>NC_067199.1:6635000-7235000 GCF_000699445.3 Schistosoma haematobium | reverse complement strand
ATCTACATGTACAGCAATCAATTAAAAGATAGACTTCATATTAAGTCAGGTACAAAGTTACATAGATATCATTCTGTATGAAAACTGACTTCACCATCATGATATATCAGACTGAAAGTAGATTCCATTCACCATTAATAAGTTTATACATAGTTTGAATATGAAATAAATAAACTGAAATATATAACAAAATTGGATCAAATAATTGTCTTCAATAATAAAAATTATTCAAGTAATTCAAATACATACCAAGTGAATTTATGCCGTTTATTATGCTCTCAAACTCTAAAATATTTCAAGGGAAATCAGTACAACAATTTTATATGTTTTAAACCAATATGAAATTCTACATTCTGTATATGTTTAGAATATTGATTGTAACTAGTAACCAGTGAATCCGTTTTGTCAACTTCCGGAATTGCTACAATAGATTTTCATCTACTTTTGCAGTTTATCAAACAGTAGAATCCGGGATACGTAAACGGACCCATTTGGGACTCGTCAACTGGATATTGCTTTGTTTCAATTCCGACGTTGACACTTACACTTTAACTACATATTTGTTGCCAGATGTAGTAGACAGATAACTGATAATTAATAGAAATTAAAATAATTGACATCTGACCTCATACATTGTTACCGTTCAACCATCAAATGATAACGAACAGTGCTCTTCGGAAATGTATATACATCTCTACTCTATAATAATTCACATAAGTAATTTGTTGAAGTCGTGAAATTTCAGTTCCATCTCCATCAAGCATTAGGTGGACTTTACAACTGTCCCTCATTCTACAAATCCTAATCAGCTGAGAAATACAATCATTCTGGAACAACAGGAATTTATTCATTTCACATAGTCTACGCATCTATTCACAATTTAAAACAGTTGTACTGATTAGTCGATATGTGAATATGTATGATTCACATCACATTTACGTAATAGGAAGTTTGGGATGACAGAGAGGAGGGTAAATAAACGTGATCCAATATGGAAATTCTCTATGGTTTGTTAATGTAATGGGTAATTCATATGGTAAGTGTATATTCTAACATGTATATTCTAACCTAAAACGTGTTGAAAACTGACGGAGACAAGTGATGTTTAGCAACGAAAATTTGGCGTTATAGATTAAGTAATTTCTTTTGTTAGAAGTTTGGCTTGAAGAGAAAAGCGAGTTAGTGACTAATGTTGTTGGACAATGGGAATGTTGCCTGACAGTAATGAATACGTCATTAAAGGAATTTTTTATTCCTAAACTATATTGTACCGTAAGTATACACTAAATGTGCACACATGTAGCTCATAGAAAGTAAATCCAAAATTTTATCGAATGTGAAACAAGATATCTTCACACACCTTCTTTAAAATCGTACACTGACTGCTCTTTCATTATTAATTTCAAGCAGTTCACATCTACAATTCAACAACGTTATTAAAATACTAATATATCATACACATACATTCAGTGATTGTTCCACGATCAAGTGATAACTTCTCGACAACTGCAGCTAAAATTTAATATAAACAGTAAATGTATAATTATCAATAGGGACGATGGTCAGATGAAAATGAAGGAAGCTCTAAGATGTGCAGAGAGAGCCAAAGACATTCCATCCAATCATATTTTGGAAAACCAGTCCACAGTCTACACATGTAGCTTCCCTACTGGGCAAATACTGAACACCATTGTATACAGATTGGTAAACTGAAACAATGATCTCGTTTTTGCTTGAAAGTATAAATGCCTGAGAGATTTGTACCATATTTGACACTGTGAATATTATTACCAAGGTTTCACTTAGCACTAAATTGATCATTAGGTAGGTTCTTATAAATGAATAAATAAATATATTTGTAAAATCTCATTGAAGGGGAAATTAGATTTCCTGACGTTTCGTGACGACTTGTAGGCCTCTCATTCAGAGAGTAAATGGCCAGGTTATTTATTCTCTGAATAAGCGGCTTACAGTGAGTCACGAAATGCCATAAAATCTAATTTTCTACTCATTGAGATATTATGAATAAATTAATTTATTTATCATATTTGACCCTGGAGTGACATTTCTTCTCAGTCATCCTCTGTTTTTTAAATTGTGATTTGGAGGGTACCAGAGTTCGAGTGCTCAAGTGGTACGTTGAATAGCAAGAATCTACGCTCTAGATATAACATTATCACATTGCATCACTGAGATTTTAGTACAAATTCTTTTATTAAATACTCTACAAAACGAGGATAAAAATGATATGTTATCATTGACTACTATCAGGTATAAATAGTCAAAACGAAATCAACCCTACATATAGTTGAATATCGCATGGCTAATTTAACATGTTCTGACTGTTTCACATTTATTAATTTGAAAAGAGTAAGTTGATTTATTCACTGAACATGTGTCCAGGTAGTCGTCGCAACCTACCATTAGAATTTCACTGTTCATCTTAATCACTAGTGTATTCCACATATTGTGATGAGTACAATCAACAAACAACTACAATACAATGTTTATCGAAATCAGCTTATAAATATGAACAATCTATTCTGAGACATGCAACATGTTATTAACATGAATGAATTCGTGAATAAATTACTTATTTGTTTCTCTATTTCATAGTCAGATATGGAAAGACCCAATTCATCTATCTTCAAATTATCTAACAATTGAACACAAGATACAGTTGAAATAGACAGCGATTACTCAAATGAAAAGTGTGCAAGTTCAAACAGGTGAATGTACATACATAATGTCTCTCAAGAGATTCAAACACGGTTAGAAGTTAAAATACGAACAATAAAAACTGGACACTATTTGCACAAATGCAAAGATCATAAAATCCGCACAAACTATCGACACACTATCTATCTACACATCTATCTATCTATTTAACCATTTATCTATCTATCTATCTATCTATCTATCTATCTATCTATCTATCTATCTATCTATCTATCTATCTATCTATCTATCTATCTATCTGTCTGTCTGTCTGTCTGTCTGTCTACCTATCTTTCCATTTATCTGTCTGTCTTTCTATCTCACTATCTAATAATCAGTTTTTCAGAATGGGTTTTGTAGAGATTTCAGAAATTTCACTGATTGAAATCATGTGTCAATTCAAGTTAAACCCTGTTTCGAATCTCGCGGGTTGCGGAATCGTGGATGCGCACTGCCGATGAGTCCCATGCTAAGATGAAACGGCCGTCCAGTGTTTCCAGGTTCTCCATGGTGGTCTAGATTCAATTGACTAATGATTTTAATCAGTAAAATTAGTTTTGCATTTATTTCCTTCTTTACCTATCTCCTAGCCATATTCATTCATATACTCATATGCATATTTAAATTGAAATCTTCCTTTCATCAATTCACTCGAATTGTCGTTCCATACTTGCCCACTCTCTAAACACATTCCTCTAATCTTTCATTGCATTCCATCGAATTCAGTCAGTTCAAATATCTTTACATATTCTTACAATGGTCTATGTTTGTCGGTTGTGAGTTAAAAAAATATATAAATTCAGCATTTTATGTGAATTAAATTCATGAAACTGAGGGACGATCACAATTATCCGACTGGTGGTTGATTTCTTATGTTCACTGAATAGACATTTATTTATCTATTACTTCAAGTGAATGGGTGTACACTGTTGGAGAAGGAAATCAGTCAGAAGGAAAACCGCGTATTTCCATCTTTAAATCTCACTTGTATATGCAATTTGCTCATTCCCACATGATAACCAAGAGTATGAAATATTTATGAATGTACAACACAGTTACCTGTTAAACTTTGTAAAGTGCAAATAATATCGTACGAATTGGATGACTTTTGTTTCGCACCATCTACAATTTGAACATAAATAGGTTTATTTGAAAGTGAGAACAAATACACATGGTGAAACAGTGAAATGAGAAGTGGTTGTGCTTTGTTTTACGTTTGATCGTTTATGAATAAGTAATAGAGAACAATTTAGAATAATGGCAATCAAATAATATGTTCAGAATATTCCCGTTTATTTATAAAATCAAGGAACATTTACAAAATATAAACTATACTGGTATGATTAACCAATGCACTCCGTAATACAGGTTCACGCAATATTGTTCACACACCAATACGATGATCTACGTATCATTTTAAATTTAGTCATTACACAAAAACATTCATCTCCAATTTAAGCTAATTCTTTCTGTTGCAACCAAACCTTTAATAAAAGCTCACATGCGATTGAGTTTGTTCACATTTAATTTGGTTAAGTCTTTTTGTTAACTTATTTAACGGACAGAGTCATCCATACAAAAACAAATTATCTTTATCAATGTATCTTTATTATTGTTACACTTGTGATGAATATGTTTACTTGAGAATTGCTTACTGCCCACGCATATATTCACTCTGCTAGTCTTACTATTAGACGCCTAATTGATTCGACGATTCATTCATCTCACTATGTATGGCTCGATGGCTTGCTCACACACTCGCTTATTTGACTCGCACGCTCACTCGCTTGCCTGTTTGCTTTTCGGCACCATTCTTTCATACTTGCTTGGTGTAATTGTGAATTTGGATATCTGTGTGCGATGCAATAATAAACGCAATCAGCACTTCGTATTCGCCTTCTGTTTAATACGCATTCGGGACGTAATCTAGTGGCGAATATCAAGAAGAAATGCATATGAAGTTTAGGCATCGTATTGAATACCGATCACCACAACTTTCTCATGTTATAAAACTATCTGTACTTGAAACCACTGAGATCAATTCAGATAACACATCATCAGACTTCGATAGCTTACAACAACCCATACATCATTTAAGCAGAGGTTTCACAACCATTCACTCAACTTTTGGTGTGTATTGATTCCGAAGAAATATCTGCTGTCTAGTTAGACTTTTTCAAGAGAACACTTCCTTCTAAACTTCCATTACCAATGAAAAATAATTAGAGGCATGTGAATGTTAACTGAAATACATTGACAAGCATTTGATTTGTCTCAACTCAAATATCAACAATTTCATTTAGTCACATTATTTGAAATCGACAAAATATATGCACCATACACATTGACACAATTCACTGAAGATATTGTAAGTAGTATGTACATGAAAGGATAACAATAAATGTTGGAAGACTTACTAAGTTGTACTGAGGTATGTAGAAGCAGAAGCAACGCGGTTATGTGAAATAATAACAAATGCTTCATATTTATTATAGCTGTTCTTTTGAATTTCTGCTACTTATATAGTGTCACTAATCGCTGAAAAAACTGTTATTAAAAGTAATGTGCTTAGTGCCAACAAACATGATGACAAAAATAACTAACTCAGATCGTTTGAAATTATTGTGGAATTCACAGTTTTTTAATGACTTGATACTAAATAAGCTTTCAACTACCACCAGTTCAATTCTGTCAAGCGTATTTATACAATATGGATAAACAATATTATTATTTACACCTAGTTTTGTGTTGGCCTTATGAACTTAAAAGAAACTGAGGAAATGAAGTAATTTATTAAAATTCTATGCGATGAGTATTTTCACATTTAAAGTTCATCAACAAAATAGATATTATGTGAATTCAAAATAAACAGAGTAAAACTATAATTATTACTGTGGAGATAGGCCTAATAAACCTATTTTGTAAATAGTTTTTGATAGCTTTTGCATTTATTTAGTTTATTTCCACAATCTGTACATTTATCACTAGACGATTGTACTTGTCGTTTAAGTAGGTGACCTTGACAGCTAGCTTCCGTTTTGAATTACATATTGCATGACATTGTTAACTGTGCATTAATTAAGACACTCTTATACACACATACCTCGTTCTATCATGCCTGTGGATATAATACTAAACTATTGATTAACTATCAACTATATTTATAGACTGTTGTGACTTTCACATTGCATTCTACGTCGAGAAAACTGGCTAGAGCCATATTCACCTCACTGGAATTATTAATTATCTATAATTGTGGATCTTTGGTAGCAAGCACAACGGGACACGCAACAACCAGCTGATTTAAGTAACGTCCCTGAACCTTTATTTTGCGTTACTAATTTATAAGTTGTTTATTGTTATATTAACTTTTGGACGTAATAACTTTATTGTTATTCCTTTTTGCTTAATATACTGTTTGGTCCACCACATTACTACCAATATTACAACAACCGTTAACAAATCCACCAAGAATCTTGCTCTTTCTACATGTTTTATGTGTGAATAATTCAGCCTATAAAGCTACAGAGAAATGATAAATACTAATTCTCAAACTGTTGCACAAAGAATTTGTAAGACGTTGTATCAACGAATAGTAAATAAAAGGCTAGGAAATGAGGTTCAGAAAAAAATTACTTCAGCCACATTGGATGCGGTTTGCTACAGTCGCTCGAAAACTAAAGCACCACTGAAGACACTCTAACTAGATTAACTAAATCCATGTTTATTTACCGATTTAACTACTCTTGTGGAGCCAGTTATATAGGATGTACAATTCGGCATTTTTGACATCATTCTATTGTAATGTGTGACTTGTGTATTACTTCGTAGTACATTCAGTTGTTTCGCTTCGTGTACGTAATTTGGTAAATGAATGTACCAATTTTCGAACGACAATGCAAGGTTTACATTAACATTACAAGTTTTGCAATTGTGCTGTTCATTAGGTCGGATTTATCTTCCGAAATAAAATTTGTTTGTGTATTACTTGCATAAATGTTTATTGTAATCCATTACAGTTTTGCATTTCTCCATAATCAATTTCGGTAAATTGAAATATCTTGAGAATATAAAAGGAAAATCATATTTAAAAACTGAAGACATATTCATATCTTCCATATATAATCTACCATCTACTAACTAATAGATTGACTAAAACAGAATAAACAGCGTTTTCGAAAAGTTGACAAATATGGATAGGATAAATGTAAGGCTATATGGTCTGACAAATACACATGAAAATGACTTGTCCCTTCGATCCGCTTTAAATGTGAATAATTTGGCCTATCAATCTATAGCGAAACGATCAGATCGGATTCTCAAAATGTTGCACAAAAAGATTGTAAAGCGCAGTATCAAGGACTCCCTTGAATTTGTGGAAAACAAGAAATATCTGTCAGTCAAAATTAACTTCATGATATAAATAGATGTGTTGTCTTTATTCAGTAACATCCCACTATTGTAAACAGTGTAGTTTTGTAGTGAAACAAAAGAGAGCCATATACAAACTTTAATTTCCGTATCTTCAATAAACCATTTAGCCCTTAAATGTCCGAAAATGTTCGAGTCCTGACTAACAATGAATACCATTGACTATTGAATGATTTAGTCATCCGGTCACTTTTGAGCCCTCTCCTGGCTCGCTGCTTTCCATCAAACCTGGGAAACGGACCAACCGTAGACATAATCATCCATCCAACATCTTACTATCACCATATATAATACATTTATTGCATTCAATGAAGATTATGAGAAGGATAATTTACTTAATATACTTGATAAAATTCATTCATCTATTACTTCACATTTGAGGAAGAACATAGGAGTAACATATCGTTTCTAGATGTCCAAGTAACAATAAGAGTAAGTGGAACATCAAAAAGAGGGATAGATTGAAAATCTGTAGTTGGATATTATACTCGTTTCTGTAGTGCTGTACCAATTGGATATAGAAGAATCTTAGTAGAGATTCTGACTCATCGTGCTAGAATAATTTGCTCCGTTGACACCATTGTATATGAATTGAGTAACATTGTGACCTGCCTAATGAGAATGGATATCTATCGAAACTCATCAACAAAAATATGAGTGAAATGAAGCAAAGATAGAAGATATCTACGGTTCCGAAGAAAGTATTGCGCTGAAGATCACAATTCCCAAACGATGCTATCGAGGAATTTGTGACTCGAAGGTTAGGACTTGAGGAGAATATAACGTTTACTTCAGCAATACTGCATGCACTGTTCTACAAGCGCTCGACAATGAAGGCATCATTGAGGACAGGCCACTTAGATACGCCAAATCCATGTTTATTAACCAACTCAACTACTACACATAATAGGTAAAAGTACAAGTTGATATTATTAAGACAGGTGTATTGATAGTAGTAAGAATAATAAAATACGATAACAAAAGTCTTGATCTTGGTTGAAAATATCACAGGTTATAGTGATTAGGAGTTCTATTCTCGCTGAAATTAGTGCATGTCAGACATTAACTTGAACTGAATAAAACATTTATGACTATGCACCATCTTCCATCAAATTTACCGGTTTTCGAATTTGTCTGTTGCATATTGCTGAATTTATCGCAATCGTCCAGTAGGTTTTCTAGATTTATTGCCGGTCGCAATTAAACAAAATTTGGAAGGACCGCTGACAGACTCATTGCAAGTGGTTACCATAGTGAGATGCGGCTGTCTACTCTTCTCCTTTCTCTTCTTTCTGATGCTCGACAGGATTATGAAGACTTCTGCATCTGAGAGATAGCACGAAATACAACAGATAGGTCGGATGGAACTAAAAGGTTTGTACTTCACAGATCACCTGATCCTTCTATCTCATACACATCAACAAATGGGGATCAAGACTAACCACGTAGTAGCAGCACATACAGCAGTAGTCATTAACACATACAATGGAAGAAGCATGATCCTCAAATACAACACAGAGAACATTAACACAATCACACTTATTGAAGAAACTTTGGAAGAGGTGGAATCTTTCATGTAACCGTGTAGCATCATTGACGAACGTGGAGGATCTGATGTAAACGTAAATGCAAGGATTGACAATGCAAGGAGAACATTCGTACAGTTGAAAAGCATATGGAACTCAAAACAACTGTCAACGAATACCAAACTCACAATCGTCAATACGAACGTCAAGACGGTCCTACTGCACGGAGCTGTAGCTTGGAGAATTACCACAGCAATCATCAGATAGGCACAAGTATTCACAAACAATTGTTTCTGTAAAATACTCAATGTCCGTTGACCGGATACGATCAGCAACAGCCAGTTGTGGGAGAGAACAAACGAACGTCCAGCTGAGGGGGAACTTATGTAAAAACGTTTGACGTGAGTAGGACACAAATTGACAAAATCATCAAAGTGCATCACTAGGCAAGTGCTAACTTGGAATCCTGAGTGTAAACGGATATGAGGTAACCAAATAACACACTCGCTGGGGATCCGAGGTAGTCATGAAAATAATAAATAGCAACTGGAAACAATGAATAATATTCCGTTTGATAAAAGACTGAAAATTATAGAGAATATGGATAGTAACAAATATGCAAGCACTAGAAAAACATTTGCAACGGAATAATCCAAAATCATTACAAATTGGATTGAAAGAAAGTATTTATAAGTAATTAACAGAGCATGAAAATCCAGCAGTTTTAGTAACATCACAAAATAAATATTTGTATATATGTGCATGATCTGAATGTACGATATTCCGCTTTCGGTGAAAACACAGGTAGCTACTGCTAAGTAGCCTTCAAAGTATGGTGAGATAGTCGTTTGGTACTTCATACTCTTCATTAGTTCTCCTAAAGCTGATGTTAATTAATCAATGAAAGCACTATCTTTAAAATTTGGACTGATGATTAAATATTTTAAAAAACGTTACAGATCATAAAGAGTGTAAATAAGAATAACAAGCTTTAGACATAACTTAGTGCATAATTTGTGGTAAAAAAAGACTTTGTATTTTAAGGAGTAGAAAACATATACGATTGAATGACTAATATCACTGTCACAAACTTGGAGTAAGATAAATATTCATTCTGTAAGCCTTTTAGACGGGAAACATTGTTCCACTTCTTTGACTGCAATTTTTCAAACCGTTAAACATACATTCCTTTATACTATTTCTAGAAAAATATTCATCTTCACTAAATTACAGCTGTGTGCACGAATTTATACTAAATCAGTTGATTCAGGTCTACCATTAGAAAGGTATGATGTTAAGGGTATTTGAGTGGCGCTGTGCGTCATACCTTTATTTATGATAGAGTTGCCATAATAACAACATTAGGAACAGTACTGGTAATAACACTAACATTACTACTAATACTAGTAATAATAATAGTCACAATGACAATGATAATTCGTATTAATATCACTAATGTTACGATAGTTATAATTAAATTCCTTAGATCGTCTTTATTCTGTTCTCATTTAACTCATTTTGTGTGTGTTCACTTATACTACTTGCTATTGTCCGGTAAATTGTTTCATTTCTAAGTGAAGATGGATGGTGGCTAGTAGTGGAATCTAGGATGCATGTTTCGCCTAATGGAGAAGGCGAATCAGCCATCTCGATTTAATCAAGCATGAATCGATATTTATAGTTGAAGAAAAATAAGTTACAGATACGCGATGAATGAGTTAAGAAATGAACACATGTGTGATCATATAAAAAACAATCAGGACTAATAAAAGAATAATTGATAAAATGTGGCTTCATAAGAATTAATAGATCGATCTGTCCAGAGGCTAGAAAAACATGTGGGGGCTTGACTTAGTACAAGCCCCTGAAATAGTTATCAACTTAACAGTAGTAGTAGAGTAATCAATTACAATTATCTTTTGATGGAGGAAACAATTTATGCTTTGCATACAATTTTGCGGCCAAAACATGCATGCAAAATTTAGTGATTGCAGGTAATGTGAATGAATTCCGTCGTGTAGTGTGTTTAGTGTTAGTTTATGTCAAAAGAAGCCTGACTTATTGGGAGAGATTTAGTGCTTTTTGAGTTTAATACAACCATAAAAACTCACAGAGATATAGGGGAAAAATAAAGTATAACTGAGAATAAGATGGATATCACAAGGGGGTAATATTCATGAATAAATAATAGACACTTATTTACCTACACCTATTACCCTTAATGTAGGAGCACAGGTCGCTCATGAGCATTATCCAACCAACTCTATGCCAAACAATCCTTTCGGGTTCTTTCCAGTTCCTACTGATAATTTTCATGTCTACTTCCAATTCTCGACGAGTGTGTTTTTGGTCTTCAACATCTCCATTTACACTCAGGGTTCCAAGATAGCACTTACTTCGTGATGCAGTTTGATGATTTCATCAATGTGTGTCCTATTCACTTAGGACTTTCAGGTCTTGCAGGAGCTACCCAAACCGTTGAGTTCACTGAGTCAGCATTTATTGGTTAGCATTTGCACTTTCAACTGATTATCGTCCTGTTTCTTCTCAGTCAGATTAAGTTGTCATAATGTGATAATTAAGAGTATTTGAATTATAGCACGAATGAAGAATCCCAGAAATAATACAATTTAACAAAGAAGTATTAGATGAGCACAAACACACGTATTTTATTTAGAATTTGAAACCAAGCTGTCAACAAGTACAAAGGACTTATTAGTTCATGTAAACACCACATCTGCCACAGCTTAAATGAGAAATCAAATAACCTTGAGTACGCAACGGATCGGGACGACGTATTAATGTAGTGGAATTTTCGATGTCCTGATGAATCATTTTACAAAATTTTCCTCTTTTACCGAGTTCAAAATTCGCATACTTAACATAGTCTAGCAGTGGTTCCTTGAGAGTTGGATAAGGAAGTGAAACAGGCTTTTTTGGTGAAGGAGTCAGACGACAATCTATCATTTTTAGATGTACTAATAACGAGAACCGACATAGATAAACTGGAGACACAAGTATACAGGAAGCTAACCCACACAAATCAACTACAATAGCAACAACCCAAGAGCTCACAAAACCAACTACGTACAAACCTTGTTCAAGAGGGTGGGGACACACTGCAACACAATTACAGCACGAAAAAACGAAGTAAAACACTTGAAGATCATCCTTCAAAAGAACGGCTACCCAACCAACTTCATCAAAAAATACCAACCTCACGCATCATCGGAAACAAAGTCAAGTACAGAAATCAACAAAATAATCACCCTACTATACATAAAAGCATATCAGAAACGACCACGAGACTGGTGAAAACCTCTGAAATAAGTACTGCACGCAAACCAGCGAAATCCCTACAATCGATCCCATGCAAACCAAAGGAACGAAATGACAAATGAAGACAAACCAAACATCATCCACAAAATAAATCATGCCAACTGCGAAAAGGACTAAATCGGACGAAGCGGATGCCCTCTTTATCTTTGCGTGCGTGAACATCAATTAACAGTCAAACGCTATAAAATGACCTCGCTTATATCAATGTTCGTGGACAACTGCGGATACACATTGGAGTGGAAAAATGTGGAGATTTTGGATATACGGAATTCCAAAAACACCAGAGGATTTTTAGAAGCTTGGCAATCAGGTCATTCATCAATAAACAAGCACTTTGGAATCAATCCAATTTATCAACCGATCAGGAGAATTATGCACAAACATAGGAACAAAAATCAAACCTATTGTAAAAACGACCAAAACAAAGAAGTTAACAATAACAGGTTAAGTTCAACAAGAACCGTTCATTGTGGAGGTGTACAGGACAAGCTATGAACCACATGTGGAGAAAATCGAACACTTCACTTCTACCTGAAGTTTGTGATGATGATGTCGTTCAGAGGAACGCCGAAAGTCCCAGGATTAAACCATTCAATACAATGAAGAAAGCTCAATCAAAATCATTCACTTGAGCTACAAATCTTCTCCACCATCTCAAAATCATATTGAAATTTAGATCTCAGGTCAAGATTATCAGGTCGTTTATAAGGCAATTTGCCATGATTGATTGCAGCCTCTCGTAGAACTGATCTTTATCGTCGTCATTTCTATCATGGGTGCGTGCATAACACTGAATAACATTTACTGCAATTCCCTTCTCCTTTGTTTTGAAGGATGCTTTGACGAACCTGGTTCCCTGAGAATCATATCTCATGGGTGCATTTTGGGCTTCTTTGGACAACATCAGAGCGATTCCGTGAGGTTTCAGAGAATTTTCTTCTTCGTGTTCAGAGTACAGCAGCATCTCTCATGAATGCAATATTTTCTGTCCAGTTTGGATCCAGTCCGTTCCACTGATTCCAAGAATCACCGATTTTTTATCTCATCATTTCCGTTGCTATTCGATCAGTCCTGCCGGTCTCCCACATTGTCCAGACATTCCATGTACCTAGAATTATTGTCGCTCCGGTTGTTATAAATTGCATCGGCCTCCTGGCTTTTGAAGTATCTCGGCTTTCGTTATAAAACGTCATAAATTTTTCTTTAATTCAGATGACAGAGTTTAAATGGTTCAAATTTTTTTTCTGGTTAGAGTTTTTTTTCAGCGAGGTAGCATTCTACGGGATGAGGTTGCCAAATTCATCTTCATCCCTCCTCTTCTGTCTTGTCCTGAGATCAGCAGTAGCGCCAGAAGTGCTACAGGTGAAATTATAATCCTCCTCACACACTTGAATATTTTGAACGCTTTACTGGACAGTCGTTTTTCTTTTAATCGACTACTGTATTTACTTTGAATATGACCACACATCTCGATTAAATGACATAGCAGATAAACTTTCTCCGCCTTATTTTCTTTAATATTTCGTCACTGACCAAATTATTTTCTTTCTTTATTCAATTACCTCACGCAACATGTAATTCATTGTGGTAATGCCTCGTCTCTAACCAGTAAATAATGAACTGCAGAAACTACCTTGGTTATAAGAGTATACAAATATATCTTAATATCCGATTCTCATTTCCTTAAAGAGTTACTTAAATCTTTCAGAAATTCTGCTTAATTTGCTGAATATGTTTACTGATTTGTTATAATATTTTGACTACAGTACTTATCTACTAGTTTATATATACATTCGGAAAAGAAGAAACTTGCCAAGTTTTATATCTTTCAGAGCAAAAGGAATCTGCACAAAAGGGGCTTAATGTCAATAAGTAGATAAACCAGACAAATACTAAAGAAAAACGGTTTTTCATTCAAGTTCATTGTCAGTAACCTGAAGCCAGAACACTGATCGGAAAGAACCACAATACTGACGAATATCCTGTTAATTAACAATGAGTTAAAAGAGGATACGGTGGTAAAGATCTTGAGAAATCAAAAAAACACTCTATTTAGCTAAACTCTAGATTGTAATCTTCAGTGGATTCCTGATCCAAGAAAATATCGGGGATAAACTCCAGTGTTGAGGGACCTGTTTGTATCTACCTGTTTAAATACTCCTATGGAGCACGTAATACTGGTCTAATAGAGATCGCGCCCTCCAGAATTCTATCGGAAATTCACTTTGTAAAACAATTTAGACATAAAGCTCTGTCGTCACAAATTCGAATAATTTTGTCTATCTGTCTTCGTCAGGAACTGCGTTCGAACTGGTTGACAAAATCAGATAAACACTTTCTAACGAAAGTTGTATAGGAAATGTGTGAATATCAGAGGATCTGGCAGTTGTTCAATTTCGAAATTTATTTTTGTGCTTGGAGAGAATATTTGTAATCTATCATGATTCTCAAACCCTGTCCTTACTTTGTGCATAGTTTTTGATACATGTTCTTCTCATCGTTATAACAGTCAAGTGAAAAAGTATTTTTCAAATTTCCCTTCTATATTTTGTTTGTAATTTTAGAGCCCCTTGATCATGATGCAACTTAATTCAGCACTTGAAAATTTTTGATCAAGCTTCGGTAATTTCGTTAACAGTACAACAGTTCGTTATCTTATTATTCATTAATTGCAGAGTAACTATAAATGCAGTTATGGCAAACACGGACAGTGTTATATCTAGAGCTTAGATTCGTGATATACCGCGTACTACTTCAGCATTCAAACGATAGAGCCCTCCAAGTCACAAATTAGAAGACAGAGGACGAGTGAGAAAGAATGTTATTCCAAATAATGTTAAACATGGTACAAAACCCGCGGGTGTTTATAGTTTTTAGTAGAAACGAAATCATCGTTGCAGTCATTCAATCCTCAGACAGTGGTGTTAAGCATTTGTCCAGTAGGAAAGCTACATGTGGAGATTCCGGAATGTTCTTTCAAACGATTATTAGACTGAATGTCTCCAGCCCTTTCTAATCATCTTAGAGCTTCCTTGCGTCCACTCGTGAACGTCACCACACTTTTCCTCCTTTAATCTTTCTTGTAAGACGTTTTGCTCTGGCCCACCTGAAACCTGGTTACCGCACTCCTCTTGCGGTTCATCACTACTGTAGATTACACTGCTTTACCCTCTCGTCTTTTAAATCTCCTGCATTTGTTCTCCTTAGGACCTTTTAGAAATGAATCCACAAGTATATGGAACGGGAGTTGGCTTTATGTAGTCAGTGTTCTACCATCCCTCAGAATTTGATTGATATGTCTAACACACGTCCCGACAAGTCTACGAACTAAGTACAGTACATTTCGAATCCGACATTCTTTAACACGTAGTTATCACTTTTTATTACCTTAATACGACTTGATAAGTATCCTTTCGCTCACCTACAAGCTGCGAGTGACCTTCTGATTCTCGTTCGTAATTTTGCTTGTCTTCATCATCACTTACCAAGATCTTTGGAATCTCGAAGCGACCAAACGATTTTAACGGTTTCCTTATTGTATATTCTGGCGTAATGTTCGGCATGTCATATACCTCTGGCTACTTTGTGAAGCCTCGACAACGACCAAGTAACTTCAGCCTTGTATTGGACAGGCGAAATCAACGTGAATTCTTTGCCGAGGCCTGGCTGGTTTTGGGTATGTTCGAGGTTCCGCTTTGGTCGAATTCTTCGCGGCTTCTGAACGGGACTAACAGCTGTGACACTTTTGTTCTATATCACAGACTATTGATGGGCAGTACGTGTAACTCCGATTCAGGGAATTCGTTTTACTTAGTCCAGTTTGATCGCTATGGGGCTGTTCAAGGATTTGGTCTCAAAGCACTGTGGGTATAACAATAAGGTGGTCAAACATGATACGCCAACTGCCATTTGTCAAGGAGTCTTGCCGATGAGAGTATCGTAAGAGACATCCATAAAGTCCAGATGAAGGCCTGCTGAATTTAAAATGGCGAACTTTGACCTCAGCTCTTACGGCAGCTATGAAGACTACCACTTGGGCTGATATCTGTCTATCCGAAATCCCTTATGGACTGTATAAACAGGGATACGAATTGACAATAGTCAAGCAGTCTTGCCGATGAGAACATTGTAAGAGCCCTAAATGGAGAAGAAATGAAGGCATCTTGTTGAGTGTAGAACGTCAAACAATCTTCAACATACCATCTTTTTCACCAGCCTCCTTAAAGGCTACAAATGTGACGGGCAGTCCGAAAACTGCATCCATCAACACTGTGAACTACTACCTCAGCTGCTACTGCATCTATATGCACCTCCTCTTCTTATTTTTTATGGGAACCAATTGATCTTGAGAGGGCATCTGCCTGTCCGACATCCGTTATCGATTGAGACTTTATCTTAAATCATAGCCTGGTAATGTAGTTGTCCATTTCTGTAGATGGTTTGCTGTATAAAATGGGACACCCTTCTTGGATCCAAAAACAGTCAGTAGTGACTCATGTAAACTATCTGCCAAATAGCATCCGGTAGAACGTTTTACAACGAATACAATATAGAGAGCTTCCTTCTCTATCCGACTATAATTCCTTTCTGTCCCGATCATTGATCGTGCTTTTTTCGTTTTATCGGTGTAGGTATGTGAAATCACTGCTCCAATTCCGTAATTTGACACATCTATCGCGTCCACAAGAGGAGGACTCGGATCATAGTACGTAAGCAGAATGTTTGGTGATAGAAGCTGTTTTACTTTTAAGAATTCTTCTTGACATTCTGTTGACCAAATTCATTTGGTGCCCTTTTTCAGTAACCGATTCAGAGGGGCAAAGATCCAATGCGAATCTGGAAGGAAAACACTATACTGGCTAACTATTCTCAAGGGAGAATGTAAAGTTGTACGTCTATCGCTGGAGGCATGGACGTGTAGCCTCGATGTTTTCTGGATCAGGCTTTCTTCCGTTTTTGTTGACTATAAATTCCAAATAGAGAACTTGCTACATGAGCATATCACATTTCTCAGCATGTAAACTGACGCTATATTCTGCTATGCATCTGAGAGCCATATCCACCCTCTTTCTTATGTCAAAGTAGTCCATACCCGCGATTAATACATCATCCAGATAAGCCTTAGTACCTAGAATATCTTGCAGCATAGTGTTCATAACTTGTCAGATAATTGAAGGGACAGTTTATACTTCAAATTTGAGCATGTTATGCCGGAACAGACCTTCATGCGTGCTTATAGTCAGGTAATACTTGCACTCTTTAGCTGCTGGAATCTGTAGATAAGCTTCCGATAAATCCAATTTCGTGAAATACATCCCCCAAGCCATACCAACCGTATCACACCATAAAATAGTAAGTAACATTTGTACACGATTCAGCTGAAAGTGGCTGTGATTGTGGGAGATAGTAATAGACAGACTGGGTATAAATCAAGAATGGTAAATCATATAATAATAGTCTGCAAGTCAAAATGAAGCTTATAAGAAGAGGAACACGAATATGAATAGGTTAGTTATTTAACAATTATTCGATAAAAATATGTGTATAGTATTATTGCATAAATAGATTCGAACAGCTACCATTCATTGTTCTCATCAGGATATAAAAGACAGTAAATAGCAGCAGAATCCATAACTCAATCTTTGTTCTATTTAGGATTTGTCAGCTTGATGTACCTCCATTCCTGGGCTAATGTTCACTTTGGGATGCTAAACCTTTACCTTTCTCCTGTAAAGTCGAACTTGCAATATTATTTGTACAACTTTAATAAATAACATCGTCAGAAAAACTGTGTTTTTTTCTTTGGACTATGCTTTATTTATATAATTGGTATTCCTAACTATTGATTAAACTGAAAAATGTATTCAGAATTCAAAACCAAACTTGAATGTATACTGCGCAGCAGTTCGCTCTGCTCTGCTTTACAACAGTGAAGCATGGACGATAAGAGTAGAAGATATTCGTAGGTTACTAGTATTCGATCATAGGTGTCTTCGAAACATTGCTCGTATACCCTGGGACCACCGAGAAAGTAATACGATTTTTAGGATACGAGTGCTAATTAAGGATGGCAATTGATTCGATGAAGTAGTGAAACTTCATCAGTTGAGATGGCTGGGATATTCGCTACTTATGCCCATCCATCGACTGCCCCGAAGTGCGATATTCAGTGGTATAGGAGTAGGTTGGAAGAAATCTAGGGGTGGCCAGATCAAAACATGGAACAAATCCATGAAGTCACTGGCAAGTGGTCCGAGCCATGTTGGTATGTGTAGACTACCTGGTTTAGATCCGCGAGACGATATTACTCGATGGTTAGAGACCTTGAATCACAGGGCTGAAAATCGTTTGCAATGGGGCAGGTGCATCCACTATTTGTGTTCTTCCAAATTCTAATCTTCTGAATTCTTCATGTTTTTTATTCATATTCCACATTTATTCCACTAGATTATACTTCTTGAAGAGCATCTTCAAACCCTTATATTTCCGATTAATGCCTATGCTTTTACTGGCTCTACCACTATGGAATTTGATTCGGTAATTGATTCTCTTTGCTAATGTGGTATGACAACTCGAACTGATGCACGTACGTACGAAGTTCTACGTTGTTCCTAACCGGCTTAAAAAAATTCAAAATATTATTTCACTAAGATTAGTTTACATATTACCAATAGCACAGTAAAGTATACCACGCCTTACAAATAAATCATTACAATAATCAAAATAGTTGACTTCTTTCAAATAAATCAACAATAAATAGAGTTGTGTTTGTAATTTCCAAATTGGTCTTAATGTGTTGGAATCATCTTTCCAACAACCCTTTATCATTAGTAATAATAATAATAATTATAGGAAATGGACAATATGCGTGTACAATCATGAAACTAAAAACGATTATAATATTATTAATAATAATAATAATTAAGCAGATAGATATGGATGGACGCAACTGATGAGTCGCACACTAGGACAAAACATCTATCCAGTAATTTCGGATTTCTAATGGTAGTTTAACTAAGATCAGTTCGTGATTTAAACCATAAAATTAAATTTTGATTTATTTTTTCCACCTTTCATCCTAAATAAATACTTTCTCTCATTTGAATTCTCATTGTTAATGATAAATAAAACGATAATGTAGTTGGGAACTTATTTATTTGTTTTAAATGAATATTTCAAAATTTGTTTATATCGTTGATGATGGTACCCGACTTAAAAGTGTTTTGTTTTACTGAAGGAAATAAAAGAAAAAAATGTTCCTGGAATTTATTTTCAAAAGAGATAGATATTTACTTCCTTTGACCTGTGTTAGTTAGTATTCAATATAATCCTTAAACTCTGTTTACTGTTCGTCTTGATAACCGTGACTAGATGACGTCCCCACGGTGTATTATTCAAAAGGTGAATTCGAAGTGTTGATTGCGTTGGTTATTGCATCACACACATATCTAAATTTACAAGTGCGCTAAGCAAGCATGAAAGTGTAGTGCTGAAAAGCAAACAGGTAAGCGAGTGAGCATAAGAGTCGAATGAGTGAGTGTGTGAGCGAGTCAGCGAGTAAATGAACAAGATTTAAATTTTCACAGTGAAATGAATGAATCATCGAATCAACTAAGCGACTAATAGTAAGACTAGCAGAGTGAATGTATTCGTAGGCAGTAAGCAATGCTCAAGCATACATATTCATACAGGTGCAACAATAATAAAGATACAATGGTATAGATAAGTTATTATTGTACGAATGACTCTGTCCGGTAATTAAGTTAACAAAAGGACTTAACCAAATCAAATGTGAACAAACTCAATTGCAAATGATCAAGTGAACAAAAGTAGAAAAAAGAATTTTTCGGAAAATTGTATGTTGATTTCACATAAATTTTCTCTTAGTCTGTATTTGCAGAATTTTCACTGGATTAATTATCTGGATAATTATCATCATTTATTAATAATAATATTTATATCAATGTAGGTAAATCCAACTGACGAGTCCGAAATAGGATGAAACGCGAGTTCTGGAATCCACTGCTAGTCACTCTCCATCTTTGCTTATAAAGCTTGTGACTCCAGGCAATATCGAGGCAGTCCGCACAGGATGCACACATGCCAACAAAAGACTGACCAATTGCAGTCTTAAATAACAATGGGAAGATACAAGTAAAAAACATCAAATGAATTGTCGTCAATAATTTTGTTGAATATCTAGTTCTAATCAAAATAGAATGTAGATATCTTTATTCATTAATGTTCAGATATGTTCAGATATATAGTTCTGTAATTTCGTGGGCGTGGATAAGTCGGAAAATTTAAACATCATATATGAACTCCGAGTATTCAGAAAGAGAGGGAGGTGTTGTACCCCAATATGAATAATGAATGCTAACTGTTGGAATCTATCTACACATATTTTTATCGTATAATTGTTAAATAACTAACCTATTCATATTCATGTTCCTCGTATTATAAGCTTTATTTTGACTTGCAGACTATTATTATATGATTTATCATTCTTGAGTTATACCCAGTCTATCAATTACTATCTTCCACAATCACAGACACTTTTGTACAAATGTTATTTTCTATTTTGTTGGGGTGATCCGGCGAATTTCTTGCAAAAGACAAGCAAGGATCAGGAAACACTAAGAAGCGTTTCCTCCAGTCAGCGAACACTTGAACTTTTAGACAAAAATATCAAGGGGGCGAAACGTCGCATACAGAGTTTCAGATTGGCTTATTGCTACACTGTTACTATGTTTAGTAGCATTCTTGAATCTTCTGGCAACCCAAGGACATTTAAAATAATATAAAAACCGTGTATTTTCTGTGTTGAAATGAATCCTGGAGTGAAGTACTTCTCACATACTTTGAGTCTTCTCTCTCGTGTTCAAATCGCTGTATAGCTCTGGCTTGGGGGTTACAGAATAACTTAGGAGACGAATATCACGTTCAATCCGCAAGACTTTTCATAATTTGTGGTTTGATGTGGTCTGTATATAAACCCATTATGTTTGAAATAGACGATTCATATCGCAGAGGCTGAGATTGGTATTTTCGACTTAACTGGTTCGGCTAGGTGGGAAGCAGGACCGATAATGACTCTAGACTGCTCGTACGAATTTTATGCGTCATTGGTTTGGTCGATAAATCACTATTCACTAATTGGTGATATCATTACCTTATATATTAATAGGGTTATAAGGCCACAAGTTATAACAATCTAAGGCTTATCAACAAGTGTTTTTGCTAAAGAGAACTTGGGATAAATTTTCGTTTGATAAACGTATTTTGGTTAAGACGAATAAAGCTGTTTTATCGAACGATATCATAAGTTCGTCATTGTTGATTGGAATCTCATTAACCTTATCCGAAAATTGTATGGGAGGTTTAATGAAATTATTGGATGGGTACACTAAGTGGTTCAATAATATTGAAATTTCTCTCGGTATGTTGTAACTTAGGGTTCCGGTGAGTGATATAATCAGACCCGGTGAGATGTTTGTTGTACATAGTGTCAGCCTACCAAAGAGTCAAGGTAGTACGGGTCCAGTAGACTTAATTCTTCATTGATCTTGTTCTGCTATATTTTCAGCTTTGGCAAGCTTGTTTATAGTGCTTGATATTTAGTTGTCTAACCTTATGATTTGATATTTGGCCATTTGTTTATACACGCTTTCATTTTCAAGTGGTTCTTCGGCTTTCCTGATACAATTATTGTGGTGCGTCATTTGTCCGCTGGAACTATGACAATGTCTCTTCTAGTTCTAAGTTCCTTTGAGGCTCTTTTTTTCTTGTGCGTTCATTTGGGTGTTGTTTTTCCTCCATCGAGTTAGCGGTACTATGGCCTGTCTTATTTTTACTGAGTTTTTTCACCTATTCCTCTAGTTTTGAATGATGAGTATAGTGCAGAGAGGAATCATAGTTTTGAAGCGTCGCTTGTTGTGTAATTCAGTTCATTTCGGAAGAAATGTACTTCTATGTTTGTCAAAAGATTTTTGACGGGTTGACCACTCAGTTTTTTGTGTTTTCATATGCCGTTATAGCCCTCAGTTTGTCAGCAAAACTGAGCTAAGATATCCCACCAACAACAGGCGCTGGAATTTCAAGTCGTTGAATGTGTTAGCTCGACAGGACTATCTACAACAAGTGGATTGAGATGTTCACCATCAACTCGATGTGGATGCTCATTGGGATTTCTTACTGCACATGCTTTTGATAGTATCAACCATAGACGTCTTATCACTAAGCTCAAACGACCACCTCTAATCACTGGCTCATTTCATACCTACAAAATCGGCATTTCAAGGTCAGGGCAAACTTTACTTTATCTCAGGCTATGGAATATCCTAGTGTGGTCTTCCAGGGCTCAGTACTAAGACCTCTTCTCTTCTTGATCTATATAAATAATCTTCCACAACAGATATCGTCAGACGTATTACTATTTGCTAATGACGTGAAACTTTGGAGAGAAAGGCGCAACGAAGACGATATACAGACACTTCAGGAGGACCTGACTCGATTTCAAAGTTGAGAAGACGATGACGGACTTACCTTCAACATTTCAAAGTGTAAAGTAGTTCATCTGTGACATGCCGCAGATTACAGATACAACTTACGAAACTCCGCTCTAGAAGTATCCCAAGTCGAAAAAGATTTAGGAGTCCTGATGCTCTATGATTAGAAGTATTACGCTAACTGTGACAGAAATGCCTTTCGAACAAACCTTGCACTGGTAACACCGAGATGCATTTTTGGCCAGTTTGGCGGAAGAACTTTACACATAAGTTTCAACAGTTTTATTTGTCCCTATTTAGAGTACGAAAACATAGTATTTCCTCCCTCACTTCAAAAAATTAAGGACACTCTGGAGCGTATCCAACGGCGAGCGAAGAAGTCAGTTTGTGTACTCAAATCCAAACCTTATGAAGAGCGCCTCGGATCACTTAACCTTTACCCATTAGAGTATAGGCGTCATAGAGGTGACCTTCTGATGGCTTGCAATATTCTTAACGCTTCTGAGCATCCCCTTCAACACCTATATAAGCTTAGTCCCGATACAAAACTAAGGAGTAACACCCAGAAATCGGATATACAACATAGCAGAACGGACTGTAGATACAACTTCTACTCCTTGAAGCTTATCAAATGCTGGAATTCTTTGCCGACTGAACTAGTTCAAGCGAATTCCCAGGAGTCCTTTCAGAGGAAACTTGACCTATTCTTAAGGACTGAGGATAGCATCTTATTACGATTTACCAGTCTCTTTTCTACCTCTGTCGTCGTTAATATACCTGGGTTTCCGCCTAGAGGTATTGATGATCAGCCAGTTGCAGATGATGACAGCTATGCACTAGAATTATGCACTACCAACGGCTCCCGATAAAACCCCTGGATAACTACTAAGCACATAAATATATCCATGACACTGGAAAGGAATGGTTACATTGAAAGTTTGATGGCACCAACGTAAGAAAAAACTAACCGTTTTTGCCTATTGACTAATCAATACGGGATTACTCTCGACGATTACTACATTATCTGGTTGAAGCGACGTTAACCTAGTATCCCCGCAAATCGTAATCATAATGTTGTTATAATAATTCATGTTTCGTTGCTATCAACAGCGTCACTGTCCTGCAGTTGACCAAAGGACGATATTTACTCTGCATGATGCTAAACAGACAACTTGACTGTAGAGTACCTGCAGTACGCTCTCTTTCCAATCCTCCGCATAAAAAACTAAAAATGAAGTGCTAAAGCACTCATGGAGGCTGAAAGTGCTGGCAACGTGCTTCGGTGAATGAACGTTACAAACTTGTTAAACCTTAACGCAACTTCATTCATATATTCGGAGAAAATTATTCAACTCTTACATAACAGGTTCAATTGAAATACGTATTCAATTACTCTAGTGTAAATTTACCGACTATTCAGCTACAAAAATCATCACTTGGTGGAAAACTTTGCAATCCGCTGGCTAACATTAACGAACTCAACGCTAAAATTCAGCATGAACGCCTCACTCATGAGACACATAAACTTGGCCCGTATCTAATAAGGTTTATGAGCACTTCATGACAACTCTTGCAGACTGTTGTAATAACGTGGTGAACACAATATATACAGCTGGGCTACTGCTCACAAAAGTATATAAGTCTCGATTAGTTAGTCTTCTGGAGAAGCAGAATTTAGTGCTGTCTCCCAGATAAGTGTGCAGAAATTATCATTATGGATCGTCATGAAAATGCTACCGAATTATCCTCAGCATTATCGGATGCTTCTAAATTCTCTAGTGAAACCATCCAAAAGGATGTAAGTGGAAAAATGGACCAGATGTTATTTGAAATTCCAAAGAGGATGAAAGATGAGTTTATTGTCAACTGCGACCTCTATGAACATCCCAGACCATCGGACTCCTCTGTTACGACATTATACGGGCTGCCGAAATTTCATAAGAACAATGTCCTCATACGTTCCATATTTGAGATGAATATCTCTTCGTATTATTTGATTGTTAAATGGTTAGCTGATATTGTAAGACCCGTCAGAAATCACATCATTAGTTACAACTCTCATGATTTGTTTGATTCTTTCGACTCAGAAATGTCAACGTAAATGGTAGAAAAATGATCTCGGTGGATGTCAATTCCTTATTTGCAAATGTGCCACGCACAGAATCTATGAGCTTTTATGTGACAATACTGAAGTAACAACTTTGGTATGTGTATATCAAAACGTAATCTAAAAGGGCGACTCCTAAGAAGTACCCTCAATAGGCAATTCAGATTTAATATTGATATTTACGGACAAAATGATGGGGTTGCAATGAGTTCACCATTGGGCTCACTTTTGACTGAATGTTTCAAGGGCAATCTGGAAAATAAGGTGCTTAAACCAATAATTGAGAGACATAATTCACATAAGAGATATATGTATGATAATCTCATTATTTGTGGAGAAGATATGAACGTGAATGAAGTTTTGAATCGAATCAATAAATGTCACCACTCAATTCAATACGCATTTTCAGCTGAGGTGAATGAGGATTTTGATTATCTTGATGTCAGGTGGTTTCCTAATGTGATCTATAAATAAGAAGCCAACCTAGAATGTCAGCATACGAACTTTCATATATCAGTCAGATTGAGCATAAAGGGAATAAGTTCTAATAACGCAATAGATGACATGGCCATAAATCGTATTGTCTTAATTCTTTTATTCAGATGGCATATATCGTTCTGTTTCTAGCCTAAGTTTGTTTTCCATCATATGTTGATGATTATCACAAGTTCAACACAAGAGTACTCAGATCATGTCTATACATAAGCTTCCTCCTTTAAAATAATTCACACCATCAAATGAACAAGATCCAAGGTAGACAAAATCGAAAAATTGTTCGCTGTTGAGGCTTTGGTGATCCACCTATTCATGACCAAACTCTGTGTGAAAAAATGATGCACCCGAAGTTTCATCCTTCGCTGATCCTGATTCCCTTCTGTAGTATGTTCTATTCGAGTTTTGCAATTTTAAACCGAAATCGGTCATTAATATTCTTTAAAAATTTTCATGATTATTATTCAGTTGTTTTGTTCTTCGTTATTCTTCTTATCTGTCAGGTGAACAATCATCCTTCATTATATTTACCCACAAATTATTTTCATCTATCTATTACTCTCTAACTCCCTGATTATTACGTCACCTCATTCTTTAATCACATCGCGATGCAACTTTTACCATCTTTTCGTAAACATAGATATTGAATAAACAAACATAAATACGAATGTACAGCTTAAGTGGTTTTGTAGAAAAGAAACTTTTCTTCACTGACTCATCGTTACTTCTATTCAACGACACATAACTCTTGTTAAGTACTATTTCCGTCCATTCGATCGAATGATCATCTTCCAAAGCAGTCGACTTTCCACTACTCTGCTTGAGCTACAACTCAATTTTAATAACTCGTGCAGCTCAATCCTATTCTCACCACACACACAAATCTGTAAAACGTTATCGAATTTTATTGGTTTATTCCACTGTCCGTGAATGCTAAACTGGCTTCCAATTACCCAACAGTCATCATCGAAATTGTCAAAAATGTTTGTAATATCTGTTCAATATGAACTTGCATGGGTGCATTCAAGTAGATAGAATATCAAGTTTTACTGTAGACAATCAGCTGCAGTTTGTCAAGATAGGCTGAATAAGAAGAATGGTTCAGCTAAATCCATATAGTCCTATATGAATCATTGAGTAGTTCCATGACTATATTGTTATGTGGTGAATATGCATTTGGAACATGGAAGTCAATAAAATTTTCTGTGTACTTAATTACTATTTACTCAGGTAACATAGTTTTTGAACGCGATCTGACATATGGAAATAGATGTTAGCAACTCGTAAATGATTCCTGGAAATTCTAAAACTCCTATTAACCACCAAGATGATCACAGAGTGTCTTGAAAAACAACAAATCGGCAACGACAGAAAAATTTGTATTCATTCAAGCAAGGTGTAAAAGCACAATTGTGATAATTGAACAAATAAAGTGGATTATTGAAGAGTAAGCAAATGATTGCATAATAATGTGCTTGTTAATCGAGTGCATCAAAATAAGGTTACAGTATTATTGCAGTATTCTCGAAATTTTACTTGCTTGTAAGTGCAACATATCAACATTAGAACGACTCAAAGAAGAAGAAAAAAGTGAGTAATAGAACACTTGTTAAATCAGTTATCGAAACGATTTGCGAACGAAATTATTGAAATAATTCACAATGATTATCGTCATCATTTTGAAACGTGACTTCGACAAATTTCGACCATCATCTAGACTAAACAAAATCATGCATGTAAATTTATTAGAATCATGCGAAAGAATCACAGTTATAAAGTGGTATCTGATTCGTGTAATCAATAACGAATGTGTTAAATTATTTATCGTTTCAGCACAAATGATCACAATTAAATTTATTTACCAACTGGACAAACTGAAATAGAATTCACCGTAAATTATCCGAATTCAAACGAAATAATCAAGATTTCCATTTGATTGTGTTGTCGAACTCTCCTCGGTGTCTTTCACTGTTTATTCGAAAATAATAAACAGACATTGGGATTTTGACTTATGACGGAATTCAAGATGTGATTTCCAACCGCAATAGTGATCGCCACAATTATGATCAAATTGTGTTTGACACTTGCATCAATCAAAATCATTAGTAAATTCATTTTCCATACAATATATAACTGATAATTACACGAAAGTATTTGGTCGATGAAACATATTTAATCGACTCACAATTCGCACTTTTGTGTTTCGACGATTAACTTCATTGACAATATTCGTTAGAAGACGATGTTTCACTAAAATGTTTCCAAACAAACATTGAGTGACTCATTTTAAAGTGTAATGAGTGATGTGATTTCACCGAACAATTTCGCAAAATGTTTTATGATATATTGAATGGTAATATGTGACTTGTGTTTCATTTAATGGTACATTTAGATATTTTACTTTGAGTACGTTATTCAGTGAACATACAAACCAGTTTTGAATAATAATCCAACGCTTACATGAACACTACACGTTTCACAAGCAAACCGTTTATTGGGTCAAATTTATCCTTCAAAAAAATTTGGTTGAGTATAACGTACATAAATGTATATTGTAATTCTTCATAACTTCGTATATCTCGATAACCAATGTAGACAATCGGAAAATATCTGGAAAATATCAAAAGATATTCATATTTGAAAATTGACAGCATATTCATATATTCCACTTAAATCTACTCTCTACCAAATAATGGAATCTATATAACAGATTGAACAACGTTACCATTTGGGAAATGTTTACCAAAAGTTGAGAAATATTGGGACGATAACTGTAGGGCTTAATAGTCTGAAAAATATACATGAAAGTAAATTTCACCTACAAATAGTTCAGCCTATCATGATATGTTCAGTTTCAAATTCACAAAATGTTACACATAATTATTATATACAACCACATCAGTTTGATAGACTTGAAATAAATTTGACAAAGGAAGTAAAATATTAAAATTAAAATATAATTGATAGTTTCACATTTAAAGTTTATCAACAAAATAGATTTTGTGAAAATACAAAGTGAACGGTGTAAAGCTGTATTTATTACTAAACCTATTGCAATAACCACTAAAATACTACCAATATTGTGGCCCCTTCTACCCGAATTCCGCCTATCATGCTGTACCAAAATGATCAGTTCGAATTCACAAACGGTTTCACAAAGAAATTGTAAAGCGTAGTATCAAAGACTCCTTTAAATTTGTGGATAGCATGAAAACTCTATCGGTGATATAATTAGATGTATTGTCTTTATTCAGTACCATTCCACTATTGGAAACATTGTATTTGATTTGTAGTGAACTAATAGAGAGCCATATACAAACTTTAATTTTCGTATCTTCAATGAAACATTTAGCTCTTAATTGTCCGAAAATGTCCAAGTCCTAATTAACAATGTTCATGCTATCTAAAGTGGCATAAATGCACTCACAGGATGAAAATCTCATGGATCCAGGATCATCAAGGCATCCGTCAAGACAAAGGAGGAGGGAATACAGTAAATGCTATCCAATTTTATGCACCGAAAATTATGGAGATGACAACGATAAAGATCAGTTTTACGAGACACTGCAAACGATCATGGCGAAGTGCCCAACAAACGAACTGACAATCCCGATGGGAGATCTAAATGTCAGTGTCGGAATGGACAATAACCGTTTTGACGATATCATGAGACGACAGGGACTGAATGATAGAATAGAATGTTCAATCGAAAAACCGGTTATGGATGACAGAATATTCTCACATAAACACGTACACAAAGCCACATGGGTCTCATCGGATCACACCACAGAGAACCAGATAGATAATATTTGCATCAGCAAAACACTCGCAGGGTCAATGGAAGTCGTGAGAAGCAGGAGAGGTACTGACAAAGCTTCAAATCACCACTAGCTGGTTGTAGACAAGATGAAACTGAAGCCAAAAGAACATTGGACAACTGGAAAAAACGGCATTACGAAGACTCAATACAGCCTTCATTCCACAGACTGACAAATTTAACCAGTTCAAAATAGCTCTCAACAATAGGTTCCAAGCCCTACGGGATTCACCGAAACAAGAGGAGACTACTATGGAGAACGACTGGAAAGTGTTCAAAGAGGCACTTACTGCAACGTGTCGAGAGTTGCTGGCCGCAACCTACATTATCAATCATAAGGAGTGAATCTTCGTGACGACTGTGGACGAGATTCAAGAAGGAAAGAGCAAGAGGACAGCAATTAACAACCACCGAACAAAAACAGAGAATGTAAGGGCACAAAATAAATACACAGGTGCATACAACCAATTGAAAAGGAGCATTCGAGATAACATGCAGAAATAAATGGAAGACCTATCAACGACAGTGGATGAAACTGTAAGAGAAGGAAATATCAGACAAAACGACAAAACGAAGATATTGCCAGGGAAATATGGTGAATCAAAGAGACCGTTCAACGACAAAAAGGCTAGGATTATTAATAAGAAACAGGAACGGAGGAACAGATGGGTAGAATACCTCGAGAAACATGCCTCACTTTCTAATCAGGAAGATTTGGGTAGTAAAAAGTGCCTGTGGACTGGTAACATGAATACCTCATGAAGGCAACAAAAGAATGAGATCTGAGAAAATGTGCACATCACTATCGGTACCAGGAAATATTGTCAACAGAAAGTTTTTGAACCGAACTAAAAACTCAGTAAACGCCCAAGTTCGCTAGTGTACAGACCAAGTCGGAATATTACGGATCACTGTTGAGTGATTTTCTTGATTATGAGAAAGTGCTTGAAAGTGTGGACACGAGAATATCATTGAATCTTTCCCGACACTATGAAGTGAGTAGATGAGAATATCGTCAACATTATACGGAATTCATACGCTAGACTACACTGCTAAGGACAGCTGGCAGACGCATTGCATGTGAGGACTGTACTCAAATAAGACTACTTTCTACCCCATCTCTTCGTCTTCTGCTGATCGACAGGATTATGAAGACCTCAAAATCTGAGCGGAAGCACACAATAAAATAGACTAGTTGGGTGCAACTAAACGATATCAATATCAAATTCACAATTTTCAATACAAACGTCAAAACAGTCCTACTGTACAGAGCTAAAACTTGGAGAACTACCACAACCATCATCAAAAAAGTTGTTAGTTATGTCCATAACTAATCAATCAAATCGTCGTTTAAGCGCCCACCACGTTGATCTGGTCTGATGTGTCTGTAAACTATCCCTCTTGCATGTGACCTACCGATTGAAAGACGTTATTATCTTATAATAATAAAGTGATCCTTAATTTTATTCATTTCGATAAGGCACGTAATACTGGTTGGTTGTTTGTGTATTTCACTTGATAACTGTAGTTTCATTAATTATTGTACTAATCTAATTGTTTTACGTTCAGAAACAGATAAAATTCGCATAGACTCTGTGCTCGCCAGCATCGCCTTTACGGTTCTGGTAGTATATCTGTAAGACAAATCAAATCCTACAGAAGTACATGTATTTCTGAACAGTTGTCTACGTAAGATACTTAATGTCCGTTGACTTGGTACCATCAACAAATATCCTACTATGAGAGAGAACAAACCAACTCAAAGCTCATGAAGAAATTAGGAGAAGGGGTTAGAAGTGGATAGGATACATGTTGAGGAAATAATCAAAGTGCTAATTTGGAATCTTGAGAAGAAACGGAAATAAGGAAGGCCAAAGAATAGTAATTGAACAGGAAAATGACGAATAGTGACTGGAAGGAACTGGAAATACCTGTTTAGAACAGAGTTGGATTGGGCATGCTGGTGAGAGATATGTGCTCCTCCATCATGTGTAGCAGGTGTAAGTGCATATATACTTCATGTTCGTAATCAAAACATTTCTATTCGAAATAAGGTTTTATCATCACTCTCCCTATATTGGTCGGTGATATAAGTGTGAGTTATTAGCCGAACTATCAATAAGTCCTTTCTTTCATAAACAATTTTCTAATCGCTTCCAAATTCGCTCTGCATATTTTCATAATCCGCCTTTTGATTCTCACATAACTACTGTAGTACTAAACTTTCATAAAATGATTTTGCTAGCTGTTCTAATGAAGCCACTGTCTAATTTTTAGAATAATTACCTAGATTATTAACTTTGTTTTGCTTTCAATTACTCAATATTATTTTGTAATCAACGTGACGTTATATAATTGTTACGTAAGCCAACTACTTGATGAGAATTACTTCATTTCTGTACATAATCCAGTATAGTCATGGTGGAAAATTATTTGATTAGAAAATCATTCACTCCATCCAATCCTTTTGCCGAGTCTACCATGTGTTCACTTGTTTGAATAACTGAGAGCAAATAAAAATACTTTTTCTTGTTATAAACTGTAAAAGCACTTATCGATGCGACTTATTAATAAATTGATGAGTCTACCATATTCGGAATGAATGCCTTTTCTCTTTTTCAGGAGTTGAGAGACAAACTGAGAAAGTCTGTAGTATGAACGAAAGTCCCCTGATAAATGTAGTTCATCCATTTCAATGAATCAGAAGCCTCTTAGTAACTCTTGTTAAGTTCTGATCGTTTAAGTAAAATTCACATGAATGGACATAACAATTAATTGTTGCAAGTCGTTTCATGTACACATTATAATAGAAATCCAGGATATACAATATGTATCAAAACTCAAGGTGTGATTCACTTCAGCTTACCTTTATGAGTTTTCGGTCCAGGTATTACACATCTTGTGTTTGTTAACACTGTTTAATTAGAAAAATTTAAATTTAAGCTCATTATTTTACATGTTAATCAAACACTTCCCCAATGAAAGAGATGGTCATCAATTGTAGGCAGTCAGATTCAATTACTGTTCATGTGAGCCAAAATACATGTTTTCAAAGTAAAAACACGATTATAGCGTCAAATCCTGTCACTTCATATTGAAAAGAGCTCAGATCACTTCCATAAAGCTACTTAACATTCATCATAAAGCGAGAATTATCTCAGCATTCAGTCGTGTAAAATATTCATGTTCATGAGCAACTGATAATTTAGCAATTGGTTCAGACTTTCCAAACAAACACTGATTTCATGCCTCCCAGTAAACATCATTCCTTAAATGAATAATTTACATTTCAACCTCATCTTCACGTTGTTTGGATAAAGACGCTTCTCAGCACAATTATCTGTTAGTTCATATATCTGATGCACAGATATGCCGCCTTCTTCAATACTATAATACTATCAACTGAATATATTTACAAAATAACATTGATTTGAATGCTACTGTCGAATTACATTTGCAGGTTGATAAACGGGATCACACTCTTTTCTATCACTCTGAAAAACTATCAAGTTATCATTTGGGATATGTTGACTGTTGAGCAGTCGGATTATACAAATTACACATAAATTGTCTGTCATTCGATTCGTATTCATACTTCAAGTAGTGGAACTACTACTGAATGAAAGTATTACACTCGGATGTTACGCAGTAAACTAGGAATGGAATATGTTATCGGTACTCATGAAGTCATATGTTCGTAGTTTCACAACTTAATATTTGATTTACACCCCGAGTTCATAGAATTTTCGGTTCAAAATGTTTATTGATTGTGCGTGTTATCCATCTCTCAATTAGACAGTCCGTTCGTGTGCAATTTTTATTATGAATTTGAAATGGTGAGGAGCGAGTAAATTTCATGACCTATCACTCAACTAACAGAAAGAATGAGCATCTGAGAGTGACATGAATTTCTGAGGAATGATGTTACAAGAAGCTAAAATTATTTACTTTCAAACATGTCGTCAGGTCATGTTATTTCGAAAACAAAGGAACCGTTAAATTACAACATTTAACTAAATAGTTATGAATAGCAACTCTTACCGTTATATTTGGATATTTTCGTGTTGATACACTGGTGTAGAGTCGACGATTCCGGCACTTTTATTTCTAAATGTAGCAGAATTAAGTAATAAATAGACTTCATAATAAGTCATGTACAAGTTTACATAGATATCATTCTCTATGATATATCAGACTGAAAATAGATTTTATTCACCAATAATACGTTTATACATAGTTTGATTATGGAATTAATAAACCGAAATATATAACACATTTTGGTCAAATAATTGACTAGGATTAAACAAATAAATCAAGTAATCCAAATACATACTGTATGAGCTGATGTCAGATATTACGTCCTGAAACTCTAAAATATTTCAAGGAAAATCAATATCACAATTGTGTATGGAAATAGTGCATTTGTTTCAACTTAAAATAGGTGTAATAGACCAGTATGGAAATCTACGATTTGAATATGTTTAAATGATTCGTAGTAACTAGTAACCAGTGTAACCGTTTTGTCAACGTCTCAAATTACTACAATAGATTTTCATCTATTTTTGAAATTTATCAAACAGTAGAATCCGGGATACGCGACCGGACTCATCTGGACTCGTCAACTGGATGTTGCTTCGTTTCAATTCTGAGGTTGACACTTAAATTCTGATTGCATATTTGCTTCCAGATGAAGTAGGTAGATGATTGGCAACTGATACGTATGAAAATTATCAAGATCTGACCACATACATTATCATTATCATCATCATCCAATCATCAAATGATAACGAACAGTGTTCTTCGGAATAGTATATGCATATCTACTGTATAATCATTCAGATAATTAGTTTATTAAAGTTATCGTAAAATTTTATTTCTGTCTCCATCAAACACTGAGTGGATCAGATAAAAGTGTCGCATTTTATGAATCCTAATAAGATGAGAAATACATACATGCTGGAATAATAAGAGTTTATTTACTTCACTCAGTCTACTCATCTCTTCTCAGTTTAGTCTGAATGTGGTGCGTCAGTCATTAAGGGAATTTCTTATTCCTAAACTATGTTGTACGATTAGTGCACATTAAAAGTGCGCACGATTGGCTCATCGAAAGCAAATCCTTCATTTTATCAAATATGAAACAAGATATTTGAAAATGTTTTCACACACCTTGTATTATTTCTGGCATCCAGTGCTGTTTAGTAGCAAATTTCATGCAGTTCACATCTACAATTCATCAATGTGATTAGTGCTCTATCATTCCATTTACATACATTTAGTGACCTTTTCACGATCATTTAAGAACTTCTTGACAACCAAATCTAAAATTTATGATAAACGGTGAATATCTAATTATCACGCTGCATCAGAGAATATTAAGTAAAAATCGTACAAATTGTTTCATTAAATGTTTTACAAAATAAAGATAAAAATGATACTTTATCACGTCAATATATTAACTACCGCCATCATGTTGTGTTAATGAGGTGTGGCAACGTGGAAGAAGCAAATATGTGCCTGGTTCTGCGTTGTAGCAGACTGACTACCCGATATAAATATACTACCGTCAGGCGAAAATAGACAAAAGGAAATCAACCCTACATATCGTTGAATATCGCATGGCTAATTTAACATGTTCTGACTGTTTCACATTTATTAATTTGAAAAGAGTAAGTTGATTTATTCACTGAACATGTGTCCACGTAGTCGTCGCAACCTACCATTAGAATCTCACTGTTCATCTTAATCACTAGTGCATTCCATATATTGTGATGTGTACAATCAACAAACAGCTACAATACAATGTTTATCGAAATATAAACTATCTATGCTGAAAAATACATGTTATGAACATGAATGAATTTGTGAATAAATTACTTATTTGTTTCTTTATTTCATTGTTAAATGTGGAAAGAACCAATTCATCTCTCTTCAAATTATCTAACAATTGAACACAAGATACAGTTGAAATACGAAGTGATTACATAAGAGAAGAATGTGCATATGCAAAAAGATGATTGTATATCCATGATGTCTAGGAAGAAAAGCATACATGGATAGAAAATGAAATAGAAACAATAGAAACGTGACATTGATTGAACATATTCAACGATCATATATTCCACACTATGCATCAATCAATCAAGATAACACACTATCTAAACAATTATCAATCCAAAAATCTGTTTATCTCTATCTAACTCTCTCTATCTATCTATCTATCTATCTATCTATCTATCTATCTATCTATCTATCTATCTATCTATCTATCTATCTATCTATCTATCTATCTATCTATCTATCTATCTATCTATCTATCTATCTATCTATCTATCTATCTATCTATCTATCTATCTATCTATCTATCTATCTATCTATCTATCTATCTATCTATCTATCTATCTATCTATCTATCTATCTATCTATCTATCTATCTATCTATCTATCTATCTATCTATCTATCTATCTATCTATCTATCTATCTATCTATCTATCTATCTATCTATCTATCTATCTATCTATCTATCTATCTATCTATCTATCTATCTATCTATCTATCTATCTATCTATCTATCTATCTATCTATCTATCTATCTATCTATCTATCTATCTATCTATCTATCTATCTATCTATCTATCTATCTATCTATCTATCTATCTATCTATCTATCTATCTATCTATCTATCTATCTATCTATCTATCTATCTATCTATCTATCTATCTATCTATCTATCTATCTATCTATCTATCTATCTATCTATCTATCTATCTATCTATCTATCTATCTATCTATCTATCTATATCTATCTATCTATCTATCTATCTATCTATCTATCTATCTATCTATCTATCTATCTATCTATCAATGAATCAAAATTTCCATCTATTCACACATCCGTCTATCTGTTTATCTCTCTCTATCTATCTCTGTCTGCACGCAGTGTCGATTCACCTAGACTGGTGGCCACTTTGCACCATGATCATTAGCATTCTATCTACATTAATAATTACTAGACGCGCATGACATTGATCCGCCACTCAGTGATCAATCGATCGTGATTATCTATCTATGTATTGTCTGTCTGTCAATCTAATTATCTATCTAGCAATCCAATTATATTTTCATCCATCTGTCTGTCTATTGATCCGAGGATCTTTCTATTTTTCTATGTGTCTGTATGTTTAACTACCTTTAGTTATATTTATATTTACTTCTGTATATTGTCTATCTATTACAAATACTGTACTGATATCTATATATAAAGACAGTTCTTCAATTTCATAATTTGCTCGAATCGTCGTTTGATACTTGCCCACTCTCTTCAGACATTCCTCTAATCCTTAATTGTATTCCATCAAATTCAGTCTGTTCAAATATCTGGTTTAGGTGTATTCGTTCTGATTTATAGAAATATTTAAATTCAGCATTTTAAGTGAATTAAGTTCATGAAATTAAGGGACGATTCCAATTATTCGAATTGTAATTGACTTCGTATATTCACTGAATAGACGTTTATTTAATTGTTACTACAATTTAATGGGAGCAATGAATCACACTGATGGAGAATGTACTCAATGAGAAAGAAAACTGCGTATTTGAGGCTTGAATGCTCATTTGTGTATGCAATTTGCTCATTCACATATGATAACTAAGAGTATGAAATACTTATGAATCTACAACACAGTTACCTGTTAATCTTTGTAAACTGCCTTTAAAATCGTCCAAACTATATGGTTTTGCACCAACTACAATTTGAACATAATTAAGTTTAGTTCAAAATGCAAACAAATACACGAAGTGACACAATGATAATAGGAGATGTTGTTCTTCGTTTTACGTTTGATCGTTTACGAAAACGTAATAGAACACAATCTGCAATTATGTCGATCGAGTAAGTCGTTCACAATATTTCTGATAATTTGTGAAATCACGGGACAATAACAAGATGTAAACTATGTTGGTATTATTAACCAATTCACATCGTAATACACGGCCACCCGATATTGTTTACACACCAACAGGATGATCAGCGTATCTTTCCAAATTTAATCATCACATAAACACCTTCACTTTCATTTTAAGCTAATTCGTTCTGTTTCAATTAAATCTTTGTCATCTTATAAAACTAACTGTACTTGAAACCAATCGGATCAACTCAGATGTCACATCTTCAGACGTCGAAATCTTGAAATAATTCTTACATCGGTTAAGTAGAGGTTTCATAACAATTCACTCGACTTTACGGTTCTATTGGTCCTGAATATTTGTCTGCTGTTTTAATAGACTTTTTCAAGAGAACACTTCCTCTTAACTTCCATTATCAATGAAAAGTGCCTAGAGGCATGTGAATGTTAACTGAAATACATCGACAAGTATTTGATTTGTTTGAAATCAAATATCAACAATTTCATTCAGTCAAATTTTTTTGAAATTGACAAACTTTGTACACCATAAACATCGACACAATTCATCGAAGATTTTATAATTACTATGTACATGAAACGATAATGACAAATGTTGAAAGACTTACCAACTTTCATGGAGGCACATAGAAGTAAAGGCAACACGTTTATATGAAATAATATCAAATGCTTCATCTTTACAATAGCTGTTCTTTTGAATTTTTATTCTTTATATATTGCCACCAATCGTTGAAAATCTAATATGAAAAATGATTTGCTTAGTGTCAACAAACACAATGAAAAAGAAGCTCAGATTTATTTGAAAATATGTGGAATTCACAGCGTCTTAGTGGTGCAATACTGCATAGACCTTCAATCATCACTGAGTTCAATTCTGTCAAGTGTGTATATACATTTTTAATAGACATCATTATTTACAATCACATGTGCGTCAGTTTGATGGACTTGAAATAAATTTCACAAAGGAAGTAAAATATTAAAACTAAAATATAATTAATAGTTTCACATTTAAAGTTTATCAACAAAATGGATTTTGTGAAAGTACCAAATGAACGGTGTAAAACTGTAATGATTACTAAAACGATTACAATAACCACTAAAATACTACCAATATTGTGGCCTCTTCTACTCAAATTACGCCTATCATGCTGTAGTAAAATGATCAGTTCGAATTCACAAACCGTTACATAAAGAAATTGTAGAGCGTAGTATCAAAGACTCCTTTAAATTTGTGGATAGCATGAAAACTCTATCGGTGATATAATTAGATGTATTGTCTTTATTCAGTACCATTCCACTATTGGAAACATTGTATTTGATTTGTAGTGAACTAATAGAGAGCCATATACAAACTTTAATTTTCGTATCTGCAATGAAACATTTAGCTCGTAATAATCCGAAAATGTCCAAGTCCTAATTAACAATGAATACCATCGACTATTGAATGTTGTAGCCATTTGGTCACCATTGAGCCCTGTCCTGGCACACTGCTTTTTCTAAAAACTTGAAAATGGACCAATTAAGCACGTAGTCATCCATATAATATCTTTCTATCACTACGTAGGTAATACCTTCATCGAATGGGAGAAAAAGAATATGAGAAGGATAATTTACTTAATATATTTGACAAAATTCATTCATCTATTACATCACATTTGAGAAAGAACAGAGCAATGGCATATCGTTTCTAGATATCCAACTAACAAGAAGAGTAGGTGAAACATCAAAAAGAGGGATAGATTGAAAATCTGTAGTTGAACAGTATACTCATTTCTATAGTGCTGTACCAGTCGGATATAGAAGAAACTCAGTACACATTCTGGCTGATAGTGCTAGAATGATCGGCTCTGTCGACACCATTGTATATGAATTGAGTAACATTGTAACCTGCATAATAAGAAGAGATATCCAACGAAATTAATCAACAAACATATGAGTACGATGAGATGATCTACGGTTCCGAAGAATCACAATTCCTTAACGATGTTATCAAGGACTTTGTAACCCGGAAGTTAAGAAATGAGAAGCAGATAATATTTACTTCAGCCAAACTGAATGTTGTCTTCCGTAACCGCCCGACAACGAAAGCAAACATTGAAGACAGACCATTTAGATTTGCCAAATCCATGTTTATTTACCAATTCAACTATTCATGTTGAACCATTTATATATGGCGTACATTTAGGCCAGTCCGTCATCATGTATCAGAACACCGTCATGGTTGAATAAATGACAGGTAAGAGTGATTAGGAGCCCTATTACTGCTCATTTTGTGGATGCGAGACATTACGTTGACTTAAACGAAATGGTTAAGATTATTCTCCATCTTCCATCAAATTTACCACATGATTTACGGGTTTGTCTGTTGTGGTTACTGAAATCTTCCTGTAGCTATTCTAAAGTTACTGCCGGTCGCTAAACTACACAAAGTGGGAGGGTTGGAGGTGGGGTCGGCAATTCCGCTCCGTAGAAAACAACCTTGTTTATAAAACACTAATCAGAATAAACAATATGAACACCATGCAGAATTCATACGACGGACTACACTGCAAAGTGGTCTACGGAGGATAGCTGACAGGCGCGTTGCCAGTGGAGAATGGGTTCAGATACGGAAGCTTTCTCTTCTGATGTTTAACAGGATTATGAAGGCCTGGATATCGAAGGGGGCCACGGAACACAGCAGACAGGTCGGATGAAGCCAGACGATTTGGACTTCGCAGACGACCTGATCTTCCTATCCCATACCCATCAACAAATGCGGTGTAGGAGGCAATTTTCCACGGGTATAATTCTAAGTTGTTCTCTAAACTATCGAACTGTTAACCGTTGTTTAGCCGAAGCCAGAACAAGTAGGCTATTTGCCTTGGTAAATTTTATCTCTTTCCAAAATCTAAAATGACATTCTTTGTATGCAAAATAATTGATACAGTCTATCAAACAGGGAAAGGGAGAGAATTAGATAACATAATGAACAGTAACTGGAGTATAAGAAATATTGTTTTATAATGAACATAAAATTGTGATTGCTGAGTAAACAAGACGTAGTCATACAAGGTCAAAGTAAGCTGATGTGGTGGTTGTCGTTTCAGTTCATGAATAATGGGTTACTTTATCGATAACAACTTACACTCCTCCCGAAACTCACACCATGTCTGCCGTCCTGGGTCAATGCCGCCATCAGATAACTGTCTTCTTTCAATAAGCGTAGGCTTCGTACATCCCGAACGATTATTTTGTTTGCAGTTCTCAACTTTGCTATACGAACTCGCCCGTCAGGGTCATAGACTCCTACTAACGAGAAATAGGTTGCCCGGTTGTAAATTCTTGCGTACGTTCGACAATTTATCGCTTGTTTAGAGAGTCAGTCCATATATACCAAAATGCGGTAATTAACCTCTGAGCTTCTTTCCATCTTTTATTGTATAATAAAGACTTATCCATAGAAAAATCGTCGAATGATAATCCGTTATAAACCAACAACAATGTATTCGGAGTATGAGCCTCTAGGCTGCCAGGTACATCGGTAATTTTAACTAGTGGTTTGTTATTTATTAATCTTTCTGCCTCGGTTAAGAACGTTTGCAAAGCTTCATCGATCAGCACGTTTTGAAATAAAAGCGTCCTTAGAATTCTTCCAATTGATCTTATGATGCTTTCCCACACACCACCACGATGACCTACCCTAGGTGGGCTGAAACGCCATTCACATCCTCGTTCTTTGAAGTGGTTCCCTATTTTGTTTTGATCCCGACGGCATATAATCCGTCTTAAACTAACATCTGCACCTCGGAGATGTGAACGGTTATCGCCAAAAATACGCTTTGAACATCTTATTCTCGCAATAAACCTTGATAATGCGCATAAAAATGAATCCGTGTTGAGAGAGTAAGTCATTTCAATGTAAACAGCTCCAAAAGATATGCAGGTGAATAAACAGGCGCAACGTTTTTCAACGACTCTCCTTCTTTTGGGATAGAATGATCCGACATAATCCACAGTACTTACCTAAAGGGTGGCGAACGAGTCTCTACTCGGTACTCCGGCAACGGAGCCAGTATTTGGGAGCATGGCATGGAATAAAGTCTTCTACGTCAGTAGCATCGTTTTAAAACCTTTTGGATGACAGAGCAACGTCTAACAATCCAATACTCTTTAAGAATATCACTTAAAGTTTGAATAGCTCCGACATGTGAGTTAATCAAATGATGATGCATTACAATCATATCTGTAACTGATATGATGAGAAGAAAAAAATCAATTTGTGATTGATTTACTCATTATGAGTCTTATTCAACATTACATCCATTCTAATTCGATGTGTTGATCATTCACGGTAGTATTTGTTTTCTTTTGTCGTATGATATTTTATTCTGTATAATATAGGATATTCTTGTATTCCGTTGACATGAACTATAATCAGTCTGTGATTTATTACAACTAATTATTTTTCATATATTTCATTTTATTCTAATTGTTAATCAAAAATGGGTGTAAATTCAATATATAATCCAGTGTATTTTAGACTACTTTGATCATCGTTCTTCGTCGTGTTTTGCGGCTAATAAATCTTCAATTATACCAGTCTTTTGTTCTCACTTCGCATCATGGGAATTTCAGGGGTCTCTCGTTCCGAGTATAAGTGATCAGTGGCTTTTTCCGGCACAACAATCAGCGACGACCGAGTACAACACTAATGAAGTGATTACTAGGAAGAATAATCGGATGTTTGGTTTCAAAGAGTAAACATGATAATTGCAGACGTCCTCATACGCCTTCTAACATAAAGTGGTTGAGATCTCTTATCAAACTATGACGAATTAATTTTTTTCTCTTGACCATCTCGTTGATTCTTACCCGGTCTTCCCACTGTTTATTAGCGTTGTCTCCGAGCGTTAACGATGAACTGTCTAGAATTCTTTTTTCGTCCGGGAATACAGCACTTTGGACTAGCTTAATTATGTCACTCTACGACTTATTGATATCCATAACACTAACTGCGCCCATAATTAGATATTTTTTATTCCTCTTGTTTAACGTATTATCAATAAACCATCTGTAGTTTGAATCACCCTTAATAATCTGGACCATGAATTACACGTCAGAAATCGATCTAGAAACTGATCACTGCATTTTGAGGATTCAAAATCTTCTGTTACTACATGGGTCACAGTGTTTTCATGCTTTTCTAGGCTAGGCCATTTATGCTCTTCCTTTCACAGGAATCCTGGCCCTTGTAACTACTCCTTTATCATTTGATGATAGTCCACGCGACGCGTGGTCTGCAGGATTCAATTTGCCTTTCACGTATCTCCATTGGTTCGGCATAGACAACACATGTATATTTGCTGACCTGTTACTCACAAAATTTACAAAGACTTTAGTTGTACTTTTAATGCAATGAAGCACAACTATTGAATCCGTCCAATAGACGACCGACGAAATGGGAATATTTAACTGTTCCTTTGCATGCTTTTTAATCTTACGACACAGAACACAGGCCGTTAACTCGATTCTGGGTATAGTGACAGGTTTTATAGGAGGAACTCTCGACTTAGATAGCAAAAATGAGCAAAGAATTAGACCAAAAACACTTTCATAACGACTATACGTACCAACATCATACACAGAATCAGAAGCATTGGTAAAACAATGAATATGAGCAGATGACGGTTCAAAAATTGGATTCAGACATTTTGGTATTCTTAAGTAGTCCAACTCTTTTATGTCTCTACACCAAATATTCCACTTCGCTTGACAATCCATTGGTACCTCTGTGTCCAAGTCTAGTTTCTGCCGACAGGTATCTTGTAAGATCACTTTGGCCGGTAGTATTATTAGGGTTATAACCCTACCTGGATTGAAGATAGATGCTACGTACGACAAAATATTTCTTCTGGTTAGGTTTTCGTTCTGCATATCGAATTATGGTGCTCGTAAATTCTTGAAGCAAATTCGTATCCCGAATAAGTCAACCTTTCAAACAGCTAGGTCTGTGTTCTGCTAATTTATTATTATTAGGTAACTTGTGGCCGTGCCTCTAAGACAGAGCTATTTGATAGTGCCCATTTGACCTTTGCTCTTGATTTGATATAGAGTTCAGTGCTATACGATCTTCCATTGACATCGATGTAGTACGACCAAATCGATCTTTTAATTCACTTGGGTACAATCGTTCAAACGTGTTTTCCTGAGAGGTGATTATGTACACGCTTGCCAATCAGAGTCCCGCTTAATAAAGTCCTCACGCAGATGGTTCATTCGCCTTTCCGGTCCTCTTTCATCTCGTGTACGTTTAGTGCCTTACGCCCGATCAACAGTTTGACATTCTCGTCTCATACTCTCGAAAAACTTATGCCTTTTAAATATGGCCTGGATGCCATTTGATGTGCCGTTGGTACATTCCATTAAACCGCCGGTAGTTTTTTAACCGTCAACACCTCCTGAACCTTAACGGATGACAAAGGGTCTATGGAGTGCAACTCTACATCGACCTCTTTTGATGCCAATGACGATTCATAACTAAAAGTCTTTGGGGTTGCCATTTTTTGGTTTTTCTTGGAGGTCCAACTTATCAGGTAGATCATCAACTATGATGGAGGTATCCGATCCGTTATCTAGAACTGTGCAAGTTTAAATAATCTCGCCATTTTGTATCGATACAGGCAGTTCTGCAAATGCTACTTCTCTCTCTGTGTACTCTTAACGCCTTCCTCCGTACAAAGCTGGGTATTAATGTAGGCATTACCATTACTATCTCTCTGTTCTTCTTGCTTCCTGTGTAAAAAGGTGTAGTGTCTACGACCGCATTCTTCAATACCACATGACCTCGGTGATCGGCAGTTCTTTGCCACATGGATTGATTCCAGACATACATTACATAAATTGTGTTTAGGAACGGATTCTTTCCTTTCGCTAACGTTCTTGACTTCAAACTTCTGACACTGATCTAAAGAATGATTACTTTGGCACTTCAAACGGGATGAACTACGTAAAGGAACAGTGTTAGCACAAGTACTTGCATACAACATCCTTGCTGTAATGTAATTTGCACTAGTTTTCCTTTATAAAACACCAGCATACCTATTTTCACTATTACTATCGCATTTGACAAGTAGGCTGTATCTAGTATCAGCTATGTCAGCTTGTTCCTTTACAAAGTGAATAAGATCGGCGAACAGAGGCTCTCAAATTCCTCTGATAATCTTATAAGCTACCTTTAGCCACTTCTGTTGAACATGCGTTGATAATTACAGAACCATAGTTTCAGTAGTTCTGGAAGCATTCAGGTCAGAAACGTAATTCCTCTGTTCGAGAGTCAAACCACATGCTTGCATTTTTCGAGACGGTCTTCTCAAACCATCTGGTTGATTCTTTCTTATATTGGGATAGTTTAACAAGTTGTCAATAAACGTACGTTCTATAACTTGTTTTTGGTCAAACGTTTCCTCAAAAAGCCTTAGGGCCTGACGATAATCTATCTCTGGTTCTAGTATCGTACAGTGAAGGATAGAGGCTCATGTTTTTCCGTCACAATATTGAATCAAGTACTCTCCTTTCCACTCTTCCTTCTGATGGTCGATAGGATCTTTTAGCTTCAGTGTAAGATGAATTACCTAGAATGATCACCTCATTTTGTATTTATCAGTTCAACTGCTCCTGTGGAGCGAGTTATATTGGTCAAAGTTCTGGGAATTTACATTTTCGTGCTCGTGAACACCTTCCAGCGTGGCTAAATAAAGGTTTGATGAAGAAGGTGAACAGCTCAATATTGGCCCATTTATAACAAACACGTCATAGTGCCAGTATAAACCAATCTTTTTCAATTATTTATAAGGTAAGTAATTTTTTGCCAAAACTGGTCAGAGTGAAAGTCCTTCAAACGGCTGAAGCAGTAGCCATCCGAATGAAGAAACCGGAGCTTTGCGTACAGAAGAAATATATTCAACCACTCCTCCTCCTCTGGCCAACATCAAGGCCAATTAATCAATCGTAATCTTAAGTATTGAATGAACTAATTTGACTATGACCTTTCGTAGTCAATTGTAATTGTCCCTGTTATCTTTATCCATAAATATTTGTATTATTATTATTATTATTATTATTATTATTATTATTACTATTATTTCATACACATAGTTCCCTTTATTATTTTAAAGAGAGTAAGAACAAAGGTTGGTGCAGAATAATATGAATTCATTTTATTTCGTTAGGTTCTCATCAGCTGCTTACAACCTAAAATATTTGAAATTCAACGTTATTATAGATATTGACATACTTATACAACTGAGGGCGATGAAGGATGAATATATATAACATAATGTGGTAAAGATTTCGTTAGAGTTAATGAGGTCATAGAATTTTGTTTCGAATATATAGAGTTTGGGAGGGAAGGTTCCAGAAAATTGAAATAGTGATTAGAAATCATGGAATTAAAACACATTAGACGATTATGTAATGAAGTAACTGAAAATAGATTAATGTTAATAAAGAGAGATATGAATTGAAATTGGTCAGTTATGAATGATGTAAATATAAAATTCAGAAAGAGTTGAAATGACGTAATAAAAATAAATAAAATAAAAGGGGGTGGGGTGAATGTTACCAGGGCAAAGAAAGATTTATTACTGTTTCTTTTTGTATACAAAGATCTGGTTTTAAACGTTTGATTGCTATTGCTTCCGCGAATTTCAAAAGGTTTGAATTTGATTGTTTGTTGATCACCTTGAAGGACTTCAGTATATCGACTTCGTGTCCTGTGTCAAGGAGATGTCTTGCGACAGCGCTGCTAAATGCTTTTAGTCCGTTTGATCTCAAACTCTTCGGAATATGTTCTTTGAATCGGACGTAGGCTCTCCTTTCTGTTCTACCAATGTAACTGCTTTGGCAGATACATGTAAATTTGTATACACAGTTGGTGGTAACATGAAAGGGATACCTGTCGACCTTTGATTGTGTCAAAGAACATGTCGTTTTGGGCAGGACAATCAATTTAGCTGCAGGATATGTTTTTGTCAGTGCAGTTTTTAGTCTCATATTGATCGATCCTGTGACATTATCGCCTTTGAATTGAAGTTGAATAAAAACAGGTTTTTTATTTACTGTAGTTTCTTTGGGTATTTTATCTTCACGTTTTCCATATTTCTCAATGAATTTCAATGGGTATCCGTTATTTCTTAAACACTTTTTAACATTCATAATTTCTTCTTCTATTGTATCTGCAGTGCATATTCTTTCTGTCCTATGAAACAGTGTTTTAACAAGCGCCTTTTTATAATTGATTGGACAAAAGCTGTTGAAATTGAGATAACTACCATTCCATGTGTCTTTCTTATAAACTGAGCGTTGAACTGTGCCATCCTTTCTTCGTTTTATCGCTATATCGAGGAAATGGAACATGTTTTCTTTTTCATGTTTCATAGTGAAATGAATATTTGGATGAGCTTCATTGAAAAACTTTAACAGATTTGTTGCATGTTGTTGATTATTACATAAGATGATTGTATCATCAACATACCTCGAATAATACATCATTTCATCAATCGCTCCTTTGAGCTTGGTTCTTTCGAGGTTAGCCATGAAAATGTCTGCTAGGACGGGGCCTAACGGACTTCCCATTGCTACACCATCGGTTTGTCGGTATATAGTATTGTTGAACTGGAACTGAACATCTTTTGTACACAAGAGTAATAGACGTTTGAATTCTATTGCTGGTAGAGGTAGGATATCAGGATGTTGACAAATTATGTCTATGGTTTCAAGAAGTGGTATTTTCGTAAACAATGATGTCACATCAAACGAAACCATAAACTTACCAGCAATATTCATGTGATTCATACTATCAGCAAATACAAATGAATCCTTCAGTGTATAAGTGGCTAATCGTTGACGAAGTGGTTCTAATTTATCTGCCAGCCATCTTGCAACTTTGTGGCATGGTGAGTTGATCATTGACATAATAGGTCTAAGAGGATTATCTTGTTTATGTATTTTCGGTAGACCATACATGTGGGGCAAACGAGACCCACGAGGTCGTAGGTTATTGTAAGTAGAATTGTCGATCATCTTCTTTTTCAGTAGGTCTCTGAGTACTTTCGTGATTCTTTTCTCGGTGGAGTCAGTTAGGTCTTTGTTACTTTTTTCCAACTTGAATCTCGTGTGGTCACTCAAAATGGAATTCATCTTAGAGACATAATCTGTTGTGTTCATTAGGACAACACTTGAACCTTTATCTGACCGTAATATCATTATATCATCATTTCGTTTAATATTTCGTAGTGCTGTTAGGTGTTCTTTGGATAAAAGCTTAGATTGCGGTGTGGGTGAGACGAGGTATTGGTTTGCGATATCGACTAGTTTAGATTTAAACCAGCCCTTCTTTTCTTCGCTAACTGGGTGCAACTCTTTAATTTGATCAAATAAATTCTCAAATTGAGTTTCTGTGTCGATTCTTTCGGCATGTGTTTTGGGGATATGAAATTTAAATCCAAGAGACAAGGCTTCTGTTTCTATCTGATTTAACTTCACTGTTGACAGATTGTAGAGGGAATTTTCAGAGTTTTCTGGGAAGCCAAAACAAAGTTGTTCCTTTGATAGAGTCTTGGACAAAGTTACGAGGAAGTTCTTGCTTATTTTGTTTTGCAATGCTTGGATAAAATTGATAAATTTTATGCGACATACGATACTCATACCGTTAACTAATTCATCAAAGGCATTAGTTTCTGTCCTCAAACGTTCAACCAGTAACTTTGTAGATTCTATGTGAGATTTTGTGATGCGTCGAAGGTTTTTAAGAGAAGGTGGAAGTTTACATGAGCGCAAACATTTTAAGAATTGACGTGGGAAACGGCATGACTTGAGACATTCATCAAAAAACTTAAGTCGGGTAATTTCTCTCGATATTCTGCAGCGTATTGTCACTAGACGATTCAGTGACTTGAATGACTGTGCAGGGAGACGCATTTTCAGAAATTTCATACACATAGTTCCCTTTATTATTTTAAAGAGAGTAAGAACAAAGGTTGGTGCAGAATAATATGAATTCATTTTATTTCGTTAGGTTCTCATCAGCTGCTTACAACCTAAAATATTTGAAATTCAACGTTATTATAGATATTGACATACTTATACAACTGAGGGCGATGAAGGATGAATATATATAACATAATGTGGTAAAGATTTCGTTAGAGTTAATGAGGTCATAGAATTTTGTTTCGAATATATAGAGTTTGGGAGGGAAGGTTCCAGAAAATTGAAATAGTGATTAGAAATCATGGAATTAAAACACATTAGACGATTATGTAATGAAGTAACTGAAAATAGATTAATGTTAATAAAGAGAGATATGAATTGAAATTGGTCAGTTATGAATGATGTAAATATAAAATTCAGAAAGAGTTGAAATGACGTAATAAAAATAAATAAAATAAAAGGGGGTGGGGTGAATGTTACCAGGGCAAAGAAAGATTTATTACTGTTTCTTTTTGTATACAAAGATCTGGTTTTAAACGTTTGATTGCTATTGCTTCCGCGAATTTCAAAAGGTTTGAATTTGATTGTTTGTTGATCACCTTGAAGGACTTCAGTATATCGACTTCGTGTCCTGTGTCAAGGAGATGTCTTGCGACAGCGCTGCTAAATGCTTTTAGTCCGTTTGATCTCAAACTCTTCGGAATATGTTCTTTGAATCGGACGTAGGCTCTCCTTTCTGTTCTACCAATGTAACTGCTTTGGCAGATACACTGAAGGATTCATTTTTATTTGCTGATAGTATGAATCACATGAATATTGCTGGTAAGTTTATGGTTTCGTTTGATGTGACATCATTGTTTACGAAAATACCGCTTCTTGAAACCATAGACATAATTTGTCAACATCCTGATATCCTACCTTCGTTAACAGCGCTGTCGCAAGACATCTCCTTGACACAGGACACGAAGTCGATATACTGAAGTCCTTCAAGGTGATCAACAAACAATCAAATTCAAACCTTTTGAAATTCGCGGAAGCAATAGCAATCAAACGTTTAAAACCAGATCTTTGTATACAAAAAGAAACAGTAATAAATCTTTCTTTGCCCTGGTAACATTCACCCCACCCCCTTTTATTTTATTTATTTTTATTACGTCATTTCAACTCTTTCTGAATTTTATATTTACATCATTCATAACTGACCAATTTCAATTCATATCTCTCTTTATTAACATTAATCTATTTTCAGTTACTTCATTACATAATCGTCTAATGTGTTTTAATTCCATGATTTCTAATCACTATTTCAATTTTCTGGAACCTTCCCTCCCAAACTCTATATATTCGAAACAAAATTCTATGACCTCATTAACTCTAACGAAATCTTTACCACATTATGTTATATATATTCATCCTTCATCGCCCTCAGTTGTATAAGTATGTCAATATCTATAATAACGTTGAATTTCAAATATTTTAGGTTGTAAGCAGCTGATGAGAACCTAACGAAATAAAATGAATTATTATTATTATTGGTTAAAAATCATTATTAATCTTTCCTATACATGATTCATTCTTTTCGCATTCATCCCTCCGTATTACGTCTTACTTATTTGATCGAATTGTTATTGCACTATTATTTCTGTCTCACCCTATTTGACCCATATTTATTCTGATCATGGATCTTAAAATTTTACTGAACATATACGCAGATTCAAGTTAACATTCTATATGAGTCATATTAACATTAACAATTTTATTGTATTTTGTTTATCACAATCCTAAATTCACATGCTCTAAACGATGTATTTTGCCCTTAACCTGGCCATTTTTTCGGATTATTAATTTGGATATATAACTGGAGAACCTGATGAGAATTTATCGAGAAGAATATTCTTCGTTCAAATACTAGTCTTTTAATATGACGGGGATCTTTAAACGATTACAATGAGATGACTTAAACAGATCTGAGAACCATACAGTAAACACTTCATTTCAAATTGTCATTCAAGTGTCTTAGACTGCTTTATTTTTTCATTTTCACACCAACACTCTCTGTTGTCATTCACTTCTCTTCGATCTTCCTAACCTTCTGCCGCCGCGCATTTCACTTTCTATTGATGATACATAAAACTTATAGCCGTGTATATCACTAGCACACACCACACTAATACTACCGACACTACTAATTCTATTATGACAAAGATTTGTACCACTAATATTGGTACCTAATAACACAGCATGTTAGTAAAATATGAAAACCATGCATTCACTACGTCATTCACACATCGCGTTCTCCTTCACATATTCCACTATTCCTCTAATTGTGTTGTTATCTCTATTACTCCTCATCTTATTTCTTATTCTCTTGATTTGAATATTCTACCTGTTGCTACTCCAATTTTGATTGCATTTATATACTACTTATACGTGTCAGCGTAAGTAGCATACACCACACTGTAACTACTACTATTCTGCCATAACTGCTACCACTACCATTACTATTACGAATATCTGTACCACTATTAGTACCACAGCTACTTAGAAATACAAGTATCACAAGAACTACTGATCTTACAACTATTAATCGTAATACAAATATCAATATTACTTGAATTGGCTCTACAACAATTATTACTACAAGTACTACTATTACATCTACTACTATCAATACTAATGCCAGTATAATTATTATCAGTACTACTAATACTTTCACCACTACTTATATCTCTACGCCTGTTGGCACTAGGATGCCAAAAATCTTAATAATGTTAATATTTATACTAATACCACTGTGGTCTGCGCAACTGATGTCGACAAATATAAGTAGTATGTATCATCAATCGGAAGTGAAATCCATGGCAGCAGAAGGTTAAAACCAAAGAGAAGGGAACGAGGACAGAGAGTGATTTGTGTAAAAACGAAAAAACAATGAAGTCTGAGACAACTGATTGACATTTTGCTAATGAAGTATTTACTGAATGGTCTCCAGATTTTAGCAAGATATTCTGTATAGTATCAAAGTACATCTAGTTGTTCCCACTGGTGTATTCGTTCGCTACAAGACTGCTACCACTACTACCATTGCTACTACCATCACTACTGCTATCAATTCTACTACTTCAACTATTTTTTGTATCCATTTACATTATACAGCTTCTTGCTCTTTAGTATCTTGCTGTCTAACATCGATAGCGACACATACTCTTTTCTAAATGTGACCAATTTAATCAGTCACGTATTCCTACTAATTACCTCACGAACTCTGTCATCAGGTGGTTAACTCTTTGGGATTCTTTGTTCATTCAACACTAAGGATTGGAAAAACGTGACAACGGTTGACACTTACTCATTAACTTACATATGCCCTGAAGTGACTGGTATTCGATATAATTATTAGATTTCGTAAATAGTTCGTCCTATAACCGATACTAGTTAATGTTCCCGATGATGTATAAATCAGAAGACGAGTACGAAGTGTTGATTGCGTTTATTATTGCACGACGCACAGATCACTAAAACCACAGACACGTGAAACAAGAATGAAAGGCTAATGCCGAAAAGTAAGGGAGCGTGCGTGCGATTTCACGAGTCAAATGAATAGGATTAAAATGTGCATATATATACATAGGGAAACGAGTGAATCATCAAATCGATTCAGCGACTAACATTAAAGCTAACAGAATGAATATGTGCGCAGGCAACAAGTAGTACTCAAGCCTATATATTCACATAACCACAGCAATAATAAAGGTAAAATAGTACAGACAAGTAAGAGTAACTCTGTTCGTTAAATAAGTTAACAAAAGAGCTTAACCGAATTAGGTTTGAACGAACTCTATTGTACTTGATCTGCTATCGCCCTACTGAGAGAAAATATATTTAAGTGACATTTTAATTCAGTTGGAAAATTGCATGAACCATGTATCAGTCACCAATTCTAAGTTTCTGATTTAAATTTCGTCAATGTAGTAATTCGTGAATTGCAATGAAAAAGTATGAATAACCTATGCAAAATGATAATTCGTATCAATAGTTCCTATCCAAATTCCATTTTATTTAGACGGAATTGAAAGTGTTTCATCTCACAGTACTGATCTAAGATGCCTATTTATAGTAGGAATTCTATTCTATTTATTACTGTTAATTAGGAGAGACGTGTAAACGTGTTTAGTTCTTTTTAATTTTCTGCTTTGAGGTCACCAAGTAAAGGCAAACAAGAAATATGACAAACATAGACAATACCTGTCATATCCAAATGAAATTATATGGAATTTGCTGATCAGTGCAAAAATAATGAGACGTCTGAAAGTATTTCATAGTTCATTAGCTCCGATTTTCATATGTTCCACAAGCATCAGCTCATTAGAATCAATACTGATGCGTAGGTGTGTAACGAAACTACAGAGGTTCAATTTTCACCACTAGAAAGCTTAAATCTCATGATTTTATGCTCATAAATACTTTTTGAAAATAATTATCAACTCAGTGTTAATAACAGATAAATAAGAGAAAATTAGATTCATATTTACTACCATTTCTACTACTACTACTACTATAATTCATACTACCACTATAACTAATACTATTACCAAAGGCAATTATTATTACTGCTACTAATGTAGTGAACGGAAACTTATTACTCTGTGTGAAATTACAGAATGTCTCCGTAAAATACAAAAATTATACGACAAATATTTCATTTGCAAATCTTCCATCAGTTGTCTCTTCGAAACTTCATCATTCCTTTATTCTTGTTGTTACTACAATTACTCTCCGTCTTCATTCCTATTCTCTTCAACTCGATCCTCTCAACCTTCTACTGTCAGGTATTGCACTTCTGGTTGGCGTTACATACTACTTAGGTCTATCGACACAAGTAGTATATAGTACACTGCTACTAATAGTTTCACAAGTAATAATACTGCCCTCTATATTACTAATATTTCTTCGTCTACTACCACGACTACTACAAACTCCAGTTATACTTTTTTCATTTCTTTCTTTTCATTCGAGATAAGTTTTCAGAATTACTTCATTAGGTACAGCTTATGCAACTCATCATTTATCACTGATGATTTCGTGACTCCATATATGCGCATTATACTCCTTTGATTTATGGTTCAGTACTTTCCCTCTCACTAAATTATCTGTAAGATACACATTTGTTATGATTATACTTTTCATAGTGCAGCTGACAACAAAACAAAATAATTTGTTGTCTGAATATTTTATTATCATTATAATATAGTAATTTCAATTTTAAGACATTTGCCAGTGATGAATCTCTTTAAGTACAGGAGAAATCTAATACTCTTCCGTTCATTTTGTTCCATCTGAATTAACAGATTCTACTACCTCGCTTTAATAAACTAGGCCGTATTCAGAGGTTCCGTTTTTCAATTATAGATAGGGCTTACGAGATCTACTTTCACTGGTTACATGCACACTGGAATTCATGAATGTTCATTGGGTCATTTTCGTCTCAAGAATGAATTCATGTAGAAAATTTGTGCCATTCTCCAATTTATTTCAGACTAAATATTATTTCATCACTTTACTAGTAACCTGATTGCACCATGTGATGCTGTGATTCTCATGCACGTGTTGACAGAACTTGAGAATTCAGGTAAATGTACTATATGTTGGTTTATGCGGCCAAAGTCCATGTCATTTCATATAGATATGTTCAATGAGCATAACTGTGTACAAATTTTGAAATACGATAACTGCCTAAGCAACAAAATATAAAATTCAGTACATCAATCCTGTTGATCGAATTGTATTTAAAAGTGAGACTAATTCAAATAACCGTGAACCGAATCACACTAATATTTTTTAGGGTTACACATCTAAATATCTAACCATATGAAACAAAATTCGCAATATCAATCACTCAACTAATCAACCAACTTCACAATCAACCTATTTACATATCGATCAATATATCGAACTATATACCAATCTGTAATTCAATGAAGATTATACGTTAAAGCTTGTTTTGACACTTTTTGCTGATGTTCAATTTCCTTTCGTTCATATTTTGGTCTATACATCTGTGGTACTTGTACGAACAAATTTTCCTTTGTACTTGATTACCCGCCTATTACGTATTCCAAACCCAATATGTTCGTTGGTATTCATCTTGTCCTTGCTAGCTTAAATTGCATTGTTCCAGGAATTCCTACTTGGTAAAATTATTCGCATACTTCTAATTATTATAACAACTTGATGGTACCCAGTAGTTTGAATATATATTTACCAACTTATATAACAAGGAAGGTGTAATGCAATAGGTTATGATGTCACAAATAAGTGATATGGTTCAATTATCACAAGTTGATTTGTGATCCATTATTAACTAAGATGAAATAGAATACTCACCCCAAATGTGTTGACGAATGTGATAGCTGTGTTGTTTGACATTGAAAGTCGGATAAATGTGTCTTGCCAAAGAACAGGTAACTCACAGGATGAGTCAATTCACTGGTGGAAATTCCACTCCTACTGTGCATATGCAGAGAGATAGACGGAACACGCATACACAGACAGTTAGGTGCAGAATACAAATTAGTGTGTAGCAGAATAGGAGCACAGTGAGGCTACCTCCCATGTAGAAATCCCGACCGACTAATGAGTTGATGTGTTTGTGTGATGGAATTCAATCGTGTTCTGGTCCGATAGGATGAGAGGTGAGCTCTCGTCAATAAAGCGAGCTGTGATCACTCGATTCATTATGGTGCGTCTTCACAAGGCTAAAATAACCCGAATTTTAAATGTTTAACATGATGGACGAAACACCCACCCACTCGGTCGTCAACTGGTTCTCTGAGTCTATTAGGCACTGTTCTGTCGACTGTATATTCACAGATGACCTAGCGCAATTAACACTTTCCAGTGTAAAAGTTCACAAACATCCCCCTACACGCCTCTCGTAAATAGATCATGAAAAATCCCACGCACATCTTCCACAATCTCACTCCAAATATTCACCTATACCACACTATCAAATATATTGCGTTTTGATTCTTTTAACTAAACTAAGTTAAACAACACTGAACGAGCCTTCCGATTTTAACATTTATTATCCGTACCTGCTCACAGATCGGCTGAGGCAATGGACATAATAGCATTGGAACATGTCGAATTTCATGAAACTGAAAGTGCCAGTTGAAGATAACACAACCAGATGATTATGCTTTGACTGCCATAGTCAGCATGTCTTCATTGTTTAGTGGCGAATGTGTTTAATGTATTGTATTTACCACGTGCCTATACAAATCACTACTGGTAAAGATAAGGCGTAACCCACACAACTGAACCTATTCGATAGAATTCCGTCTCCCTCTACAGTCTGTTATTCTAATAAGATGCAGAGGCGAGCATATCGGTATTACAGCTATCTCTGTTGTGCTGAATCTCATGTGACCGTTTTGACTGACAGAACGCACCTTGATAGTCTCGAAATATCGTTTGACAAAGTATTAGTTATTCAAATAAAACTGTACGTGGTTCAATCTCAGCGTTGTCCTGTTCTCAGTAGAGTATTTAAATGTCACATTATCACAATTTGCTTGCTTCAAAACGATCCTTAATCTCTTGGTTGTTATTATATTACTAATTAGATGTCATTTTATTTACACTATTTAATTAGCCGCTTGTGAAAAAAGCGTTTGAATAAAACTCACCAATGTACATCAACTTCATTGACTACGAGAACGCATTTGATAGTGTAGACAGAACAACACTATGGAGACTTCTTCGACACTACGGCGTGCCAACATCATGCGGAATTCCTGTGATGGATTAAACTGCAAAACCATCCATGGAGGGCATCTGACAGACTCGTTCGAAGTAACTACTGGTGTCAGGCAAGATTGCTTACTACCACTCTTTCTGTTTCTCTTGGTGATCGACTGGACTATGAAGACCTCGACATCTGGGAGTAAGTACGGAATACAATGGACAGGATGGATGCAACTAGACGATTTGGACTTCGTAAATGACATGATCCTCTTATCCTATACACATCAACAAATGCCGGCAACGACGACCAGTGTGCATGTATCACTCGAATCACATTTGATGGAGAATCTTTGGAGAATGCAAAATTATTTACATATCTGAGCGTCGTCATCTGATAGAAGACTTAAAATTATGGAGATCATGGATAGTAACAAATAATCAAACAATACAAAAACATTTGTAAGAAATGTATGGAATATGGCTGGCAATAGAATTTAGTACTCACATTTTATCCTTTTGAAAATTTGCCAACTGAGTATAAATACAAGCGAGTGTTGATGCTCACTCTGCAATTCGAACTCAGTAGTTCCTTTTTTAAACATTCAACTCATTATATCCTGAGTTCAAAACTATTACAAAACTAGATAAAAATTCATACCCGTTACATAAATATGTGACCATCTCAACTCAGTAGCTAGGTGACTGACAAGTTGAAGTTTAGAGCAAAGAGTGTGCTGTGGTTTACTTATCTCCATACATGTAGGATATGACGTTGGCCAGGCATAGAATGTATTTCAGTTGAAGGCCGATGAGGAAGGAACGGGACTGGAAGGCAATTGGTATGAAAACGCATGAACAATCAAACCTGAGACAATGGAACGATGTTTACAACAGGACCGGTCAAGTTAGAAGTGATGGATTGATATTTTGCAAACTAACGGTTTAATATATGGTCCTCAGATTTTACTCAGATGCTCCGTAATTTCGCGCCAAATGCATTCGATTGTCCTCACTCGTGTTCTTGTTTACTACAAAATTATTACGTTGGAATCACCGAGTGAAAATCAATTCTGAGACGCAGGTACTTACATTTGACGCTTCCCTAAAAGGATGGAATGCAAGAATATATCAAAATAGCGAGACGATCCATATACTCTGATACTGATTGATATTTGATCAAGATATCGACAGCAGAGTAGCGCAAAGTTATTAAAATTCAATTGGAATTAAATATTTATAACTAATTTACAGAGCATGAAAAATCAGCAGTTTTAGAACCATCATAAAATAAATATTCGTATATGTGTGTTTTATGATCTGAATGTTCGATGTTCCGCATTCGATTAAATTACAGGTAGCTACTGCTAAGTATCCTTCAAAATATGCTGAAACAGTTGTTTAGCACATCTGAATTTTCTTTAATTCTCCTAAAGCTGATATCAATAAATCGATGAAAGCACTATCTTAAAAATATGAACTGATGAATAAATATAAGAAAAAACTTAGATCATAAGGAGAGTAAATAAGAATAACAAGCTTTAGACATAATTTAGTGCATAACTTTTGGTTAAAAAGACTTTGTATTAAAGAAAGTGGAAAATAAATACGATAGAATGACCAATATCACAAAAATTAGAGTAAGATAAATATTCTTTCTGTTAACTTTTTAGAGGAGAAACGTTGTTCCAGGGTGAAAATATTTGGGCTCCTCTTAAACTGCAATTCGCCAAACTGCTAAACATACTTTTTTATTTAATTTTGCCAAATGAATCTTCATCTTTATATAACATCCAACTGTGTACAAAAATTTACGAGCACACGTCAACTTAATCAGACTGAGAAGAAACAAGAAGATTATTAACTGAAATTAACAACAGCCGAACAAGAGCAAAGAAAGTCAAAGCATAAACCGAATACACAGAAGTAAGCACCTAAGTGACGAGGAGCATTCCAGCTGACAAGCGAATATACATGGATGACCTATTGACGACAACAAGATAATCTGCAAGAGAATGAAATGTGAAACCTTCAACTAATTGTTGGTACTGCAGTGCCTGACACTTCTCAAACGTTTGCTGGTTTAGAAACCCTATATGCACAACATGCAATAAAGTGGGTCATAAAGAAACAGTCTGCCGAACTAGAGAACGTTTGAGACCAATGCCAACGAAGCGTCCTTACCAGTGTCAAAACAAGTATATAAACAGTATATATGACACATTGTCACTAAGCATAATAGATAAAAGAAAGTATGAGAAATTAATGGTTAATGGTGTTCATATTCGATTGTAATTAGATACAGCATCATATATCACTTTGATCTTTAAACGAATAAGGAACTTAATTAGCTGTCCACCGTGGGCTCTATCAGTTTAACAGATCACCGTCTAATGTAAATCCAGCTCCAGCAATTTTCTAGCAAAGAAATTTCATTTTAATTAGCTTTTCATCATGAATCTACACTAATAAATATATAATTTACAAAAACGAAATAATACTCATCTCTTGATTCTTACATAACTACTGTCCTATTATTATATTCTGTTCCTTCTATTTTTCTTATATTATGCAACGTAGCAACTTCTTGATTTTCGAATAATTACTTTGAATATTATTAATCCCCTTTCCTCTAATCACTCAATGTTAATTTATAATCGAAATGTCATATGTAATTATTACTTAACGTATCTACTCGATGAGTAATATTTCATTATTGTAAATCATATATATATTAGTGCAGAGCCATGATGAAAAACTAATTGAAAAGAAATTTCTTTGCTCAATTCGTTCATTCTATCTTTACCAAATGTCAAATGGGAATTTTCACTAAATTTTCCACAAGATAATAGATACCACGATGCCTTAAATCAATGGATGACATTATGTTTGTTGGTTCTTCTGCTCAGGAACTAATAAGCCGGTTAGACGTTCCGCTTACTAAAATACAACAAGCTGGATCTTGATTACGAAAAGAAAAGTGAGAAGTTCCATTCAGGTCCGTTAACTACCTTGGACATGCATTTGATAAAGATCGTCGCCGGCCAGATGCAGACAATATAAATGACATCAAAAATATGCTCAAACCGACTGATTTTACAATCATTCGTTTATTTTTGGGGCTAATTGGGTATTACGGTACGTTCGTACCCTAGACGTATAAAATGCGACACTCATTAAATCACATTTTAAAGGATGATGCAACACGATACTGGAAAAAGGAATGCCAAAATTGTTTCGATGAAAGAAAAAAGACTTCATCTTCAGCCGAGGGAGAGGGAGAAAAAGATATAATTCAAAGATCATTACTAAGCCATTGCGCAACACCCAACCCAGCAACAAATAATCAAAAAGGTCCGGCAAGAGTAACTGCAAAAATTCTTCTCGTTTTATTCAGGAAGATTGGAGAGGAGGACCAAGTGCCGATGGACTGCGAGGAAGGACACCTCATCAAGATAACAAAGGAATGAGATTTGAGCAAATGTAAGAAGCTAGATGCAGATGAATCACTCTATTGTAAGTGTCACGGGAAATACTTAGCAGAGTGTTGCTGGACCAGCTGCATGACTCAGTAGATGTCCAACATCGAGATCAACAGGCCAGATTCCGTTAGCATCGATCGTATACAGACCAAGTCGTGACACAGTGGGTCATTGTTCATCAATCAGCTGAGTGCGATTCGTCACCATACATCAATTTCCTTGATTATGAGAAAGCGTATGACAGTGTAGATACGAGGATCTCATGGACACTTCTTTGACACTATGGAATGAGTAGGTGAGAAAATTGTCAACATCATACGGAATTCAAACGACGGACTACACTGCAAAGTGGGTCATTGAGGACAGCTGACAGACTCATTGCAAGTAGAGACTGGAGTCAAACGTGGCTGCCTGCATCCTTCCTTTCTCTTATTTTCTGGTCATCGTTAAGATTATGAAAACCTCGACATTTGAGAAAGAGCACGAAATACAATAGACAGATTGTATGCAACTAGACGATTTGGAATTCGCAGGTGACCTGATCCTTCTATTGCATACACATCAAAGAGTGCAGGTCATGAAAAACAGTGTAGCAGAAGCCTTTGCGGCGCTAGGTCTCAACACGTACAAGAGCAAAAGCAAGTTCCTTAAATACAACACGGTGAAAATACCATCATCAAAAAAGTACAAGTAGGTATAAACAGTAATCTATGTAAGATACTGAATGTTTGTTTGTCGTAATAGTGTTATTATCATCAGTAGCAGTGGTAGTAGTAGTAGTAGCGTGTTAAGTGCTACTTACATTGATGTAAGTAGTATATGAAGCGAGTTAAAAACGTAATGTTTGGCAGCAGAAGACGTGGGAAGGTCAATAAAGGAAGAGCGGGAACACAATGCAATTTGTAAGAAAACGCATAATCAATTAAATGTGAGACAATGGATTGATGATTACAGCAGAAACAGTCAGGTTTGATATGATGAATTAATATTTTGCAAACTAAGGATTTACTAAATGGTTTTTCTATTTTACCAAGCAACTGTGTAATTTTGTGCTTAATATAATTCGGTTGTCCTCACTTGTGTTCTCCTTCACCACAGTAGCAGTAGTAGTAATGGTAGTATTTCTTATTGTAGTTGTAGTGGTAATAGTCTTGGCAGTTTTGTTAACGTCCAATGCAATAATTGTAGCTTACACTGTTCAGTTTGCATTTGTACAACATCTATTTTGTTGATGAACTTTAAGTGTGAAAATAATCATCACAGTAGAATCTGAATATTTTTCTCCATTTTTCAAATTTATTTCAAGTTCATAAAGCCAACACAAATTTAATTGTAGACAGTGATGTTGTCTATTAAAACTGTAAATACATACTTGACGGAAATGAACTCAGTAATAATCGAAAGACTATTCAGTATCACGCTATTAAAATTCTGTGAATTCCGCATAATTTCAAAGAAACCATGGTCTATTATTTTTGTTATCATATTTGCCGACACTAAGCAAATCGTAAATAATAACAGTTTTTCATTGAATAATTTGCAATATATAAGGAGTAAAAATTCAAGCGAACAGCAGCAGTAAGTATGAAGCTTGTCGCCTTATTTCATATAAACGTGTTGTGTTTACTTCTACATGACTCCATGCAAGTTGGTAAGTCGTTCTACATTTTTCTTTAGATTTTCATGTACATACTATTGACGATATCTTTAGCGATTTGTTTACATTTCTATAGTACATATATTTTATCAATATCAATTAATGGGAATGAATGAAAATGTTGATATTTGAGTTGAAACAATCGAATGCATGTCAATATATATCATAGTTAACATTCAGATCCACATTGATATTTGTCATTTGCAATGTAAGTTTAGACTCGAGTGTTCTCTTTAAAAGTTTGGAAAGGCAGCAGATAACTGTTCGGAACCAATAATCACTTAAATTTTAGTAAGTAGTTGTGAAAACCCTTCTTAATCGATGTATGGGTTGATGCAAGCTCCGATATCTGATGATTTAACATCTGATTTCACCTCAATTCTCTAAAGTACAGTTAGTCTTATAAGATGGCAAAGGTTTAGTTTAAACAGAACGAATTTTCTAAAATTCAAAGTAAGTACATTCGTCCGATGTATAATTCAGAATGGTACGTTGATCATCGAATAGTTGTGTGAACAATATCGGATAGACGTGTATCACGAAGAGAATTGGTTGATAATAACAGTATAGTCTACATCTTGCAAATGTTCTGAGATTTTACAAATAAACTGGAATACATTGAACACATCTTTGGATTGACATTATTTCGAATTGTGCTCTATTACGCATTCGTGAACAATGGAACGTAAAACGCAGAACAGTTCCTGATTTCGCACTTTCACCTGGTGTATTTGTTTGCACTTTCAACGAAACGAAATTATGTTCGCAGTGTAGACAGTACAGAAGAGCAGCCACTTATTCTGAATGATATAATGGATAGTTCACAAAGTTTAACAGGTAACTGTGCACTGGACTCATAAATATTTGATATTTTTGTTTATCATATGTGAATGAGCAAATTGCATACACAAGTGAGAATTCATGTTTACTTTCTAACTGAGTTCATTGTTCCCATCCAAATGAATTTACAAATAAATAAGAATATGCAGAGATTACAAGGCCCGAATACTCCAGATATTTAAAATGATTGGACATGATGGAATGAAGCGAAAGATTAGAGGAATGTATGAAGAGAATGGGCAAGTACGGAATGTCGTTTCGTGTGAATCGGTGAAAGCAAGATCTCAATTAAAATATGAATATGAGTGCATGAATGGGGATGCCTAGCAGATAGGTAAGGTAGTAAATAAATTGATAACTAAGTGTTAGATAGGGAGAGAGAAATATAGAGAGATAGATTGAAATATTTGTGGATAGGTAAATAGATAGATAAGTGGATAAATAGATAGATAGATGTGTAGATAGATAGTGTGTCGATAGTTTGCTTGGATCGTATGATCTTTGCATTTGTACAAAGAGTGTCCAGTTTTTATTGTTCGCATTTTAACTTCTAACCATGTTTGAATCTCTTGATAGACATTATGTATATACATTCATCTGTTTGAACTTGCACACTTTTCATTTGAGTAATCGCTGTCTATTTCAACTGTATCTTGTTTTCAATTGTTAGATAATTTGAAGAGAGTTAAATTGGGTCTTTCCATATCTAACAATGAAATAGAGGAACAAATAAGTAATTTATTCATGAATTCATTCATGTTAATAACATGTTGCATTTCTCAGAATAGATAGTTCATATTTATAAGCTGATTTCGATAAACATTGTATTGTAGTTGTTTGTTGATTGTACACATCACAATATGTGGAATGCACTAGTGATTAAGATGAACAGTGAAATTCTAATGGTAGGTTGCGACGACTACCTGGACACATGTTCAGTGAATAAATCAACTTACCCTTTTCAAATTGAATTGGTAAAAGGAAGATTTCAATTAAAATATCAATATGAGTACATGAATGAGGATGCCTGCAGCAATTTGGAAGGCTCTCCCGATGTCCCACATTGTACGAACATTCCATGTACCTAAGTAAATGGTCGCCCTGGTTGTCAGAAGGGGCATCTCCCTCGTAACTTCCGAGGGAATTCGGCGTTCATCATGAGACGTCATAATTCTTATAAATAAAGACCTTCAGAATACCAGGGCACAGTTTAAATAGTTGGAAGGATTTTTTATGGATAGTGATTTTTAGCGAGTTAGTTTTCTACGGGATCGGGTGGCAAACCACATGCCCAACCCTCCTCATTTATCCGGGCTTGTGACCGTGAGTAGCTCCAGGAGGGACTCAAGGCGGAGTTTAATTGGATGGTACGAGGCAAGAATTTCCCTTGGAGCCCCTCGAGGGCTACTGTCGGTTCCAAGAACGGATAAACAAGCATGGTTCGACATGAGGTTAACGATCCCATCTCGTAGAAAACTATCTCGCCAAAAAACACGCTTACCAGAGACGTGACTGATGCCCCACTCGACATCCAGAGCAACCATTAATTTATGCACATGGAATGCTCTTAAGTTTAAGGAAAGGCAAAGAATGTATTCGCCGACGCCACTGTGATCGATTCTGAGCCATGTCACCCGAAGTCTCCAAACATTGGTCACGATAGTCGCACGGATACCAACCAAGCAGTCTGAATCTACCAACGTGGCTATGAACAGAAGTTGGTGACTTGAAGCACTGATGCCACGTTTTGGTTTGGCCACTTCTAACGTTCTCCCAACAATCCCACACACTAGTCAGCAGTGCACATCGTGATAAGGTAAAGATAGATAGACAGAAAGATAGACAGAAAGAAAGAAAGAAAGAAAGAAAGATAGATAGATAGATAGATAGATAGATAGATAGATAGATAGATAGATAGATAGATAGATAGATAGATAGATAGATAGATAGATAGATAGATAGATAGATAGATAGATAGATAAGTGGATAAATAGATAGATAGATGTGTAGATAGATAGTGTGTCGATAGTTTGTGCGGATTTTATGATCTTTGCATTTGTACAAAGAGTGTCCAGTTTTTATTGTTCGCATTTTAACTTCTAACCATGTTTGAATCTCTTGATAGACATTATGTATGTACATTCACCTGTTTGACCTTGCAAATTTTTCATTTGAGTAATCGCTGTCTATTTCAACTGTATCTTGTGTTCAATTTTTAGATAATTTGAAGAGAGATGAATTGGCTCTTTCCATATCTAACAATGAAATAGAGAAACAAATAAGTAATTTATTCATGAATTCATTCATGTTAATAACATGTTGCATTTCTCAGAATAGATAGTTCATATTTATAAGCTGATTTCGATAAACATTGTATTGTAGTTGTTTGTTGATTGTACACATCACAATATGTGGAATGCACTAGTGATTAAGATGAACAGTGAAATTCTAATGGTAGGTTGTGACGACTACCTGGACACATGTTCAGTGAATAAATCAACTTACTCTTTTCAAATTAATAAATGTGAAACAGTCAGAACATGTTAAATTAGCCATGCGATATTCAACGATATGTAGGGTTGATTTCCTTCTGACTATTTTCGCCTGACGGTAGTATATTTATATCGGGTAGTCAGTCTGCTACAACGCAGAACCAGGCACATATTTGCTTCTTCCACGTTGCCACACCTCATTAACACAACATGATGAACACCAAACTCTTAGAATTATTTACTTCAATGGTAGTAATGTATAAAAGCTAGATTGTGTATTTGTATATAGTACAGAAAGAAATAATTCCCTGGTCACTTACTTACTTCTTTACGCCTGTTACTCCTAATGGACCATAGGCCGCTGACCAGCATTCTCGAACCCACTCTGTCCCGGGCCTTTTTTCTAGTTCCATCTAATTCTTGTTCACTTTTCTCATGTCTATCTCCATTTCTCGGCGTAATGTGTTCTTTGGTCTTCCTCTTTTCCTTTGGCCTTGAGGATTCAACGTGAGGGCTTGCCTCGTGACACAGTTTGATGCTCTCTTCAATGTGTGTCCTATCCATCTCCAGAACTTCTTCCTGATTTCTTGCTCCGCTGGGATCTGGTTTGTTCTCTCCCACATTTGGTTGTTGCTAATAGTGTCCACCCAACGGATCCAAAGTATTTTGTGTAGACAGCTGTTAATAAAGTCTTGTATTATCTGGATGATGGCTTTCGTAGTTCTCCAGGTTTCTGCCTCATACAGTAGAACTGTGTTGACATTTGTATTGAAAATCCTGACCTTGGTGTTGGTTAACAGTTGCTTCGAGTTCCAGATGTTCCTCAGTTGTAAATATGCTGCTCTTGCTTTGCGGATCCGTGCCTTCACATCTGCATCAGATCCACCGTGTTCATCAATGATGCTGCCCAAATACGTAAAGGTTTTTACATCTTCAAAATCTCCTTCGTCGATTGTGATTGGATCGGAGCATTCTGTGTTGTTTCGGAGAATCCCGCTTTTCCCTTTGTGTATATTGAGACCTATTGCTGCTGAGGCTGCTGCCACACCGTTCGTCTTCTCCTGCATCTGTCGTTGCGTTTGGGATAGAAGGGCCAGATCGTCTGCGAAGTCTAGATCATCCAACTACATCCTAGATGTCCATTGTATCCCGTGCTTCCCTTCAGAGGTTGATGTCTTCATGATCCATTTGATCACCACGAGAAAGAGAAAGGGTGAGAGTAAGCAACCTTGCCTAACACCGGTCTTCACTTCGAACGAGCTTGTCAATTGTCCTCCATGCACGATTTTGCAGTGTAATCCATCAGATGAACTCTGTATGATATTGACTATCTTCTGAGGCACGCCGTAGTGTCGAAGATGTTTCCATACTGTTGTTCTGTCCACGCTATCAAATGCCTTTTCGTAGTCAATGAAGTTGATGTAGAGTGATGAATTCCATTCAATTGATTGTTCCACAATGATCCGTAGAGTTGCGATTTGGTCTGTGCACGATCTATCCTTACGGAATCCTGCCTGTTAGTCTCGAAGTTGGGCGTCTACGCAGTCCTTCATCCTGTTCAACAATACCCTGTTGAAGACTTTTCTCGGTATTGAGAGAAGTGTGATGCCCCTGTAGTGATCACACTTGCTGAGATCGCCTTTCTTCGGTATTTTGATCAGTAGTCCTTCTTTCCAGTCTGTTGGTACTTGTTCCTCATCCCAAATCTTATTGAAGAGAATGTGGAGCATCTTTGCAGTTGCCGCTACGTTTGCTTTTAGTGCCTCTGCTAGAATGTTTTCTGATCCCGCTGCTTTGCCACTCTTGATTTGTCTGATGGCCATGCTGATTTCTTCGATTGTTGGTGTGCGAAAACATTGATTGGGAGGTCTGTGGGTGCTGCTTCGATGTTAGGTGGGTTCAGTGGAGCTGGTCGATTCAAGAGTTCTTTGAAGTATTCTACTCACCTGTTTCACTGTTCTTCAATGTTGGTGAATACATCGCCTTCCTTGCTTTTCACTAGTCGTTCTGCTTCGCGGCGATTTCCAGAGAGTTTCTTTGTCGTGTCATACAATTGTCTCATGTTTCCTTCTCTTGCAGCCTTTTCCGTCGTCGTTGCTAAATCTTCCACATATCTACGTTTGTCGGTTCTGATGCTCCTCTTCACTTCCGTGTTTACTTCTGTGTATTCAGCTTGTGCCTTGGCTTTTTCTGCTCTTGTTCTACTGATATTGATTGCTGCTTCTTTGTTCCTCCTTTCTTGAATCTTATCCAGTGTATCAACAGTGATCCATTCCTTGTGATGGTGCTTCTTGTGACCCAGGACCTCATGACATGTTGAAGTGATTGCTTCTTTGATCCCCTTCCAGTTGCTCTCCACAGTTGTTTCCTCTCCATTGAGTAGATCATGAAAGGCCTGGAACGTATTGCTGAGGACTATCTTGAATTTGTTGAGTTTGTTAGTATCCTGAAGAAAGGCCCTATTGAACTTTTGTGATATTGTCCGCCACATTGTCCAGTGCTACTTGAGTTTCAATTTCATCTTGTTGACCAGCAAGTGATGATCTGATGCTATATCAGCTCCTCTCTTGGTTCTCACGTCCTCTATGGTCCTCCTGAAAGTTTTGTTGATGCAAATATGGTCGATTTGGTTTTGCGTGGTGTGATCCGGTGAAGTCCATGTGGTTTTGTGAATGCGTTTATGTGGAAACATGGTGCCGCCTATGACCAGCTTATTGAAGGCAAACAGATTTGCAAATCTCTCACCATTTTCGTTTCTTTCTCCCAGTCCGTGTCGTCAAATGATGTCTTCATATCCAGTGTTGTCCGTTCCAACCTTGGCGTTGGAATCTCCCATCAGAATGGTCAGGTCCTTTGTTGGGCACTTCTCGACGATTGACTGCAGCCTATTGTAGAATTGATCTTTAGCGTCTTCATTGTAGTCGTTGGTAGGCGCATAGCATTGGATAATGTTCATTGAAATGCCCTCTTTCTTTGTTTTGAACGAGGCTTTGATGATCCTTGGTCCATGAGATTCCCATCCTATAAGTGCATTTTGCGCTTGTTTGGACAGCATCAATGCAACTCCTTGTGTATGTGGTGCATTTTCTTCTTCATGGACGGAGTATAACAGGAGCTCTCCTGTAGTTAGTCGTTGTTGTCCAACTTGCGTCCAATGTGTTTCACTGATCCCAAGTACATCTAGGTTGTATCTTCTCATTTCTGCAGCAATCTGGAAGGCTCTCCCGATGTCCCACATTGTACGAACATTCCATGTACCTAAGTAAATGGTCGCCCTGGTTGTCAGAAGGGGCATCTCCCTCGTAACTTCCGAGGGAATTCGGCGTTCATCATGAGACGTCATAATTCTTATAAATAAAGACCTTCAGAATACCAGGGCACAGTTTAAATAGTTGGAAGGATTTTTTATGGATAGTGATTTTTAGCGAGTTAGTTTTCTACGGGATCGGGTGGCAAACCACATGCCCAACCCTCCTCATTTATCCGGGCTTGTGACCGTGAGTAGCTCCAGGAGGGACTCAAGGCGGAGTTTAATTGGATGGTACGAGGCAAGAATTTCCCTTGGAGCCCCTCGAGGGCTACTGTCGGTTCCAAGAACGGATAAACAAGCATGGTTCGACATGAGGTTAACGATCCCATCTCGTAGAAAACTATCTCGCCAAAAAACACGCTTACCAGAGACGTGACTGATGCCCCACTCGACATCCAGAGCAACCATTAATTTATGCACATGGAATGCTCTTAAGTTTAAGGAAAGGCAAAGAATGTATTCGCCGACGCCACTGTGATCGATTCTGAGCCATGTCACCCGAAGTCTCCAAACATTGGTCACGATAGTCGCACGGATACCAACCAAGCAGTCTGAATCTACCAACGTGGCTATGAACAGAAGTTGGTGACTTGAAGCACTGATGCCACGTTTTGGTTTGGCCACTTCTAACGTTCTCCCAACAATCCCACACACTAGTCAGCAGTGCACATCGTGATAAGGAAAAGATAGATAGACAGAAAGATAGACAGAAAGAAAGAAAGAAAGAAAGAAAGAAAGAAAGAAAGAAAGATAGATAGATAGATAGATAGATAGATAGATAGATAGATAGATAGATAGATAGATAGATAAGTGGATAAATAGATAGATAGATGTGTAGATAGATAGTGTGTCAATAGTTTGTGCGGATTTTATGATCTTTGCATTTGTACAAAGAGTGTCCAGTTTTTATTGTTCGCATTTTAACTTCTAACCATGTTTGAATCTCTTGATAGACATTATGTATGTACATTCACCTGTTTGACCTTGCAAATTTTTCATTTGAGTAATCGCTGTCTATTTCAACTGTATCTTGTGTTCAATTTTTAGATAATTTGAAGAGAGATGAATTGGCTCTTTCCATATCTAACAATGAAATAGAGAAACAAATAAGTAATTTATTCATGAATTCATTCATGTTAATAACATGTTGCATTTCTCAGAATAGATAGTTCATATTTATAAGCTGATTTCGATAAACATTGTATTGTAGTTGTTTGTTGATTGTACACATCACAATATGTGGAATGCACTAGTGATTAAGATGAACAGTGAAATTCTAATGGTAGGTTGTGACGACTACCTGGACACATGTTCAGTGAATAAATCAACTTACTCTTTTCAAATTAATAAATGTGAAACAGTCAGAACATGTTAAATTAGCCATGCGATATTCAACGATATGTAGGGTTGATTTCCTTCTGACTATTTTCGCCTGACGGTAGTATATTTATATCGGGTAGTCAGTCTGCTACAACGCAGAACCAGGCACATATTTGCTTCTTCCACGTTGCCACACCTCATTAACACAACATGATGAACACCAAACTCTTAGAATTATTTACTTCAATGGTAGTAATGTATAAAAGCTAGATTGTGTATACGGATATAGTAGAGGACGAAATATCTGGTTGGTAGGAGGCAAGAATTTCCCTTGGAGCCCCTCGAGGGCTACTCTCGGTTCCAGGAACGGATAAACAAGCATGGTTCGACATGGGGTTAACGATCCCATCTCGTAGAAATCTTTCTCTCCATGAAACACGCTTACCAGAGACGTGACTGATGCCCCACTCGACATCCAGAGCAACCATTAATTTATGCACATGGAATGCTCTTAAGTTTAAGGAAAGGCAAAGAATGTATTCGCCGACGCCACTGTGATCGATTCTGAGCCATGTCACCCGAAGTCTCCAAACATTGGTCACGATAGTCGCACGGATACCAACCAAGCAGTCTGAATCTACCAACGTGGCTATGAACAGAAGTTGGTGACTTGAAGCACTGATGCCACGTTTTGGTTTGGCCACTTCTAACGTTCTCCCAACAATCCCACACACTAGTCAGCAGTGCACATCGTGATAAGGTAAAGATAGATAGACAGAAAGATAGACAGAAAGAAAGATAGATAAATAGATAGATAGATAGATAGATAGATAAGTGGATAAATAGATAGATAGATGTGTAGATAGATAGTGTGTCAATAGTTTGTGCGGATTTTATGATCTTTGCATTTGTACAAAGAGTGTCCAGTTTTTATTGTTCGCATTTTAACTTCTAACCATGTTTGAATCTCTTGATAGACATTATGTATGTACATTCACCTGTTTGACCTTGCAAATTTTTCATTTGAGTAATCGCTGTCTATTTCAACTGTATCTTGTTTTCAATTGTTAGATAATTTGAAGAGAGATGAATTGGCTCTTTCCAGAATTAACAAAGAAATAAATAAGCTAACAAGTAATTTATTCACGAATTCATTCATGTTAATAACATGTTGCATTTCTCAGAATAGATAGTTCATATTTATAAGCTGATTTCGATAAACATTGTATTGTAGTTGTTTGTTGATTGTACACATCACAATATGTGGAATGCACTAGTGATTAAGATGAACAGTGAAATTCTAATGGTAGGTTGTGACGACTACCTGGACACATGTTCAGTGAATAAATCAACTTACCCTTTTTCAAATTAATAAATGTGAAACAGTCAGATCATGTTAAACTTTCCATGCGATATTCCATTACATGTAGATTATATTCACTTTTGATTATTTATACCTGTCATTTGTCAATGTATGGTCGTCTAAATGTATCATTTTTTCTACATTTTCTCAAATTTTTAAGAAAACAATTTTTACCAATTCTCAGTGATTGTACTTGGCATTTTTATATCTAGAACTTAGTTTCTTGGAATTCAACATACTACTTTAGCACTCGACTTCTTTGTCACTCGTAATGGTTTGTTATATTATAGAAGATCAGTGCGAAGAATTGTCATTTCAGTGTCAAATATGATAAATAAATCAATTTTTCGTAATATCCTAATGAGTAGACAATTATATTTTATGGCATCTCGTGACGCACTGTAAGCCCATTCTTCAGAGAATAAATAACCAGGCCACTTACTCTCTCAATAAGAGGCCTACAAGTAGTCACGAAACGTCAAAAAATTTAATTTTTCACTCAATGGTATTCTACAAATATATTGTATTATTTACTTCTAACAATCTACCTCATGCGCAATTTATTATCAAATCAAACCTTGATAATAATACTTACACTGTCAAATATGGTACGAATATCTAAGGCATTCATAATTTCAAGTAAAAAGGGGATCATTGTTTCAGTCTCTCAATCTGCATACAGTTGTGTTTAGAATTTTTCAATTAGGGAAGCTACATGTGTAGATTGTGGACTGGTTTTCCAAAATATGATTGGATGGAATGTCTTTGGCTCTCTCTGCACATCTTAGAGCTTCCTTAATTTTCACCCGACCACTGTGCCTTTAGATAATTATACATTTACTGTTTATAATAAATTTTAGCTGCAGTTGTCGAGGAGTTATCACTTGATCGTGGAACAATCACTGAATGTATGTGTATGATATACTAGTATTTTAATAACCTTGATGAATTGTAGATGTGAACTGCTTGAAATTAATGATGATAGAGCAGTCAGCGTTTGATTTTAAAGAAGGTGTGTGAAGATATCTTGTTTCAAATATCTTGTTTCACATTCGATAAAATTATGGATTTACTTTCTATGAGCCACACGTGTGCACATTTGGTGTATACTTACGGTACAACATAGTTTAGGAATAAAAACACTTTTGATGACGTACTCATTACTGTCAGGCAACATTCCCATTGTCCATCAACATTAGTCACTAACTCGCTTTTCTCTTCAAGCCAAACCTCTAACAGAAGAAATCACTTAATCAATAACGCCAAACTTTTGTTGCTAAACATCATTTGTCTCCGTCAGTTTTCAACACTTTATATGTTAGAATAAACATTCATCACATGAATTACCCACTACATTAACAACACATAGAGCACTTCCATATTGGATCACGTTTATTGACCCTCCGCTATGTCATCTCAAACTTCCTAATACGTAAACGTGATATGAATCATACATATTCATATATCGCCTAATCAGTACAACTGTTTTAAATTGTGAACAGATGTGTAGACTATGTGAAATGAATAAATTCCTGTTGTTCTAGAATGATTGTTTTACTCAGTTTACTAAAATTCATAAAATGAGAGACTTTTGTTGGGTCCGACCAATGTTTGATGGAGACAAAACTGAAATTTAACAACGACTTCAACAAATTACTTATGTGAATTATTATACAGTAGAGATGTATATACATTTCCGAAGAGCACTGTTCGTTATCATTTGATGGTTGAACGGTAACAATGTATGAGGTCAGATGTCAATTATTTTAATTTCTATTAATTATCAGTTATCTGTCTACTACATCTGGCAACAAATATGTAGTTAGAGTGTAAGTGTCAACGTCAGAATTGAAACAAAGGAACATCCAATTGACGAATCCCAAATGGGTCCGTTTACGTATCCCGGATTCTACTGTTTGATAAACTGCAAAAGTAGATGAAAGTCTATTGTAGCAATTTTGGAAGTTGACAAAACGGATTCACTGGTTACTAGTTACAATCAATATTCTGAACATATACAGAATGTAGAATTTCATATTGGTTTATAACATATAAAATTGTGGTATTGATTTCCCTTGAAATATTTTAGAGTTTGAGAGCATAATATCCGACATAAATTCATTTGGTATGTATTTGAATTACTTGAATAATTTTTATTATTGAAGACCATTATTTGATCCAATTTTGTTATATATTTCAGTTTATTTATTTCATTTTCAAATTATGTATAAACTTATTAATGGTGAATGGAATCTACTTTCAGTCTGATATATCATGATGGTGAAGTCAGTTTTCATACAGAATGATATCTATGTAACTTTGTGCCTGACTTACTATGAAGTCTATCTATTAATTGATTGCTGTATATGTAGATATAAAGGTGTCCGAATCTTCCATTCTACAAGAGTGTCTGAACACAGAAATGACCAATTATAGAGGTAAGAGTTGGTATTCATAACTATTTAGTTATTCGTCGTAATTTAATTATACCTTTGTTTTCAAAATTAAATGACCTTTTTTGTTTATATTGCTCACGACAATTTAGAAACTTAGTGATTCTCACTTCTCGTATTTTTATTCCTAAAAGCTTCATGTAAGGTTGAATTCAAAATTATTTATTTAAGGATTGATGTTAACGTGGAGGCAAAAATCTGTATGTTTTTGTGTGTTGTTTCAACGAACTAATGATACTCTTGTGCTTGTTGATTGCTCGATTTTAAATTACAAATACAATACATTCGTTTGTGCTTGTGTCGTAGTTCTTGATTCAATTGCGTTAATTCTGGGATTCCTAGTTCATACGATAATTCAAATTATTCCCAAACACTATACTGCTGTCGCGATGGAGCCTGCGATGGAAAAGTTAGATATTTATTCAACTTCTGAAGCCTTTGAGAATTGTTTGGAAAGGTTTGAAATCTAGAGCATGACAAGAAAGATGTTAAAGGCGATAAAATGTTGGCACATTTCCTGACATTTATTGGGGGAGAAGAGTACAGCTTAATAAAAACGTTGGCAAATACAGCAAAACCTATCTTACTTCCTTATGCAACTCTTAAGGAGCTATTATTAAATCATGCGAACTGCACCAGTTTTGAATGCTGCGAAATGGCGAAATTCCATAAGATGGTTCGAAAAAATGACTAAAAAGTTCGGGAATTCATCCTTTAATTGCAGAAACAATTTCGGTGATCAACTTCATGTGAAACTGAGAAATCGATTAATTGCAGGAATTAACATACTGGGTTTGGAAAGAGAACTGTTAAGAATGTCGAACTGTTCCTTTCAAGATGCGAGAACTGCGTGTATTACGTACGAGGCAGTGAATGAACTTGATATCCAGTCGATGAAAATATTCTAAATCGACTTCATGGTTCTAAAATGTTCTCGAAAGTTGACCTAAAAGATGCTTATCTTCAAATTCCTTTAGATCAATCTTCATCTATCTTGATGACAATTAACACTCCTTTCGGTCTGTTCAAATACAATTTCCTTCCATTTCGTCTAGGTTGTTCTCAAGCCATATTTCAGGAAGTTATGAATAAAGCAGTTGGTGATCTTGAAGTTGTTGAAGTTTATCAAGATGAGCTCGTTGTTCATGGTTCTAATAAGGTAGTTCATGACCAGAGACTTATTGCTTTATTACGTCGTTTAATTGAGAAGAATATTACAGTGAATCCAAATAAGTGTTCATCTTGTGTATATAGTTTTGAATGTCTTGGATACCTTGTTGATGGTAATGGTTTTAGACCAGATATGAAACGACTAGCTTCACTGACAAATGCACCGTCTTCAAAAAATCCTACGGAATTACGTTCACTAGTGGGAGCTCTTCAATACTATTCCCGTTTTATTCCTAATTTTTCTTGTCGTGAAAATTATTTATTTAATATTTTGACATCCAATTCATTCAAATTGAGTGAGGAACCAGAGTCATGCTTGCGAAGTCTACTAAAGTACCTTCAAAGTGATGCTGTTCTTCGAACACACTCCCCTAGTGTACATTTTGTGCTTATTACTGATGCATCACCTGTGAGAATCGGTGCAGTTTTGGAACAGGAAGGTAGACCAGTTATTTGTGTTTCACGCAAACTTACTGTTACTGAACAAGGTTATTCACAGACTCAGCGAGAAGCATTAGTTGTGTTTTGGGCTGCTAAAAGACTTCATAAATATTTATTCGGAAAAAATTCACTATTGTTGCAGATCATAAAGCTTTAAAGTTTATTTATCATCCTGAAAAATCCTATGCAAGTTCCTCAGCTGCTATGGTTCAACGATGGAGTATTGATTTTAGTGCATATGACTATGTGGTTCAGCACAGAAGTGCCAAACAAATTCAACGGGTTGACTACATTTCTCGACAGCCATTACAAGATAGACCTATTAATACTTCGGACTGTTTGTTAGCGCAACCTTTACCAGTGAGACGTTCAGATCTCATTAGAGAAACTCGCAGATATTTTGGATGTATACTCAGTGCTATATGGAAAGGCTGGACTGCTGGTTTAAAACGTAAATTTTCAATCTATTTTTCAAAGCGGGATGGGCTATCTACTACTCCTGATGGTATTCTGTGTTTAAATGATCGTGTTGTAATTCCTCCTTCATTGCGTAAATCTGTTCTTGAAGATCTTCATAGTTGTCATTTAGGTGTTGAGAAAATGAAGCCCTTGGCAAGGCTCACATGTAGGTGGCCAGAGATCAATGCAGATATATGTCATACGGCAAACAATTGTGAGAAATGTCATCAGTTGAAAAATCATCCTTCGAAGTGGGTGCCATGGCTAGTATCGTCTGAGGCCTGGCAGAGAATTCATGCTGACTATTGTGGTCCGTTTCTTGGTTAAAACTATGCACTAGTAGTTATTGATTCTTTTTCAAAGTGGCCTGAATTTTTTTTCACAACTTCACCAAATTCTGATTTCACATTCCAAGCATTAAGAAAGATTATTAGTCGAGAAGGGGTTCCTATGGTGTTAATGACCGATAATGGCTCCCATTTTGCTGCAGATGAAGTCACTACCTGGTTGAACGGTATAGGGTGCAAACATCTGTTTACTGCTCCCAGACACCGTGTTCTAATGGTCAGGCAGAAAATTTTGACAGGACATTAAAGACTGCTATTGATTCTATTGCCGCCTTAACATTTGATGAGCTGGAGAGGGGAGTAGATACCTTTCCACTGCAATATAGAAATGCCAGACATTCCATGACGAGACTCCATCGAAGCTATTGAAAGGACGAATTCTTCGGTCGAATATGAGATGTTTGGAGTCTGCAGAAGTTACATACTCTCGGGGAAATGACCATCGACCATCTACGGGTATTGTTCTAAAGAATGTCAAAAAATCAATCGTGCGAATTCTAGACATAAATGACTTAAGTACACACAGTCGACATGATAATCAAATACAATTTCAGGAACCAGATAATACAGAAACCTTATCCAATACAATTTAAGACAGACTCAGGATGAATTTGAGAAGAAGACGTACGATTGATTACAAACACCTAGACTCCAATTTAAGCTGCGGTGGATGTGGTGTTTGAACGAACTAATGATACTCTTGTAATTGTTGATTACCCGATTTCAAATTACAAATACAATACATTCGTTTGTGCTTGTGTCGTAGTTCTTGATTCAATTGCGTTAATTCTGGGATTCCTAGTTCATACGATAATTCAAATTCTTTCAAAAATTATAGTTTGGAAAGTCTGAACCTATTGCAAATTTATCAGTTGCTTATGAACATGAGTATTTTACACGATTGAATGCCGAGATGATAACTGTTTTATTTTGAATGATTAGAGGTTTTTTGGAAATGATCGAAGCTTCTTTTCAGTATGTAGTGACAGGATTTGACGCTTTGATCCTGTAGTCATTTTAAAACACATATATTTTCATTCACATGAAAGGTAGTTGAATGCAACTGCCTTCACCTGTTGATCATCTCATTTATCAAAGAAATGTTTGAGAAGCGTGTAGAATATTGAAATGTAATTTAAACTTTTCTAATTAAACAGTGTTAACAGCTGAAACTTGTGTAATACCTGAACCAAAAACTCACGAAGGTAAGTTGAAGTGAATCACACTTTGGGTTATGATACACATTTTATATCCTGTAAATCTACCATAATGTGCACATGAAACCACTTACAACAAATAGTTTTCATACTTAATCAACTGCATTTTACATGAACGATGAGAACTCGACAACAGTTACTAACAGTCTTCCAACCTATTAAATTGCTCGAACTACATTTATCAGGTGACTTCCATTCAAACTATAGACTTCTCCTTGTGTCTCCCAACACTTGAAAAGAAGCAAAATATTAATTTCGAAAATGGTAGAACCATCAATCTGTTAATAAGTCGCACCGATAATTGCTTTTACAGTTTGTGACAGTCGAAAGTATTTTCATTTGTTATCAGTTATTTAGACTTGTGAATAGATGACAGACTTAGCAAAAAGAGCGAATGAAGGGATCTCTTGTCAGTTAGTTTTTCACCATGACTCTACACTAATGTCAATGCATAATGTACAAGAATGAACTAATACCCATCAATTAGTTGATTTACTTAATCATTATATAACATCACTTTGATAACAAACCAATCTTGAGTAACTGAAAGAAAAAAGAATTAAAACAATTAATCCCTTTGATAAATCTCCATAATGCAATGATTATCGCTTGTCATTTTCCAGACATTTCCCGCCTATTTACATTGGCTGAAGAGAAATACGAAATTGTAATTAATTACAATAAACATTTATGTAAGTTATAATCAACAGAATTTTATTTGGGAGTGATAAGTCTTATCGATTGAACGCTATATTTATATCCTAAGCTATTCCGATGACCCGCACGCTAGAACTGCACAGCAACTTGAACACCAGAGAGAAGACACAAGGATGAGAGAAATACTTTATCCCATCCTCGGGTGAACGCAGGCTACAGATAAATACTAAGCATTTAAACTGATCTCTAGACATGGACGACAATCTGAACCTCTCACATTCTCGGTTCACAGTTCCTGCATGCTTCATCCAGTCATCTCCTGGTTATTTCGTTTACTTTGAGCACTGGTAACGGATATTCAATAGAGATGACTGTTCTCCGAAGATTTGGGACAGGGTTTTGACTGTATCATCAAAACTAAAATCTCGTAAATTCTTCGGAAGAATGAAGTTGCTATAAAGTTCATGTTCCATAGTCCCACGTTTTCTCAGAAGTATTCTGACTTTTGAAGCATCATCCAGTTTGCAAAGATCAATATAAAACAAATCTTTATACTTCTTAAACCACGAATCAAAATTTACACCTGCTACACCATCAAAATTAAATTAATGGATGGCGTTAATGACTGAATCAGTATGTGATACTTGTGATTCACTAGAAAATCAGGGTTTCTCTCAAACAGGCAGAATTTCTGCATCAGGGTTTCCATGATTCTAATTTGGGACTCTTCAAACCTCTTTTCTTGACGCATCATATAGGCTTCTAATTGCTCTAGGGAAATATTCATTGTAGTTTTCATCCCCGTCGCCACTGATAAGTCTTATCGATTGAACGCCGTATTTATACTCTAAGCTATTCCGATGACCCGCACGCTAGAACTGCACAGCGACTTAAACACCAGAGAGAAGGCACAAGGATGAGAGAAAATACTTCATCTCAAGGTTCGTTTTTATTACAGAAAATATAGGGTTTTTATAATATATCTAAATGTCCTTCAGTCGCTGAAATATCCTGGAACGCTACCAAACATAGTAGCACTGTAGTAGCCACCCAATCAGAAATTCCGCGTGTGAGATTTGGCTACCTTGATATTTCTGGCCAAGGTGGACGAAACACTTCTTAGTGTTTCTTGATGCTTGCTTGTATTTTGCAAGCGATTTCTGGATCACCCTAACAGGGAGAATAAATATGACCTAATGAACAGTACCCTTTGAAAAACGTGATGTTTTTGTAAACGTTTCATTGTAATTAAAATATGGTGCATTTATTCACCAAATAACGAACACAAAGCGCGTCAATTAAATACACAAGTTACGATTTAGAATCGAATGTTACATAAAAAAGTTTACGAAAGTAGTTGCTGAAATTATATCATATATTCCACCTTACAATTAATTACTCAGTGTTTGTTGACAAACATTTCAGTGAAATATCGTCTTCTAACAAATATTGTCAATGAAGTTATCCGACGAAACACAAAAAAGTGAATCGTAAGTCAATTAAATCTGTTTCATAGACTAAATACTGTCGTGTAATTATCGGTGATATATAGTATGAAAAATGAATTTACTAGTTATTTCGGTTGATGCAAGTGTATGGAGGAACAATGTAAAACGGATACACTTCATTTGGAGTCTTTATATTAACAAAGAGAAACTTCAAACCAATTCATATGACAGCATCTCTGTTAAACATTAGTTGATCGTATTTGTGGCGATAACTATATGCGATTAACGTCTCAGTGTGAACATCAACAGTGGATTAGAGATACATCCAGATGACCAGTCCTAAATGAGATGGAAATCACATCCTGAATGTCGTTATAAGCCACGTTCCGAACGTCCGTCCATTAATATCGAATAATCAGTGAAAGTTATCAACTGAATTGTGAATACATTCATGGATAATTCTAGAATGTAATCCAATGAAAATCTTGATTATTGCACACTGAATATGGATAATTAACAGTGAATTTTATTTTATTTTTACTCAGTTCATGAACACATTTAATTTTGATTATATACGCTGAAACGAGTAATAATTTAACACATTCGTTATTGATTACACGAATCAGATACCACTTTATAACTGTGATTCGTTTGCATGATTCTAATAAATTTACATGAATGATTTTGTTTAGTCTAGATGATGGTCGAAAGTTGTCGAAGTCACGTTTCAAAATGATGATGATAATCATTGTGAATTATTTAGTTAGTTTCGTTCGGAAATCTTTGCGATAACTGATTTAACAAGTGTTCTATTGCTCTTCTTCTTCTTCTTCTTGTTCTTTGAGTCGTTCTAATGTTGATATGTTGCACTTACAAGCAAGTAAAATTTCGAGAATACTGCAATAATACTGTAACCTTATTTTGATGCACTCGATTACCAAGCACATTATTATGCAATCATTTGCTTGCTCTTCAATAGTCCACTTTATTTGTTCAATTATCACAATTGTGCTTTTACACCTTGCTTGAATGAATACAAATTTTTCTGTCGTTGTCGATTTGTTATTTCTCAAGACACTCTGTGATCATCTTGGTGGTTAATAGGAGTTTTAGAATTTCCAGGAATCATTTACGAGTTGCTAACATCTATTTCCATATGTCAGATCGCGTTCAAAAATTATGTTACCTGAGTAAATAGTAATTAAGTAAACATGAAATTATATCCACTTCAAAGTTTGAAATGCATATTCGTCGCCTAACAATACAGTCTGGGAACTACTCAATTTAGAAATATATTCATGAATTTGATACATATACGACTGCATGGATTTCACTTATCACTTCTTTTATTCAGCATATCTCGATACACTGCAGCTGATTATCTACAGAAATCGTTGATATTCCGTCTAGTTGAAGCTACCCACGTAAATTCATAATGAACAGATATTACAAACATTTTTCACAATTTCGATGATGACTGTTAGGTAATTGGAAGCCAGGTTAGCATTCTCGGACAGTAAAATAAATTAATATAATTCGGCAGTTTTGTACTGTTCGTCCATGCATCTTATATGAGTGGTGAGAATAATTATTAAAATCCAGTTATAGTTAAGGCGGAGTAATAGAAAGTCAAGTGCTATGGCAACTTGATCAATAGTCTTTCAATCACTGATCATCCGTTTAAATGCTCAATGGATTTCGCTTTTGAGCATTACTGCAAATTGTAAACAGTAACAGCAAGGTGGACCTTGACGATCTTTCGCTTGACTAGTGAATTTCTGATAATTTTAACATTCGCTTGTATAATCCACTAGCCTGGACGCGATGATTACGTCCAAATGATGGCTTTTTGATGTTGTACTCAAACGTGTTAAATAAAAAGAACATGACTGATTGATGGTTTTGTAAATTAGAACAACACATATAAACGAACAATTGTTTTCAGTTAGATCGTCATCAGGCTTTACTCTAATATACATGAATATTTATACGAAAATGTTAAACCAATCAAGGCAATTTCGGTCAATAATCACAACGAAATAGAATGGGCCACCACACATAATAGGAACAAGTACAAGTTGATTGTAGGAAAACAGGTGTACTGATAGTAGTAAGAATAATAAAATACGATAACAAAAGTCTTATCAATAGTTAAACATTGAAAATAGAGGGTCAAACATAGGTAAACAGAATAGTTATCGTAAAACATTAAAATCATTCCGTTTTGAGAAGTGTGTAAATAATTAGATAGTGAAGGATACAGTCGGAAGGAGGTGGAAAATTACAAACAAATAATGGATGTGAAAATAAGGGTAATGATAGCAAAACTAGAATAAAATAAACAAACAATATAAAATGTTTTAAGAAAAATCGTTATTTAAGTTATAACTCTACATGAAAGGGATGGTAGGGTTACGAATTCCTTCTGTACACATAAATTGTGGTTATATGTACGCATTGTTATATCCGGTGAAGATTAAACTACAGGTAAATTCCAAGGACTATTCATGGACTAATATTCTATAAATATTCTTATTGTATAACTACTCAACAATTACACTATGGATATTTATATTCCTTTTATGATAAGCTTTATTTTGATCTATAATTTATTATTGTACGATTTACGGTTCTTAAGTTATGCTCAGTTTATTAACTACTGCCTCCCACATTCACAGCCACTTCTTGGGCTTATTTGTGTACAATATTATTTCCTATTTTATGGTACGTTGCGGTCTGTATGATTGATATATAAACCAAGTATGCCTGAAATAAACGATCTGCTCTGATTCGGAAGCTGGTATCTTGTTCTGGACTCAAGTGGAAGGGCTCGTAGGACATAGGACCAATAAGGACGCTAAACTGCCCACACCGGTTGAACGTCATTGGTTGGCCTAGTGTGAAGATACGTATAAGTCGTATTCGGATTGGTAGATAAATCGTGTGATAGAAAAGTCAGACATCAAGGTCATAACAATTGGCGACGGGGTGGAGAAAAGTTTTCAACCCTCAACTTCAAGGCCATAACAATTGGCGACGGGGATTTTGGCAACAGAGAAATAATAATAATACAAGTGGTGACTCAGATTTTGGAAATAAATTAGCTGTATAATTGCCGGTGATTTTTGGAGCTAATATTATTGGCAAAAAAATGTCGATTTCTTTCGAAGAGTTGCGGTTAATATTACAGCACCAGCAGAAGATGTTGGCCTTCCAACAACAGCTATTTGAAACAGTTTTGGGCAGACTTTTCACTCAGCCAGAAAATAAGAAATCTATATATCATGCAGATAATGGTGCAGTAATGGACATTTCAGAAGCATATCCTGTGCAGGGTTCAAATCCCTCTATACCAGAAGGAAAACGTAATATTGGTAACGTGTCCAGCTCAGAGCAAGAAAATATTGTGCTAAATGCACATGAAGTTGTGACAATATCAGATGATCAGGAGCCAGATCCTGTAGATGATGCCCAGAGTCCAGAATCAAATGAAACACTACTGGTACTGTCTAGCTGCGAAAATAAACGTCAGCTTGAACAAAACTGTGGTCCACGTGCTATTAGTCGAGAAAGCTATAGTGACTCGTATTCAGAAAATAACTGGAGCAACACGATGAACCAAATTGCACCAGATGTTACTCAAAATCACCGGAAGACAGAATTTTATATTCAGTCAAATTATCCCATTTCTAATGACAGTGTACCAGATATTGATTCTCAGACTAATGCATATGATTTTGATGAAACTTCTTGTAACAATGAGGGAAATATGTCAGCTGAGTCGAATGATGGCCAAAAATCTAATTTAATTCTGTTAGACGTTGACTTTCTTAATGACTCGTTATATGCTAACGAGATTCATAATGAATTTGGAAGTAATGACCTCAAGTCGAAGGTCGTTCATCATCATCTAGCCATTTTTAGTGGATTCTCCAGTCAATACGAGAAACATGGGTTAAATAAAGTGCTACTAGTTGTAATTTGGAGCCATAAGGACCCAACATTATTTCGAGGAGGAGGAGAATGTTGGGGAATTTAAAGTCACATATAATTCTTTTTTTTAATCAGAATCTAAAGTTGGAATTTTCAAAAAAAAGGGGGGAGGTGTTATATCCGGTGAAGATTAAACTACAGGTAAATTCCAAGGACTATTCATGGACTAATATTCTATAAATATTCTTATTGTATAACTACTCAACAATTACACTATGGATATTTATATTCCTTTTATGATAAGCTTTATTTTGATCTATAATTTATTATTGTACGATTTACGGTTCTTAAGTTATGCTCAGTTTATTAACTACTGCCTCCCACATTCACAGCCACTTCTTGGGCTTATTTGTGTACAATATTATTTCCTATTTTATGGTACGTTGCGGTCTGTATGATTGATATATAAACCAAGTATGCCTGAAATAAACGATCTGCTCTGATTCGGAAGCTGGTATCTTGTTCTGGACTCAAGTGGAAGGGCTCGTAGGACATAGGACCAATAAGGACGCTAAACTGCCCACACCGGTTGAACGTCATTGGTTGGCCTAGTGTGAAGATACGTATAAGTCGTATTCGGATTGGTAGATAAATCGTGTGATAGAAAAGTCAGACATCAAGGTCATAACAATTGGCGACGGGGTGGAGAAAAGTTTTCAACCCTCAACTTCAAGGCCATAACAATTGGCGACGGGGATTTTGGCAACAGAGAAATAATAATAATACAAGTGGTGACTCAGATTTTGGAAATAAATTAGCTGTATAATTGCCGGTGATTTTTGGAGCTAATATTATTGGCAAAAAAATGTCGATTTCTTTCGAAGAGTTGCGGTTAATATTACAGCACCAGCAGAAGATGTTGGCCTTCCAACAACAGCTATTTGAAACAGTTTTGGGCAGACTTTTCACTCAGCCAGAAAATAAGAAATCTATATATCATGCAGATAATGGTGCAGTAATGGACATTTCAGAAGCATATCCTGTGCAGGGTTCAAATCCCTCTATACCAGAAGGAAAACGTAATATTGGTAACGTGTCCAGCTCAGAGCAAGAAAATATTGTGCTAAATGCACATGAAGTTGTGACAATATCAGATGATCAGGAGCCAGATCCTGTAGATGATGCCCAGAGTCCAGAATCAAATGAAACACTACTGGTACTGTCTAGCTGCGAAAATAAACGTCAGCTTGAACAAAACTGTGGTCCACGTGCTATTAGTCGAGAAAGCTATAGTGACTCGTATTCAGAAAATAACTGGAGCAACACGATGAACCAAATTGCACCAGATGTTACTCAAAATCACCGGAAGACAGAATTTTATATTCAGTCAAATTATCCCATTTCTAATGACAGTGTACCAGATATTGATTCTCAGACTAATGCATATGATTTTGATGAAACTTCTTGTAACAATGAGGGAAATATGTCAGCTGAGTCGAATGATGGCCAAAAATCTAATTTAATTCTGTTAGACGTTGACTTTCTTAATGACTCGTTATATGCTAACGAGATTCATAATGAATTTGGAAGTAATGACCTCAAGTCGAAGGTCGTTCATCATCATCTAGCCATTTTTAGTGGATTCTCCAGTCAATACGAGAAACATGGGTTAAATAAAGTGCTACTAGTTGTAATTTGGAGCCATAAGGACCCAACATTATTTCGAGGAGGAGGAGAATGTTGGGGAATTTAAAGTCACATATAATTCTTTTTTTTAATCAGAATCTAAAGTTGGAATTTTCAAAAAAAAGGGGGGAGGTGTTATATCCGGTGAAGATTAAACTACAGGTAAATTCCAAGGACTATTCATGGACTAATATTCTATAAATATTCTTATTGTATAACTACTCAACAATTACACTATGGATATTTATATTCCTTTTATGATAAGCTTTATTTTGATCTATAATTTATTATTGTACGATTTACGGTTCTTAAGTTATGCTCAGTTTATTAACTACTGCCTCCCACATTCACAGCCACTTCTCGGGCTTATTTGTGTACAATATTATTTCCTATTTTATGGTACGTTGCGGTCTGTATGATTGATATATAAACCAAGTATGCCTGAAATAAACGATCTGCTCTGATTCGGAAGCTGGTATCTTGTTCTGGACTCAAGTGGAAGGGCTCGTAGGACATAGGACCAATAAGGACGCTAAACTGCCCACACCGGTTGAACGTCATTGGTTGGCCTAGTGTGAAGATACGTATAAGTCGTATTCGGATTGGTAGATAAATCGTGTGATAGAAAAGTCAGACATCAAGGTCATAACAATTGGCGACGGGGTGGAGAAAAGTTTTCAACCCTCAACTTTCAAGTCATAACACACATTCCTATGATTTCAGCTATATGTAGGAGGCGGGAACGAAATCTGTTGAGAAATGATGAATGTACATGATAGATCACTCGAAATGATTTCAATTTATCTACAGAATGACCGCTATCAATAAGATGTGCCAATATAAAACTGCGTATTGTCTTTATCTAGCCCTTTATAAACCAAGCTGGTATATGTTCACTCATTCGTTGTTTAAGTTGCCTGATAGTAGGCCCGATATAGCTATCTCCACAGGAGCAGCTGAATTTGTGCATGCACATTGAAGAGGTCAACTCAGGCAACTTATCATTCGTTTGGGTAGACATCGCTGGTCGACAAGAGAAAGTCAACGCAAGATTGGCTGAGTAGAATGTCCTAATGATTACTTTAATTAACCTATATTTCAGAGTATCACTAGCCACATCCTCGTTGGATGTAATTTTAATTGAAATCTGTAAATTTCTCTTTATAGTTGTTTGGTTAATAGATAAGTATCTAGAATGATGGAAATCCTTGCATCACAATGTGATTCGAGACTCTAATTATAAAACGAGGTTGCGAAAGAAGCACAGAGTTAGAGAAGAATGTAAAGATGAAAATAATTTGTGTGTCGAAATTATGAAAGTTGATTGACCACTTGACAAGTGTGAAGAGAAATGAAAAACTTAATGACCGAATAATAATCATGAAAAGTTATTGAAGAATAATAATAACCGATTTCGATTTAAAATTACAAAATTAGACCATGACATCCATATATCCTTTATGTAAGTGAAATCTCTCACTTGTTGATCTAAGAACCTTATCTTCTAGATTGCCCGTGAAACGGTCAGTAAAAAGTAAGCCCAATGGTGAATTCATCGCAAACCGTTTTGATTTATTGTTCAATAGCTTATCCAAACAAGCAGGACCGTTTTTCCATTTCCAACTTATATCTGCTTGCATCTCAGGCTACCAACAAGCCTGATGGGAGTAGGAAGATAATCTGATACTGCACATCTTAGTATACATGGAATGATTACTCCATCATCTAGTAGAGTTAATCTTCTATCGAAGAAAGAAGTTAGTTCTGTCAATATTCTCCTCCTAGTGAATGTTGCCCATCTTTGCTTGGGACAAATGGCCTACGGTTGTTGAACGTACGCATTTCTTTGTGTACCAATTCAATTATCGAGGGTTGTGGGACGTACGAAGTTTCACTCAGCAAGCTTTGGTATAAATAGCCAGAAATCGGATCATCAATGGTCTTCATGGTCTTGAATCATATCAGCATGATATCGTTGTTCATGATGAAAATATTCGGTTGCATGATGAACGCCTTTTAAAGTTACTTAGGCGCGTTAGTGACACAAATGTGATCGTAAACCCTTCCTTTTTCCACCCATCTCTATAGACCGTTGAAGGTATTGTCTCCACGTTTTTGACTTAGTTTCTGGTAAATGGTTTATAAAGAAAAATACGACACGAGGATGTACTGAGGAACACTATATCAAAGTTGAAATGGACAACACCGGATATGACGACACGAACTGGGAGAAAGGAACGAAATTGTTGATAGATTTACAAACCCATGTGCCTTCAATAAACTGGTCTTAGGCGGTACTATATTCTCACATAAACGCATTCACAAAACCACATGGACTGGTCGCCAAGAAGAGATTGAAACTCAAGAAGTGCTGGACAATATCACAAAAGTTCAATACGGCCTTTCTCCAGGACAGTGATAAACTCAACAAATTCAATATAGTCCTCGACAATAAATTCCAGGCCTTTCGTAATCTACTAAATGGAGAAGGAACTACTATGGAGGGCAACTGGAAGGGAATAAAAGAGGCAATCACTTCAACATGTCATGAGGTTCTGGGTCACAAGAGGCACCATCACAAGGAATGGATCACTGTTGATACACTGGATAAGATTCAAGAAAGGAGGAATAAGAAGGCAGCAATCAATACCAGCCGAACAAGAGCAGAAAAAGCCAAGGCACAAGCTGAATACACAGAAGTAAACAAATAAGTGAAGAGGAGCATAAGAACCGACAAACGTAAATATGTGGAAGATCTAGCAATGACGGCAGAAAAGCCTCCAAGAGACGGCAACATGAGAAAACTGTATGACACAACAAAGAAACTCTCTGGAAATCGCCGCAAACCAGAACGACCAGTGAAAAGCAAGGAAGGCGATGTATTCACCAACATTGAAGAACAGTGAAACAGGTGAGTAGAATACTTCAAAGAACTCTTGAATCGACCAGCTCCACTGAACCCACTGTAGAATCCAAACTACGGTTTGGATGTTGAAGAATAGCCGACCGGGGACTTTAGACACGCACCCTTTCCCGTCGAAATCAAAACAAGTAATCGGGTAAATAGCGGTTCTATAATTCATCTTAAATTTAAATGTAAATCGTTACCTAAACAAATATTACCACCCGACTATTCAACCAATGATTGTTCAATCAATTAAATCTAGATTACAATAAATAAAGAAGTTGATAGAAGATGAGGAAAAATTACCAGTCACGACAAATGAACGTTATTCTATCCTGACTGGATAGATCACACACAAAAGGAGGAACAAATCAGTATGGCTACTGCCAAGAACAAGTGTCAAGTAAAACAACGCAGATGCAGTTCAGGAAGAAACACGAACTTAGTGAATGTGTAATAAAAACAAAAGCTATAATAAAAAATACAAGTATTAACAATTCAAATGTAATCAAAATACAACAATATACAACTAAGGGGATCAATAGGAACAAAGTACAAGTATATACATGGAGGGATTTTCACCAACACACAAAACCTTCAAAATGGATCTTACACCGGCCCCCAAAATCCCTCCATACCACACAAGCTACCTTGATGCCTACGGTCATGGTTCATTATATAACATATCACACCATAGGAACGAGTAGGACTTACAGCAGTACGCCTACTCGACATAACTACATTAATAACAACAAAGACCAATCCAAAGCTTCAAGAAGACCTGCTTCACCTGTTCTCTGATGATCAACAATAACAGTCGTGGTATAGACCTAATCACTCTTCTCCAAACTCCACCCATGCTTTTGGATGAGTGTCTCGCTGACAATTCAATATTTATCTTCTGCTGATTCGACTGTCGCAAAAACCTCCTTAACTCAGAAACTGCACCCATGAGGCTTGACGCACGGTCACTGTAAGTCTCTGGAGGTTTCCTTCTTTTAATAAAGCACCATAAGGCCATTATAAATTAACCAGTAATCAAACTATACATCAGTTCAATATGTACTGCTCATGTTTGCAAACAAGTAAACACATATCTATATCCTTTTTCTAATGACCTTCCTATGTGTCCTGGTTCTTTATGACAATATCTAATTATCATTTCCGTCACTAAGTGTCAACTGGGTAAAATCACTGGATGTTTAAAAGCATTTAAAAATTCTGAGTAGCTTAGCCGACCTGTAACACAGAGTAACCCATCAAGCATTATCGGTGATAAACCTTTCAGATCATCATGACTTGCTACTTTACCGCTGTTTCTAAATTCACTAACTAATTCTCCATACACTTCTCTCTGAACCATCAATAAAATTTTACGCTTGGCAATTTCAAGCTCCTTGACCTTTAAACATCCTAGATGAACGGATCCTTCACAACTCGGTAAACCAGGTTACAGCTCTGACTAATTTCAACCACTCGGAATAATAAGAGAGAACAGGTGTCTTGTTGTACTTTATACTACTCAAGTTAACCACCGCAGTTTTTCTAAACTCAATATCGTCAAGAGTAGGTTCCGTACAGTCAGTGATTGTTATATAAAATTCGCCATGCAATAAAATAGGACATTTGAACCAAGATTCAAGATCGGTCATTTTTTGTATACTTCTGTACATAATAATTCACTTATATGCTTAACGAAACTCTTTGCTTGATCACAAGTGGGAATGGATATCAAGCAATCATCAACATAGAAATTATTCTTGACATCATCTACAATATAACCATCATAACTGTGAGAGAATATTTGGGCCGTCTTATTCAAGGCAAAGTTCGCGCAAAATGGCGATGATGTGGCATCAAATGGATGGAATGTCATTTGAAACTCGGATGGTTCCCTCGACATATCTCCCTCCCGCCACCACAGAAATCTTGAAGCTCCTCGATCAGACTCAGGGACCTTCACTTGCATGAACATTTCTTCAACATCTGCAGGGATTGCAACTGCCACCTTGCGAAAACTTAATAATATACACCTTAACTCAGCGGTGGTATCGGGTTCTTGATAAATCATATCATTTGGGGGAACCCCTGCAAACTGGGCGGCACAATCAAGGACCACTCTAAGGTCTGGTTTTTTTTATGTTTAATACTGCATGATGAGGTAAATACCATCGAGGGCGATGATAAGACTGCAGATATATTTCAAAGACCCTCTCAGCATAAGTCTTAGTAAAATCACTTTCAGTACTTTTGATATACTTGATGTGCAGACTGACATCCTTCGACAACATACCCTTCAAACTTTGTAATCTACGGTTCGATACTTCGTAATTATCCACTTTCATATCTGGATTCTTTTTCCACGGTATAGAAACTACAAAATGACCGTTGTCGAAGCGCGTGCCACCTTCCACAATCTTTATAGCCACCTTGTCGTCTACTGATAATGATTTATCACTTGAATAAACATCAGAAAACTCTACATCATAAAGTTTACGTATTTCGTTCTCCAAAGTCTTTAATTTACTAGTATGATTAACAACTCTTTTCCTATATTCCGAATACGACGCAGGTCCGAAAACCGTCCACCCCAGCAACGTTTTCACAGCGTACGGGTTCTTCTTTCCACCCCACCGGTGGTCTAACACCCAATGTGCTTCTGGTACGTCGCAACCAATCAACAGTAAAACTTCTTCAGAATCTAGGCTATCTATTGGCACATCACGTAAATGCGGCCACTTAACTACGTTGTTCATTGCTGACTTTGTTGGCTTATGACCTGGTATACCCGCCACAATCAGAGCTCCGTCAATCGTAATATGTTCAGATCGATCTAAAGAATATACCTCAAAAGGCGCACTCGTGACCTTCATTGTTCTATTACCGCCCACAGTCTCAACTACCACTGATGCTTCATCTTCGCTCAGCCCGAGAGACCTCAAACAGTTTGATTTTATCAGTATCACATCAGAACCGTTGTCCAACAGAGCATAACCCACAATCTCGGCCTTTCGCGATTTCAACCGTACGGGAATCATGCCTAAACACACTTGACTGATTAGTGATTTAGTATATCCGCAACAATTCGAGATACCAGGTTTCTCACTCTCGCTGTACAACAAAGAATGGTGTTTCTTTTCACAACCCTCAACGTTACAACGCTTTGTCAGCTTACATTCCTTAACTCTATGTCCTTGTCTAAGACAGACGAAACAGATACCCTTGCTTTTAGCGTGAGACCATCGGTCTTGCACTGTAAGCGCTAAGAACTGTGGACATTTATCAATGGCATGGTCGTAGGAACACATACTGCATTTAGTTTTCATTGTCGAACTATTCCCTTGCTCTGATTGCACGTGACAGTTCGTCTTTACGTTACGCCCTTTTCTTGAACGGTTTGCTAACCATCCAAATCTACTACAAGCCACTCTCGCAGGCGATGCGATAAACTGAGTGAGCTCATCGAAGGTCGGTTCCCTGTTATCTTCAGTCAATTTATCCACCCAGTCCGCCCACTGGGCTTGCATAGGTTGAGGCAAGAGTCTCACTATTCTTTCCAAAGTAACTAAGGAATTTAGATCAGAAGTATAATTCATCTGTTCCAAGACCATGGCACAGTTTTCCATTTTAATAGCCAAATTTGATAGTCGGTCCCCGTCAATATACTCAAAATTCACAGCACTGAATAAGTCCTCTAGTGTTTCTCGAGCAATTACGTGAGACTGTCCAAAAAACGTTTTAAAATCTCCCTTGCCCTTTTATAGCCAGAGGATGCCTCCATCATGACGCAACCTTCAATAGCTGTTTTAGCTTTGCCCTTACAATAGTGTATCAAATAGAGCAAGCGCTGGCTATTATCCGTGACTCTTGATGCTACATACGTCTCAAATTGCCTTATAAACTTCCAGTATCCTCTTGGCTCTCCATCGAAATAACTCAGTTCAACCTTTGGTAGTTCTGGGCCAACAACATGAACTATAGGCAACATGCTCTTTCCTGGTAATTCAGGCCTTTGCTTCTCCTATAAACTAAGATTTTTTACGTCATCTGACATCGAATTAAGACTGGAATCACTACCATGATAATCAACCCTATTTGAGTCTGAACCATGACCCTTAAGGACGTCAAAAGGCACTTGCTTGACAACAGGGGATTCTTCATTAATATCGACGAACTTTGAGCTTGATTTCCTTCGACGATTAACTGGCATTATAAACGAAACGACCAATTATTTCCGAAAAATCCGCGAACGATTACCAAAGGATTTCGGCCAAGTAATAATTGTTTAGAACTGTAGAATCCAAACTACGGTTTGGATGTTGAAGAATAGCCGACCGGGGACTTTAGACACGCACCCTTTCCCGTCGAAATCAAAACAAGTAATCGGGTAAATAGCGGTTCTATAATTCATCTTAAATTTAAATGTAAATCGTTACCTAAACAAATATTACCACCCGACTATTCAACCAATGATTGTTCAATCAATTAAATCTAGATTACAATAAATAAAGAAGTTGATAGAAGATGAGGAAAAATTACCAGTCACGACAAATGAACGTTATTCTATCCTGACTGGATAGATCACACACAAAAGGAGGAACAAATCAGTATGGCTACTGCCAAGAACAAGTGTCAAGTAAAACAACGCAGATGCAGTTCAGGAAGAAACACGAACTTAGTGAATGTGTAATAAAAACAAAAGCTATAATAAAAAATACAAGTATTAACAATTCAAATGTAATCAAAATACAACAATATACAACTAAGGGGATCAATAGGAACAAAGTACAAGTATATACATGGAGGGATTTTCACCAACACACAAAACCTTCAAAATGGATCTTACACCCACCTAACATCGAAGCAGCACCCACAGACCTCCCAATCAATGTTTTCGCACAACAACAATTGAAGAAATCAGCATGGCCATCAGACAAATCAAGAGTGGCAAAGCAGCGGGATCAGAAAACATTCTAGCAGAGGCACTAAAAGCAAACGTAGCGGCAACTGTTAAGATGCTCCACATCCTCTTCAATAAGATTTGGGATGAGGAACAAGTACCAACAGACTGGAAAGAAGGACTCCTGATCAAAATACCAAAGAAAGGCGATCTCAGCAAGTGTGATAACTACAGGGGCATCACACTTCTCTCAATACCGGGAAAAGTCTTCAACAGGGTATTGTTGAACAGGATGAAGGACTGCGTAGACGCCCAACTTCGAGACTAACAGGCAGGATTCCGTAAGGATAGATCGTGCACAGACCAAATCGCGACACTACGGATCATTGTGGAACAATCAATTGAATGGAATTCATCACTCTACATCAACTTCATTGACTACGAAAAGGCATTTGATAGCGTGGACAGAACAACAGTATGGAAACTTCTTCGACACTACGGCGTGCCTCAGAAGATAGTCAATATCATACAGAGTTCATCTGATGGATTACACTGCAAAATCGTGCATGGAGGACAATTGACAAGCTCGTTCAAAGTAAAGACCGGTGTCAGGCTAGGTTTTCAGATGATCTGGCTCTTCTATCGCAACAAATGAAAGAGAAGATGACCAGTATAGCAACAGCCTCAGCAGCAGTAGGTTTCAATATACACAAAGGGAAAAACAGGATTCTCCGATACAACACAGCATGCATCAATCCAGTCACAATTGACGGAGAAGATTTGGAAGATGTAAACACTTTTACATATTTGGGCAGCATCATTGATGAACACGGCGGATCTTATGCAGATGTAAAGGCGTGGATCGGCAAAGCAAGAGCAGCACATTTGCAGCTGAAGAACATCTGGAACTCAAAACTATTGACAGCCAGCACCAAGGTGGGGATTTTCAATACAAATGTCAAGACAGTTCTACTGTATAGGGCAGAAACCTGGAGAACTACAAAAGCCATCATACAGAAAATGCAGGTGTTTATTAACAATTGTCTACGCAAAATGCTTCGGATCAGTCGGCCAGACATTATCAGCAACAACCCACTGTGGGAAAGAACAAACCAGATCCCATCGGACGAAGAAATCAAGAAAAATCGCTGGTGGTTGATAAGCCACACATTGGGGAAAGCATCCAACTGCGTCACAAGTCAAGCCCTCACATGGAGTCCTCAGAACCAAATAAGGAGAAGTGGAAGACCAAAGAACATATTACGCCGAGAAATGGATTTAGACATGAGAGAGATGAACAAGAATTGGATGGAACTAGAACGGAAGGCCAAGGACAGAGTGGGATCGAGAATGCTTGTCGGTGGCCTATGCTCCATTAGGAGTAACAGGCGAAAAAATTTCAAAGTCGACATCTGAACAATATTCACTCTTTTCAGTGCACACTCTCGGCCATCAAGATCTCTCTGATTGTACATTTTCGTACCTTGTACAGCGAAAGGTCGTGAACTGTTCACAGACGCACCTGAAGTTAATTGTCATAATGCCCTGTTAACACAAACAAGGAAACAGATAACTTGCTGAAACATCTAGATGGCAGGTACAGGTAGCCCAATTGTTCAAGAAGGCTGTCTATGCGCTGAAATGTGGTTCTGTCAGTCTTGTGGAAGTATTTATAATTTCTTTGGAGGTGAAACGGTGATCAGCACGCATCTCGTAATTCAGTCTTTCATCTGCTTTTACGCAACCTGTGGAGTATTAAATTGTCCAATAGTCTGACGATAAGAACAAGTACACTCATTCCTCAATAGTTCTTTTATAGATGAAGGAAATTATCGAGCATCGTGTTAGATTTACAAATCAAGAGTTTTTGAGAGAATAACTGTTTCTTTTTAACTTCTGTTAAGTTTGTTTCATGTTCTCCGTTCTTGTTCACTTCCATTCGACTGTTTTGAGTATTATTTTGTACTACTTATTATTATTTAGTAAACAGTTGTATTCCTAGCGATTTGAGTGTGTATGTTGTAGCACAAGTTTATGGTATATTATTCTAAAATAATCACACATACTTCTAGCATTTATTGTATTCATCATCATATTCACTTACCCTCAATTCTCGTAGCAGTTATTAGCAATTGTGTGTGGTCGTTTAATTCTTATTCAAACATAACGTTTTCCATATTACTTGATGTTGGTTAAGTTTCTGCTTGTTGATAAACAGTTATCAAGATCAAACACAGCTATTAGCTGTCATTTGTACTATCGAAGCATTTCTCATTTTAGACGTACAGACGGTCAAGTCGCCTTAGATAACTCGCAAGTTGAAAACGACGTTTATATACAAATCACTGTGTTTGTAAACTTCGATTTCGCGTGTATTTCACTTATGTGATTTGCATGCCTCGGTGGATTTAACATATTCTCTTCAGATCCCCAAATAAAACTCAAAGCGTTGTGGCGAAACAGACTGTAATTAAGATATTAATTTGTGTTTCAAGACGGAAGCCTGACGGCATGTTTTGGACATCGTAGTCGCTTGAATGGATCGATTGACGGTATGGAAACTACCTCTACGAGTAACTGGTTCCAAGTGTAGCTGCACAGATGTGGAAACCTGTGAGCTAATGGTATTTCCTTCACTCTGTACCTTTTGTGGCATTTCTACTAAGTGACGATTCCTTGGAAAGATAGTTCCGTGACTAACTCGAATTCCAAGTTGGTTGAAGAACATATGGAACTCAAAACGACTATAAACCAATATCACACCCACAAGCTTCAGCGCGAACGTACTGGACGCGGCTGAAACTTCCAGAACTACCAACACCACCATCGAAGAAGTCAAAGTATTCAATATTAGTTGCCTACGTGAGACACTGAATGTCTGTTGACTGGATACCAACAGCCTGCTGTGAGAGGGAGCAAACCGATTTCCAGACGATGAGGAAATTAGGAAAAGATGTTGGAAGTGGATACAATACACATTGAGGAAATCATCAAACTGCATCACGACGCAAATGATAACTTGGAGTCCTGAGAAGAAATGGGAATGAGAAAGGCCAGAAAACACTTGTTGAGAGTTCCAAATGGGTTAGTTTCAACTGCTCTCACAGAGTGGTAGTATGTAGCAGCAATCGGACGCGGAGTACCGACAAGCACAAGATTGAAATCAACCGAATAGAAAAGAAATATGTGGGCAATCAAGATAACAGCAAATTAAGAGGAATATTGTGATCTGTAAGGGACAACGTTGAGATGTGGGAATGATGTATTGAATGTATAGTTATTTTTGTTATCAATTTGTCGAAACTGAGCAGATCATTAGTGATAAGATAACATCTGTACAGTACATATATTGGACAACACCGACTGTAACACTTTATAACGACTCACGTGCAAATGGTTTATTCTCATTTAACTCAGTTAAGCCCTTTTGCTAACTTATTTAGCGGACAAAGCCATCCGCACTATAACAATTTATTGTACCCTTATTATTATTTTGTGCTTGTATGAAATACGCATGCTTGAATATTGCTTACGGCCTACGCATTTATTAACTCTGCTAGTCTCACTACTAACCGCTTATTTGATTCGATTACTCATTAATTTCACATGCTATATATATGTCCATGTTATTCATATGGTTGACTCTGCTTTTTCGCTCGCTTGATTGTACTCGATTACTTACATTCGCTCAGTCGCTCGCTTGCCTGTTTGCCGTTCGACACAACTCTTAATTCTCGTTTAATGCATCTGTAAATTTTGGACATCTGTGTGTGTGGTCTCGAAATAAACGTAATCAACGCTTCGTATTCGACTTCTGAATAATATACCGTTGGGGTTAAATAGGACGGTTATCAAGACGAATTGTATACGAAGTTTAAGGGATATATCGAATACCGACCACCACAACTGCTAGGGAAAACACATTCAGGAGAGATGCTGCTGTACTCTGATCACAAGAGGACAATGCTCTGAAAGCTCTAGAATGTGCTCGGATTCCGTACAAAAAGCATCAAATACGCTCATGGGATGAGGATCTCATGGATTCAGGATCATTGATTCATCCTTCGAAACAAAAATGTTGTGCATACACCGATGAAAACAATGACGACCATGGAGATCGGTTCTACGAAAGGCCTTAATCGATGATAGCGAAGTGCGAAATAAACGACGTGACAATCTTGATGTGAGAACTAAACATCGAAGTCGGAATGGACAATAAGGGTTCTGACGACATCATCGGATGACATGGACTGAATGAGGGAACGGGAAGAGAATGACGAAAGACTCAGCAATTTATGTGCACTCAACAAATTAGTTATAGGCAGCACAAAATTCACTCTTGTACATATGCACAAAGCTGCATGGAACTCACCTGACCACACTACGGAGAACCAGGTAGATCATATTGCATCGGTAAACAATTCACAAGCTCGATATAGGACGTGAGAACCAGAAGACGCACTGACATAGTTTCGAATCACCATTAGCCAGTTGTGGACAAGATGAAACTGGAGCCAAAGAAACACTGGACAACTGGAGAACCAGCATTTCGAAGACTCGCGAAGAAGCCACTATGGAGGACAACTGTAAAAAAATCCAAGAAGCACAACCTACGTCATCAATCACAAGGGATGGATCTGTAAGGAATGTGTGAACAAGATTCAAGGAGGAGAAAACAAGAAGACAGCAATTAACAACAGCCGAACAAGAACAAAGACAGTCAAAGCATAAACCGAATACACAGAAGTAAGCACCTAAGTGATGAGGAGCATTCCAGCTGACAAGCGGATATACATGGATGACCTATTGACGACAACAAGATAATCTGCAAGAGAATGAAATGTGAAACCTTCAACTAAATGTTGGTACTGTAGTGCCTGGCACTTCTCAAAAGTTTGCTGGTTTAGAAACCCTATATGCACAACATGCAATAAAGTGGGTCATAAAGAAACAATTTGCCAAACTAGAGAACGCTTTAGATCAAAGCCAACGAAGCGTCCTTACCAGTGTCAAAACAAGTATATAAACAGTATATATGACACATTGTCACTAAGCATAATAGATAAAAGAGAGTATGTGGAATTAATGGTTAATGGTGTTCATATTCGATTATAACTAGATACAGCATCATATATCACTTTGATCTCTAAACGAACATGGCGCTTAACTAGCTGTCCACATGTATTGCCAACTGGGCACGTAACTCGGAATGCATCCGAAAACATTAAAGCTCGTCGAAATAATAAAATACTCTGTTATTCCGAGATAAGTAATTCACAGGAAATTGTTATTTAACGAACGAACATGATTGAGACCGTGTTGGTATAGATTAGATAGAAAAACTAAATTTATGAGATATACCGCTGAGCATAATATGTACGTTAAAAAACTCGAGTAGTACAAGCGATCAGACATCGAAGCAACCACAAGCATGCTTTATCTTCTATTCAAAAAGATTTGGGAGGAGGAACAAGTGCCGATGGACTGGAATGAAGGACACCTCGTCAAGATTCCAAAGAAAGGATATCTGAGCAAATGTGAAAACTACAGAGGCATTACACTACTGTCAATACCAGGCAAAGTCTTCAACAGATTGTTGCTGAACCGGATGAAGGATGCAGTAGACGCCCAACTTCGAGATCAACAAGCTGGATTCCGTAAGGATCGGTCGTGCACAGACCAAATTGCAACACTACGGATCATCGTCGAACAATCAGTTGAGTGGAACTCATCACTATACATCAACTTCATTGATTATGAAAAGGCACTCGACAGTGTAGACAGGAGGACGTTATGGAAACTTCTTCGACACTACGGAGTTCCTGAGAAGATTGTCAATATTATCCGGAACTCATACGACGGACTACAGTGCAAAGTAGTGCATGGAGGACAGCTGACATATGCATTCCAAGTAAGGACCGGAGTCAGACAAGGCTGTCTACTCTCTCCCTTCCTCTTTCTTCTGGTGGTCGACTGGATTATGAAGACCTCGACATCTGAGGGAAAACACGGAATACAATGGACAGCTCAGAATCAATTAGACGATTTGGACTTCGCAGATGACCTAGCCCTCCTATCACGTACACACGAACAGATGCAGATGAAGACAGCCAGTGTAGCAGCAGTCTCTGCATCAGTAGGCCTCAGCATACACAAAGGGAAAACTAAGGTCCTCAAATTCAAAGCGGAGAACAGCAATCCAATTACTCTTGACGGCGAAATTCCGGAAGATGTAGAATCCTTCACATACCTGGGAAGCATCATCGATGAACAAGGAGGTTCAGATGCAAACGTAAAGGCGAGGATCGGCAAAGCAAGGGTCGCATTCCTACAATTGAAGAACATATGGGACTCAAAACAACTTTCAACCAACATCAAAGTGAGAATCTTCAATACGAACGTCAAGGCAGTTCTACTGTACGGAGCTGAAATATGGAGAACTACAACAACCACAATCAAGAAGGTACAAGTATTTATAAATAGCTGTCTACGCAAGATACTCAACATCCATTGGCCGGATACCATCAGTAACAGCCTTCTGTGGGAGAAAATAAACCAACTTCCAGCTGAAGAAGAAATTAGAAAAAGACGATGGAAATGGATAGGACATACATTACTCAAATCATCAAACTGCACCACGAAGCAAGCCCTAACTTGGAATCCTGAAGGGAAGCAAAAAAGAGGAAGGCCAAAGAACACATTACATCGAGAAATAGAAGCAGATATGAAAAAAGATGAATAACAACTGGAAGGAGCTAGAAAGGACTGCCCAGGACAGGGTTGGATGGATAACGCAGGTGAGCGGCCTATGCTCCTTCACGAGGAGTAAAAGGCGAAGGTAGTCACGTAGTAGTACAAGCCATCTAACCGTCGTTCATGTAACTATGAAAACTAAAACGGTAGAGGACCTTAAGCAGAAACATTAAACCTTGTTCCGGGATAAGTTAGAACGCTGCACATTTGGGAAGGCAAAATCATACTTACAGATGGATGTATAACCCGTTTTTCGTCCAAAACGTCAAGTTTCATACGCAGCTATAAACAAAGTTGACAAAGAATTAGACCGACTAGAGAAGCTCGATGTTATACAACTTATTAATTATTCAGCATGGGCAGCACTAATTGAAGCATTTCAGAAAGCGAACGGAGCTATTCGCCTTTGTGGAGATTTTTCAACAGAGTTAAATGACGCTTCACAAAGCCGTTTATATCCACTACCTTCACCAGAGCACCTATTTGTTAACCTAAACGGTAGACTTTATTTTCCTAAACTGGATTTAAACGAAGCCTACTTACAAGTGGAAGTTGACAATGAGTCAAAGGACTTATTAACCACTAATACTCACCGTGGGCTCTATCAGTTTAACGGATCACCGTTTCGTGTAAAGCCAGCTCCAGCAAATTTTCAGCAAAGAAACTTCTTTTCAATTAGTTTTTCACCGTGGCTCTACATTAATATATATATATATATATATATATATATATATATATATATTAGTGCAGAGCCACGGTGAAAAACTAATTGAAAAGAAATTTCTTCGCTCAATCCATTCATTCTTTATTTACCAAATGTCACAATGGGAATTTTCATTAAATTTTCCACCAGATGATAGATACTACGATGTCTAAAATCAATGGATGACATTGTGGTTGTTTGTTCTTCTACTCAGGAACTGATATACCGGTTGGAAGTTCTGCTTAATAAGATATCACAAGCTGGATCTTGGTTGCGAAAAGAGAAGTTAGAAGTTCCACTCGGGTCCGTTAACTACCTTGGACATGTATTTGATAAAGATCGTCGCCGGCCAGATGCAGACAATATAAATGACATCAAAAATATGTTCAAACCGACTGATTTTACAATCATTCGTTCATTTTTGGAGCTGATTGGCTATTATGGTACGTTCGTACCCTAGATGTATTAAATGCGACACTCATTAAATCACATTTTAAAGGATGATGCAATACGATACTGGAAAAAAGAATGCCAAAATTGTTTCGATGAAAGGAAAAGGACTTCATCTTCTATACTGCTGCTGACTCACTACAATCCTAAGCTTGAAATAATTGTATGCACGTTGAAAATTCCAATGATTAAAGCTGAGGGAGAGGGAGAAAAAGATATAATTTAAAGATTTTCACTAAGCCATTGCGCAACACCCAACCTAGCAACAAATAATGAAGAAAGTCCCGCAGGGGCTATTTTTAAAAGAAAAATTAGGATATCTATGGAACAAATGATACCAAAATCTAAAACCGGCCCCTGTAAAAATAAAAGAATGGATCAACAACCCAAAAAGTGACATGGTGCACTACCCAGAAGGTTCATTGTGGGGCGAACCGTAACAACAGGAGATTTCCAGAGAACAAAGCCAACCTGGAAGCTCGGTATCATAATCCGAAAAAAAGAAAGTCATCTGTGAAGTAAAATATGAGCAAAGGATATGGGTACGAAGTGAAAACTAGATACAGCCAACCAGACAAGAGTGGGAGAAGGGAAATGCTAAATTGCCGGATATACCATTGAACATATTAACTGAGTCGGATAATGAAATCGAAAAAGACCCGAATGATAGGACGTCATAGACAGCACTCCCAAGGTGGTCGAAACGCATCGGCAAAAATCTAATCGAATAATAATAAATCTTAAAGATTGATACCATACCGGATGCTTAAACAAGTGTTATATACTAGTGTAGAATAAATTATGGTTAACTTCTGAGAACTATTAATGGACTTATAATACATATATTCCGATTGTATGACTGTTCAATAATTAAATTATATATATCTATATTTCTCTTATTATAAGTTTCGTTTTGGCCTGCAGATTATTATCATTATACGACTTTGATATGGTTAGCCACCAACTTCTTATAGGTAAGCTCGCATCTTATGGGGTTCAAAATCCTTTGCTTGCTTGGCTTGATTCCTTTCTCAGCAATCGACATCAAATAGATAAAATTAACTCTTCATTGTCTAACGCTGTCCCTGTTAGAAGTGGTGTAATACAAGGTAGTGTCTTGGGTCCTTTGCTATTATTAGTGTTTATCAATGATATCTGTGAAAGTTTTTGTGTCGGTAAGCCCCTTCTATATGCAGATGATCTTAAAGTAGTATATTCATTTTCTCCACATGACCTGAAAAATATGCAAAATTGCATCAGCATGGAGCTTAAAAAGGTAGCACAGTGGTGCTTAAAATGGCAACTGGAGCTGAATACGGCTAAATGTGGATGGATGTGCTTCGGCGATACATCACTCAACCTAGACATTACCATAAATGGAGAAGTGTTATCTAGGTTACATACAGTAGTAGACTTAGGACTTAGATATTCCTAAGACTTGTCGTTTACAGAACATATATTAAAACAGACCTCTAAGTCTCAACGTCTAATAGGTTACATAACTCGAAATCCTTACAACACTGAGTCACGTATTCTAATGTACAAAGTTTATACTCGACCTCTTCTAGAATATTGCACGTTTATTCTTATCAGTGCGCGCATAATGGATAAATTAAGGCTGGAATCAATAGAGAGACGATTTACACTTAGTATTCTTGGAGCTGATTGTACCTTAACTTATAATTCTAGATGTAATAAACTTGGGCTAGACCCTTAATAGGGGACGAGACTCAAACTAAATCTTATCTTTTTCTTCAAACTACTTCATAAACTATCGTTTACATCCGATCACGCGATTCAATATGCAGAAACCTCTCATTATGACATCCGTAATCCCTTGGCACTAGTTAAACAAACTCACCCTAAATCATCTCTTTATATGAATTACTTCACCTGTAAATTTTCTAGACTCTGGAGTAACCTACCACAATCTATCCACACGATAAAATCACTCCCATTATTTGTTCGCTGCATCAATGCATACTGCTCCTCTGAAAATGCATTGAATGTTCTAGCGCCTTTAAGTGTATCTCATTCCACAAGTGATAATTTAGGAACCTTAAATGTTTAGCCATCTTTATTAGTGAATTCCCTTAGTAAAATTTGAATAACATAAACAGTATATCACTGTGTCACATGACACACGCATTTACGTAGACCTGATTGATATGTTTTGGTGATTACTTTTTTGTTGTTCCGTGCTCTCTGTTTTCGTTTTAACTTCTCTAGTTGTAGATAATTATCATTCATTCGGTCTGGCACACGAATTGACCTTAATTACACCGTTCATAAATCAACAGGCTGTCCATTTAAGAAATATTAAAAATTCCCGGCTGATGCATTGGATCGCTGTAATATATTTACTACTTAAACAACTGCTGAACCAGTATACTTAAAACTTTCTTTTATCACATGTTTGTTCTGCACGTCTAACGTTGATATTTATAACAAATTGATCATGCCTGTAAACTGGCGTGAATTCTGTAATTATTATTATTTTTCCGAATATAAAATTATTACTGTTCTTAAATTATACTCAGTCTATCAAATGCCGTCTCCGAGGTTCACAGCCACCCGATTTTGTATAAATTTTGTTTCCTGTTTTGTGGTGTGATGCAGTCTGTATGGCTGGTGTATCAACCACGTATGTTCTAAATTAGTTACTCCCATAATGAGAGCTGTTATTGGCGTTCTGGACCCAACTGGACGGTCTAGGAGAACAAAAGACCAATAAGGACGATAGGTTGTTCATACCTGTCGAACGTCATTGGTTTGCTACAGTACTAAGATTGAATAAATCGTACTTCGATGGGCGAATAAATCAAATGATAATTAGACGGACTTAAATTCAAAACACCAGGCTTTACAGGATCAACTTAAAGAATAAGAAACTACTTCGGAGGACAACGGGAAAGGGATCAAATAGCGCTAACTTTGACGTGTGAGGAAGTGCTAGGCAAACAAGCCAATGAAGAGGAGAATTCGAGCTGACAAGCGGAAATGCATTGAATAACTATCATCAACGGTGAAACAAGCTAAAAAGAAGGAAATATTAGACAACTATAGGACGCAACGAAGAGAAACTTGGTTAACCAGAGAGATAGGTCAATGACAAGGAAGATAAGATAACAACTGAAACTTAAGAACAGAGGAACAGACGAATGGAACACTTCGAGGAATAGGCCAGCTACATTGAATTTGCCGAACATTGAAGCAGCACTTGCAGATCTAACTATGGATGTCACTCCACCAACGACCGGTGAAATCAAGATGGCTATCAGACAAATCAACAGTGGGAAAGCAGCACGACCCGACAATATACCAGTAGGAGCACCCAAGTCAGACATAGAAGTAACTGCGAAAATTCTTCCCGTTTTATTCAGGAAGATTGGAGAGGAGGACCAAGTGACGATGGACTGCGAGGAAGGATACCTCACCAAGATACCAAGGGCCTGAGATCTGAGCAAATGTAAGAACCTAGATGCAGAGGAATCACTCTATTGTCAGTGTCACGGGAAATACTTAGCAGAGTGTTGCCGAAAAAGGTGAATGACTCATTAGATGTCCAACATCGAGATCAACAGACCTGATTCCATAAGCATTTGTCGTATACAGACCAAGTCGTGATATTACGGGTCATTGTTCAGCAGTCAATTGAGTGCGAAGCGTCGCCATACACCAATTTTCTTGATCATGAGAAAGCTTTTGACAGTGCGGATACGAGGATCTCACAGAGACTTCTTCAACGCTGTGGAGTGCGTAGCCAAGAAAAATGTCAACAACATACGGAGTTCACACGACAGACTACACTGCAAAGTAGTTCATCGAGAACAGATGACAGACGGACTGCAATTAGGGACTACAGTCAAACGAGGCTGCTCAGCCCCCTCCTTTCTCTTTCTTCTGGTCATCAGTAAGATTATGAAGACCTCAACATTTGAGAAAGAGCACGGAATACAAAAGACAGGTCGGATGCAACTAGACGATTCGGACTTTGTAGGTGACCTGATCCTTCTATTCTTTGCACATCAAAGAGTGCAGGTCATGAAAAACAGTATAGCAGAAGCCTTTGCGGCAGTAGGTCTCAACACACACCTGGGAAAAAGCAAGTTCCTTAAATACAACACGGTGAAAATACCATCATCAAAGAAATACAAATACGTATAAACAGTAATCTTTGTAAGATACTGAATGTCTGTTTGTCATAATAGTACCATAAGCATCCGTAGGAGTGTTAGTAACAGAAGTAGTGTAGTGAACAAGAACACGGGTGGGGACAATCGAATGTATTTAGCACAAAATTACAGACTGCCTAAATAAAATCTGAATACCATAAAGTCAATCGTCAATTTGCAAAATATTGATGCATCATATTAATCTAGACTGTTTCCGTTGCAAACACTAATCCATTGTCTCCCATTCCATTTTACATGCGTTTTCTTACAAATTCCATTGTGCTCTCGCTCTTCCTTCCTTGATCTTCACCTCATTTTCTGCTGCCAAATATTACGTTTTAACTCGTGACATATACTACTTATATCAATATAAATTGCACACACCACAGTAGTAGTAGAAATTATATTGGTGGTTGTAGTGGTAATAGTCTTCGTAGGTGTGTTAACGCCTATCGTAATAATTGTAGTAATAGTTATAGCTGACACTGTTCACTTTGTATTTGTACAACATCTATTTTGTTGATGAACCTTGAATGTGAAAATAATCATTACAGTGGAATCTGAATATTTTTCTCCATTTTTCAAATTTATTTCAAGTTCATAACGCCAACACAAATTTAATTGTAGATAATGATGTTGTCTATTAAAACTGTAAATGCATACTTGACGGAAATGAACTCAGTAATAATCAAAAGAGTATTTAATATCACGCCCTTAAAATACCTTGAATTCCACAAAATTTCAAAGAAATCATGGTTAGTTATTTTTGTTATCATATTTGTCGACACTAAGCAAATCATTAATAATAACAGTTTTTCATTGAATAATTTGCAATATATAAGGAGTAAATATTCAAGCGAACAGCAGCAGTAAGTATGAAGCTTGTCGTCTTATTTCATATAAACGTGTTGTGTTTACTTCTACATGACTCCATGCAAGTTCGTAAGTCGTTCTACATTTTGCTTTAGATTTTCATGTGCATACTATTGACGATATCTTTAGCGATTTTTTTTACATTTCTATGGTACATATATTTTATCAATATCAATTAATGGGAATGAATGAAAATGTTGATAGTTGAGTTGAAACAATCGAATGCATGTCAATATATATCATAGTTAACATTCAGATCCACATTGATATTTTTCATTTGCAATGTAAGTTTGGACTCGAGTGTTTAAGTCCGTGAAGTCAGCAGATAACGATTCGGAACAAATACACGCCTAAAGTTTAGTGAATGGCTGTGAAAACCCTTCTTAATCGATGTATGGGTTGATGCAAGCTCTCGATGTCTGATGATTTATCATCTGATTTGTTTAAAATACAGTTAGTTTAATACGATGACAAAGGAATTATCTAAAATTGAAAGTAAATATATTGGTCCGATGTAAAATTCAGAATGATAATTTGATCATCGTATGTTAGTGTGAAGAAAAAATAGGATAGACGTGTTTCTCGACGAGAACTCTTTGATAGTAACAGTATAGTCTGCATCTTGTAAATTTTCATTGATTTTACAAATAAACTGGAATATATTGAACACATCTTTGGACTGGCATTATGCGAATTGCGCTCTATAACGTATTCGTAAACGATGAAACATAAAACACAGAACAGTTCCTGATTTCGCACTTTCACCTGGTGTATTTGTTGGCACTTTCAACGAAACGTAATTATGTTCGCAGTGTAGATAGTACAGAAGAGCAGCCACTTATTCTGAATGATATTATGGATAGTTCACAAAGTTTAACAGGTAACTGTGCACTGGACTCATAAATATTTGATATTCTAGTTTATCATATGTGAATGAGCAAATTGCATACACAAGTGAGAATTCATGTTTACTTTCTAACTGAGTTCATTGTTCCCATCCAATTGAAATTACGAATAAATAAGAATATGCAGAGATGACAAGGCCCGAATACTCCAGATATTTAAAATGACTGAATTTGATGGAATGAAACGAAAGATTAAAGGAATGTATGAAGAGAATGGGCAAGTACGGAATGACGTTTTGTGTGAATTGATAAAAGGAAGATTTCAATTAAAATATGAATATGAGTACATCAATGGGGATGCCTAGCAGATAGGTAAGGAAGGAAATAAATTTATAACTAAGTGTTAGATAGGGAGAGAGAAATATAGATAGATAGATTGATATATTTGTGGATAGGTAAATAGATAGATAAGTGGATAAACAGATAGATAGATGTGTAGATAGATAGTGTGTCGATAGTTTTTGCGGATTTTATGATCTTTGCATTTGTGCAAAAAGTGTCCAGTTTTTATTGTTCGCATTTTAACTTCTAACCATGTTTGAATCGCTTGATAGACATTATGTATGTACATTCACCTGTTTGAACTTGCACACTTTTCATTTGAGTAATCGCTGTCTATTTCAACTGTATCTTGTGTTCAATTGTTAGAGAATTTGAAGAGAGATGAATTGGGTCTTTCCAGAATTAACAAAGAAATAAAGAAGCTAACAAGTAATTTATTCACGAACTCATCCATGTTAATAACATGTTGCATTTCTCAGAATAGATAGTTCATATTTATAAGCTGATTTCGATAAACATTGTATTGTAGTTGTTTGTTGATTGTACTCACCACAATATTTGGTATGCACTAGTGATTAAGATGAACAGTGAAATTCTAATGGTAGGTTGCGACGACTACCTGGACACATGTTCAGTGAATAAATCAACTTACCTCTTTCACAATAACAAATGTTACTCTCTGACGGAGAGCCCTACAAGGAGTCATGAAACGTCAGAAAATATAATTTTTCACTCAATGGGATTCTACAAATATATTGTTTTATTCATTTATAACAATCTACCTAATGCTCAGTTTATTATCAAGTCAGACTTTGGTAATAATACTTACATTTTCAAATTTGGTATAAAACTCTCAGGCATTCATAGTTTCAAGTAAAAAAGGGATGACTGTTACAGTCTTCCAATCTGCACACAGTGGTGTTTAAGGAAGCTAGATATCTAGACTGTGAACTGGTCTCCCAAAAGATGATTGGATGGAATGTCTTTGGCGCTCTCTGGACATCTTAAAGCTTCCTTCATTTCCACCCGACCACCATCTCTATAGATAATTATATATTTCCTGTCTATATTAAATTTTAGCTGCCGTTATCAAGAACTCCCCAGTGGATCGTAGAGCGATCAACAAATGTATGTGTACGAAATATTAGTATTTCAATGACGTTGGTGAATTTTAGATGTGAACTGCTTGAAATTATTAATGAAAGGGGATTCAGGGTATAAACTTAAAAAAGGTATGTGAAGATATTTTCAAATATCTTGTTTTACATTCGATAAAATTATGGATTTACGTTCTATGAGTCACACGTGTGCACATTTAGTGTATACTGTCTACTGGGATCCAGTCTAAGAGAGCCAGTTCTGCCCTAGGACTCAGTGCTATACCTACGCCGGCGAGGCCACGGAAAGCAGCACCGGTACTTCCAGATACACGAAGCGTAAATCCAGTCGGTTCGTTACTTTGATATGGTGAGGTCAAGTGAATGACGCCACTTGGAACCTGTTTGCGCGTTTCGGAAACGCAGCACACATCGATGGCGCGAGATCCTGAAGTCCTAGCTAAGGAAGCCTGTTGTTCTATTTGTCACAGTGTTCGGACGTTGAAAGCTAATACGTGTAGTTTAGAGCGTGGGTTCAGGAGACCAGGAATAACGTTACGCGTACCCAAATCGTTTGCCCTAGCAGTGGAGGTTATAAAGGGACGTGAGAAGGATTAGTCGTAGAGATAAGAGTGGTATTAGAAGGTGTGGGAAGGATTTGAATGTGCTGTTTAGGGTATGAGGGCTGATGTCACTTTCCGGTTGCCCACACCGTGGAAGGGTATTGCTTGAAGAACCTGGAGAGGAAATTGGATTAGTGTCGGTCTTAACAACCTGGGAGCGTGACTGCAGAGTCCAAAGGACAACTGCTTGAGGCCGGTCGCGCACGGCCTTTTCGTGGAAGGTTTTTAATGTGTTAGCTCCGTTCTTCGAAGGGCCTTACCGCCGGAGACGCAAATCTGTGGGGTAAGGTGAGGTGTGACATTTTTAGGGTCGACCTTTTCTAACCCCTTCCTTCCTTGTGAGAAGGCAGCATCGCTGCAGATGCTGGTTGTCCGAAATAAACACCCTACTGCTGTCACACCTCTCTCTAGTCAGCAGTACGACTTCGCCCTCAGACCTTGAGTTGCTGCTTTTAGTCTTACCGTTCTCCAATCGACCTGTCTGGCATGGTAGGACCTACAGGAACATATGTTCCAGCCAATATAGCTCGGTTGGGTCATCACGACAAGCATGCCCGACCATGGTGTCAAGGTAGCAGCTACGGTCTAACGATCTAACTCACTTTCCACCTCAAGTCGAAATTCTAACAGAAGAAATCACTTAATCAATAACGCCAAATTTTCATTCCTAAACATCACTTGTCTCCGTCAGTTTTCAACACTTTATATGTTAGAATAAACATTCATCACATGAACTACCCACTACATTACCAACACGGAGAGCACCTCCCTATTGGATCACGTTTATTGACCCTCCGCTATGTCATCTCAAACTTCCTATTACGTAAACGTGATATGAATCACGTGATATTCACATATCGACTAATCAGTACAACTGTTTTAAATTGTCAACAGATGTGTAGACTATGTGAGATGAATGAATTTCAGTTGTTCCAGAATGATTGTTTTACTCAGCTTACTAAAATTTATAAAATGAGAGACATTTGTTGGGTCCACCTAATGTTTGATGGAGACGAAACTGAAATTTCACAACGACTTCAACAAATTACTTATGTGAATTATTATAGAGTAGAGATGTATATACATTTCCGAAGAGCACTGTTCGTTATCATTTGATGGTTGAACGGTAACAATGTATGAGGCCAGATGTCAATTATTTTAATTTCTATTAATTACCAGTTATCTGTCCACTACATCTGGCAACAAATATGTAGTTAAAGTGTAAGTGTCAACGTCAGAATTGAAATGAAGCAACATCCGGTTGACGAGTCCCAAATGGGTCCGTTTACGTATCCCAGATTCTACTGTTTGATAATCTATTGTAGCAATTTTGGAAGTTGACAAAACGGATTCACTGGTTACTAGTTACAATCAATATTCTGAACATATACAGAATGTAGAATTTCATATTGGTTTATAACATATAAAATTGTGGTATTGATTTCCCTTGAAATATTTTAGAGTTTCAGCGCATAATAAACGGCATAAATTCACTTGGTATGTATTTGAATTACTTGAATAATTTTTATTATTGAAGACAATTATTTGATCCAATTTTGTTATATATTTCAGTTTATTTATTTCATTTTCAAATTATGTATAAACTTATTAATGGTGAATAGAATCTACTTTCAGTCTGATATATCATGATGGTGAAGTCAGTTTTCATACAGAATGATATCTATGTAACTTTGTGCCTGACTTACTATGAAGTCTATCTATTAATTGATTGCTGTATATGTAGATATAAAGGTGTCCGAATCTTCCATTCTACAAGAGTGTCTGAACACAGAAATGACCAATTATAGAGGTAAGAGTTGCTATTCATAACTGTTTAGTTAATCCTTGTAATGTAATTGTACATTTGTTTTAAAATTGGTTTTTGTGTCTATATTGCTGACGACATTTAAGAAAACTGATGATTCTCATTTCTCGCATTTTATTCCTAAAAGCTTCATGTGAGTCCCAGATGTTCATTGTTTCTGTTAGTTGAGTAACTTAGTCTTAATCTACATAAATCAAAGGTCACGAAATTAACTCGCTCCACACCGCTTTGAAATCGACAATGAGAATTGTACACGAGAGGATTGTTTATTTAAGAGATGGATAGCCTGCACAATCAATAAACATATTGTACTGAAATTCCGATGAACTCGTGGCGTAAATCCAATACTTAATTTTGAAACTACGAACATATGACTTCATGAGTACTGATAACATATTCTGGTTCTAGTATTCTGAGTAACATCTGAGTCTACCACTTTCAATCTGTAGTAGTTCCACTACTTAAAGTATGATAATGGATCAAAAGACAGACAGTCTATGCGTATTTGTATAGTGAGACTGCTCATCAGTCAACATATTCTAAATGATATCTTGATAGTTTTCCAGCGTGATGGAAAAGAATGTGGTCCCGATTATTAACCTGCAAATTTAATTCGACAGTTGCACTCAAATCAATGTTATTTTGTAAATATAATCAGTTGATAGTATTAGAGTATTGAAGAAGGCAGCACATCTGTGCGTGGGTTATATGAACTAACAGATAATTGCGCTGAGAAGAATCTTTATCCAAACAACCTGAAGATAATGTTGAAATCAAAGTTATTCCTTTAAGGAATAATGTTTACTGGGAGGCATGAAAGCAGTGTGTGTTTGGAAAGTCTGAATCTATTGCTAATTTATCAGTTCTTTATGAACATGAATATTTTACACCACTGAATGCTTAGATGATAACTGTTTCATTTTGAATGATATGAGGTTTTATGAAACTGATCGGACCTTCTTTTCAGCACGCTTTGATCCTGTACTCATTTTAAAACACATATATTTTCATTCACATGAAAGGTAGTTGAATGCAACTGCTTTCGTCTGATGATCATCTCGTTTATCAAAGAAATGTTTGAGAAGCGTGTAAAATATTGAAATGTAATTTGAACTTTTTTATTTACATAGCGTTAACAACTGCAGAATGTGTTAAACCCGAATCGACAAGTCACAGAGGTAAACTGAAATGAATCACACTTTGAGTTATGATACACATTTTATATCCCGGATTTCTACCATAATGTACACATGAAACCACTTACAATTCCATTCAAACTGTGTCCACAAATTGTCGAAAGGAAGAAAACTAATAATTCTGAAAACGGTAGACTCATCAATCTGTTAATGAGTCTCACCGATAAATGCTTTTACAGTTTGTGACAGTCGAAAGTATTTTCATTTGTTATCAGTTATTAGACTTGTGAATAGATGACAGACTTAGCAAAAAGAGCAAATGTAGGGATCTCCTGTCAGTTAGTTTTTCACCATGACTCTACACTAATGTCAATGCATAATGTACAAGAATGAACTAATACCCATCAATTAGTTGATTTACTTAATCATTATATAACATCACTTTGATAACAAACCAATCTTGAGTAATTGAAAGAAAAAAGAATTAAAACAATTAATCCCTTTGATAAATCTCCATAATGCAATGATTATCGCTTGTCATTTTCCAGGCATTTCCCGCTTATTTAGATTGGTTGAAAAGAAATACGAAATTGTAATTAATTACAATAAACATTTATGTAAGTTATAATCAACAAAATTTTATTTGGGAGGATAAATATGACTTATTGAATAGTACACTTAGAAAACGTAGTTGTTTTGTAAACGTTTCATTGTAATTAAAATATGGTGCATTTATTCATCGAATAACGTACACAAAGCGCGACAATTGGAATCGCCAGTAGCCTCGGTGGGGTTCTAGACGGAGTGACTGTACTGCTCAATTATACGCAAGTCACACATTACACGGGAATGTACCAAATTTGCCTTTCAAAATTAGTTACTGAAATCACATCATTTATTCCAGATTACAATGAATTACTCAGTGTTTGTTTACAAACATTTCAGTGAAACATCGTCTTCTAACAAATATTGTCAATGAAGTTATCCGACGAAACACAAAAGTGTGAATCGTGAGTCAATTAAATCTATTTCATAGACTAAATACTTTCGTGTAATTATCGGTGATATATTGAAAGGAAAATGAATTCACTAATGATTTTGATTGATGCAAGTGTATGGAGGAACAATGTAAAACGGATACACTTCATTTGATGTCTTTATATATGAATGCATCTCTGTTAAACATAAGTTGATCGTATTTGTGGCGATCACTATATACGATTGACGTCTCAGTGTGAACATCAACAGTGGATTAAAGATACATCCAGATGACCAGTCCTAAATGAGATGGAAATCACATCCTGAATGTCGTTATAAGCCACAATCCGAACGTCTGTCCATTAATATCGAATAATCAGTGAAAGTTATCAACTGAATTGTGAATACATTCATGGATAATTCTAGAATGCAATCCGATGAAAATCTTGATTATTACACACTGAATATGGATAATCTACAATGTATTTTATTTTGGTTTTACTCAGTTCATGAACACATTTAATTTTGATTATATACGTTGAAACGAGTAATAATTTAACACATTCGTTATTGATTACACGAATCAGATACCACTTTATAACTGTGATTCGTTTGCATGATTCTAATAAATTTACATGCATGATTTTGTTTAGTCTAGTTGATGGTCGAAAGTTGTCGAAGTCACGTTTCAAAATGATGATGATAATCATTATGAATTTTTTGGTTAATTTCGTTTGAAAATCCTTACGATAACTGATTTAGCATGTCTTCTATTACTCTCCTCTTTCTTCTTCTTTGAGTCGTTTTAATGTTGATATGTTGCACTTACAAGCAAGTAAAATTTCGTGAAAACTGCAAGAAATACTGTAACCTTATTTTGATGCATTCAATTACCAAGCACATTATTATGCAATCATTTGCTTACTCTTCAATAATCCACTTTATTTTTTTAATTGTCACAACTTTGCTTCTACACCTTGCTTGAGTGAATATAAAATTTTTCTGTTGTTACCGATTTGTTATTTCTCGAGACACTCTGTGTTAATCTTTGTGGTTAATAAGAGTTTTAGAATTTCCGTGAGTGACTTTTGAGTTGCGATCAAGCTATTTCCATTTGTCAGATCGCGTTCAAATATTATGTTACCAGAGTAAATAGTAATTAAGTACACAAAAAAATTTCTTGATTTCCATGTTCCAAATGCACATTCATCACTTAACAATATAGTCATCGATCTACTCAATGTAGCAATATATTCATGAATTTGATACATATACGACTGTATGGATTTCGCTAATCACTTATTTGATTCAACATAACTTGAGTATTACTGCAAATTATAAACAGTAATAGCAAGGTGGAACTTGACGATCTTTCGCTTGACTAGTGAATTTCTGAGAATTCTAACATTCGCTTGTAGAATTCATTAGCCTGAATGCGATGATTACGTCCAAATGACGGCTTTTCTATGTTGTACTCAAACGTGTTAAGTAAAAAGAACATGACTGATTGATGGTTTTAAAAATTAGAACAACACATATAAACGAAAAATTTTTTATCTAGCCCTTTATAAACCAAGCTGGTAGATGTTCACTCATTCGTTGAGAAATGATGAATGTACATGATAGATCACTCGAAATGATTTCAATTTATCTACAGAATGACCGCTATCAATAAGATGTGCCAATATAAAACTGCGTATTGTCTTTATCTAGCCCTTTATAAACCAAGCTGGTAGATGTTCACTCATTCGTTGTTTAAGTTGCCTGATAGTAGGCCCGATATAGCTATCTCCACAGGAGCAGCTGAATTTGTGCATGCACATTGAAGAGGTCAACTCAGGCAACTTATCATTCGTTTGGGTAGACATCGCTGGTCGACAAGAGAAGGTCAACGCAAGATTGGCTGAGTAGAATGTCCTGATGATTACTTTAATTAACCTATGTTTCAGAATATCACCGGCCACATCTCCGTTGGATGTAATTGTAATTGAAATTTGTATATTTTTGTTTATAGTTGTTTGACAAACATGTAAGCTTGAATTGTCGTTAAATGAACGTAAACAATTTGAGGACTATGTTATTGATGTTACGGAAAAACAGTCACAAAAAGCTAAACGCAAACAGTTGGAAACATTGAAACATGTAGACCTGATTAACAGGTTTCCAGAACATCCCGAAAAGTATGTATTTAATCATTCTTCTATTAAACTTTCTCCAGTCCAATTACAGGCCTTATCATTGGGTCTCAAGTTCTGTAACAGCACCTCCAAAACCAGTAGACTTCATACTTACTTACTTGCTTACTTACGCCTGTTACTCCCAATGGAGCATAGGCCGCTGACCAGCATTCTCCAACCCACTCTATCCTGGGCCTTCTTTTCTAGTTCCATCCAATTCTTGTTCATTTTTCTCATGTCTATCTCCATTTCCCGGCGTAATGTGTTCTTTGGTCTTCCTCTTTTCCTTTGACCTTCAGGATTCCATGTGAGGGCTTGTCTTGTGACACAGTTGGGTGCTTTCCTCAATGTGTGTCCTATCCACTTCCAGCGCTTCTTCCTGATTTCTTCCTCCACTGGGATCTGGTTTGTTCTCTCCCACAGTGCGCTGTTGCTAATAGTGTCCGGCCAATGGATCTGGAGTATTTTGCGTAGACAATTGTTAATAAACACTTGTATTTTCTGGATGATGGCTTTTGTAGTTCTCCAGGTTTCTGCCCCATACAGTAGAACTGTCTTGACATTTGTATTGAAAATCCTGACCTTGATGTTGGTTGACAGTTGCTTTGAGTTCCAGATGTTCCTCAGTTGTAAATATGCTGCTCTTGCTTTGCAGATCCGCGCCTTCACATCTGCATCAGATCCACCCTGTTCATCAATGATGCTGCCCAAATACGTAAAGGTTTTTACATCTTCCAAATCTTCTCCGTCAATTTTGATTGGATTGGTGCATTCTGTGTTGTATCGGAGAATCCTGCTTTTCCCTTTGTGTATATTGAGGCCTATTGTTGCTGAGGCTGCTGCCACACTGTTAGTCTTCTCCTGCATCTGTTGTTGCGTTTGGGATAGAAGGGCCAGATCGTCTGCGAAGTCTAGATCATCCAACTTCATCTTAGATGTCCATTGTATCCCGCGCTTTCCTTCGGACGTTGACGTTTTCATGATCCAGTCGATCACCAGGAGAAAGAGAAAGGGTGAGAGTAAGCAACCTTGCCTAACACCGGTCTTCACTTCGAACGACTTTGTCAACTGTCCTCCATGCACAATTTTGCAGTGTAATCCATCATATGAACTCTGTATAATTTTGACTATCTTCTGAGGCACGCCGTAGTGTCAAAGAAGTTTCCATACTGTTGTTCTGTCCACGCTATCAAATGCCTTTTCGTAGTCAATGAAGTTGATGTAGAGTGATGAATTCCATTCAATTGATTGTTCCACAATTATCCGTAGAGTTGCGATTTGGTCTGTACACGATCTATCCTTACGGAATCCTGCCTGTTGGTCACGAAGTTGGGCATCTACGCAGTCCTTCATCCTGTTTAACAATACCCTGTTGAAGACTTTTCCCGGTATTGAGAGAAGAGTGATGCCCCTGTAGTTATCACACTTGCTGAGATCGCCTTTCTTTGGTATTTTGATCAGTAGTCCTTCTTTCCAGTCTGTTGGTACTTGTTCCTCATCCCAAATCTTATTGAAGAGAATGTGGAGTATCCGTGCAGTTGCCGCTACGTCTGCTTTTAGTGCCTCTGCTGGGATGTTGTCCGGTCCTGCTGCTTTGCCACTCTTGATTTGTCTGATGGCCATGCTGATTTCTTCAATTGTTGGTGGGCCAACATTGATTGGGAGGTCCGTGGGTGCTGCTTCGATGTTGGGTGGGTTCAGTGGAGCTGGTCGATTCAACAGTTCTTTGAAGTGTTCTACTCACCTGTTTTGTTGCTCTTCAATGTTGGTGATTACCTTGCCTTCCTTGCTTTTCACTGGTCGTTCTGGTTTGTGGCGATTTCCAGATAGTTTCTTTGTCGTGTCATACAATTGTCTCATGTTTCCTTCTCTTGCAGCCTTTTCCGACGTCGTTGCTAAATCTTCCACATATTTACGTTTGTCGGTTCTGGTGCTCCTCTTCACTTGTTTGTTTATTTCCGTGTATTCAGCTTGTGCCTTGGCTTTTTCTGCTCTTGTTCGGCTGGTATTGATCGCTGCCTTCTTGTTCCTCCTTTCTAGAATCTTATCCAGTGTACCAACAGTGATCCATTCCTTGTGGTGGTGCTTCTTGTGACCCAGGACCTCATGACATGTTGAAGTGATTGCCTCTTTGATCCCCTTCCAGTTGCTCTCCACAGTAGTTCCTTCTCCATTGAGTAGATCATGAAAGGCCTGGAACTTGTTGCTGAGGACTATCTTGAATTTGTTGAGTTTCTTAGTATCCTGGAGAAAGGCCTTATTGAACTTTTGTGATACTGTCTGCCCCGTTGTCCAGTGCTTCTTGAGTTTCAATTTCATCTTGGCGACCAGTAAGTGATGATCTGATGCTATATCAGCTCCCCTTTTGGTTCTCACGTCCTCTATAGTCCTCCTGAACGTTTTGTTGATGCAAATATGGTCGATTTGGTTTTGTGTAGAGTGATCCGGTGAAGTCCATGTGGTTTTGTGTATGCGTTTATGTGGGAATATGGTGCCGCCTATGACCAGTTTATAGAAGGCACATAGGTTTGCAAATCTCTCACTATTTTCGTTTCTTTCTCCCAGTCCGTGTCGTCCCATGATGTCTTCATATCCAGTGTTGTCCGTTCCAACCTTGGCGTTGAAATCTCCCATAAGAATGGTCAGGTCCTTTGTTGGGCACTTCTCGACGATTGACTGCAGCCTATTGTAGAATTGATCTTTAGCGTCTTCATTGTAGTCGTTGGTAGGCGCATAGCATTGGATGATGTTCCTTGAAATGCCCTCTTTCTTTGTTTTGAAGGAGGTTTTGATGATCCTTGGTCCATGAGATTCCCATCCTATAAGTGCATTTTGCGCTTGTTTGGACAGCATCAATGCAACTCCTTGTGTATGTGGTGCATTTTCTTCTTCATGGCCGGAGTATAACAGGAGCTCTCCTGTAGTTAGTCGTTGTTGTCCAACTTGTGTCCAATGTGTTTCACTGATCCCAAATACCTCTAGGTTGTATCTTCTCATTTCTGCAGCAATCTGGAAGGCTCTTCCGGTGTCCCACATTGTACGAACATTCCATGTACCTAAATAAATGGTCGCTCTGGTTGTCAGAAGGGGCATCGGCCTCGTAACTTCCAAAGGGATTCGGCTTTCATCATGAGGCGTCATAATTCTTCTAAATGAAGATCTTCTGACTCTCATGGCAGAGTTTAAAAGGTTTGAATAATTTTTTGTGGTTAGCGTTTTTTTAGCGAGTTAGTTTTCTACGGGATGGGGACGCTAACCCCATGCCCAACCCTCCTCCTTTATCCGGGCTTGGGACCGGCAGTAGCCCCCGGAGGGACTCCAGGCGGAGTTGTAGACTTCATACACAAATACAATTCGAAAATCTATCAAATCAAACTCATGATCTTGTGCCGACATCTCTACAAAATCTTCAACACTTTAAATCCATATTACTGGACTGCATTCATGGATACGTTAGTGCACAATATAGTAGGAATAACCTATTAACTAATAACCACGTGGATCAGCTAATACTCCTGAAGAGAAATAAGAATTTAATCCTTAGTAAAATTGAAAAAGGAGCTGGTGTAGTGCTACTTGACCGCCAAGAATATTTGGATAAAATGGAGTTAATTCTAGGGGATGTTACTAAATTCTCCAAACCTAGAGGAGAAGTTGGTAAAACATTACAAATTGAAAAACAGCTAACGGATGTTGTTAATAACCCAAGATTTATATAATCACATACGTCCCATGGGTTCAGTCATATGTACTACCAAAAGTACATTAGCCAGGTTTACCGTTATGACCCATTTTGGATATGTCGAGTTCACCATACCACCAAAGCGCCAAATGGTTAGCTGTTAAATTGGAACCTGTTAGAAGGCAAGTATCCAAGTATTCTATTCATGATAATTTTCAATTTATTGATCGTATTAAGGACGTTAATACTTCCGGAAAACACATGTTCTCGCTTGACGTTAACTCTTTTTTCAATAGCGTACGCTTAAGCGGAACGATATGTTATATATGTGAGTATATTGATTCTAACAACATGGATCTAGGTGTGCCGACTGAACACGTGAAATAACTATTGTTACGCTGTACTTTTAATGTCCAGTTCAGTTTCAATAGTGAAATATATAGACAAAGGGATGGGACCGCAATGGGGTCTCCATTGGGTCCAATGTTAGCAGACTGTTTCATGGCAAAACTAAAAAACGACCAACTAAGTTCAATGATCAATCCATTCACCTTCAGAAAACAAACATGGAATGGCCAGCTAACCAACTTCTAGAGCTGGGTTCCGTTAAGTAGAAGGAGGAACCTCGTCCATTCTTTATGCTGTCGAATACATCAGATATGCAGTACGGAATGCATTACCAAAGAACTCATATTCCTCAAGAAAACATTGACGAAAAAGGGTTACCCAGAATATTTCATAGAAAAAAATATGAATAAAAGTAGTTACGACAAGAAATCTAGTTGTTCCGTCCCGAAGAAAAGCCTTTATATAAGTCTGGAATTTAGAAAAATGATTGAACATCAGACGTAATCAAAAATCATCTAACAACAAAGATTAGCAAAACATTTAACGCGGCTAAACTGAGAATAACCTTCACTCCTAAGAACTTATTTTCTGTATCCATAAAAGATAAGCTTCCACGTCTGGTCGGCTTCATGTGCATCTACCAGTTCATCTGCTCTTGTGGAGCAAGGCTTATTGGCCGTAGCCAGCGCCCGCTTTCGGCTCGGATGCGGGAACATATCCCAGCTTCGTTCTATGAGGTTGAGAGGAAAGCAGTTAGGAGTTCTATACTTGAACACCTAGTCCACTGTGACCATTCTACAGATCTATAATTTGATTTTAAGGTTGTTTATATGATTCGCTCGAATCTACCCAGATTTCTTCGTATCCAACTCTTAAAAACAGCCGGGTCTCTTACCATCCAGAAGCTTAAAATAGAACTATGAGTTATCGTCACCTCGGCCTTAATTATTTTGATTATCCTATTATTACCATTATTATTATTATTACTGCATTACCCCTTTACTTATGTCTTTTATTCTCATTATTTTATTCGGAAATCCTCATCATATCACCTTATTTATTTCTTACACATCTGTGATCTTTAATTATTATAACAGAAACATTTTATTCATCTTATTATATTCACCAAATCTATTGTTATTGTTATTATTCCTATTACGTAATCTAGTATAATAACCTTTTTATTAATTAATGGTTAATTGTGTTCACATTTCTTCACGGAATTATTACTTTTACAAAAAACAAAAAAATTTCATATATATATACGATTGTACAGCTTGGGAATAAACTCGTTGAAAAGAGATCCCTTTGCTGAAATTCGTGTTTTAATTTTAAATATGTGAGTTTCTAGAAAGATGGAAATGGTTGCATCACAATGTGATTTGAGACTCTAATCATAAAACGAGGTTGCGAAATAAGCACAGAGTTAGAGAAGAATGTAAAGATGAAAATAATTTGTGGGTCGAAATTATGAAAGTTGATTGACCACTTGACAAATGTGAAACTTAATGACTGAATAACAATCATGAAAAGTTATTGAAGAATAATAATAACCGATTTCGATTTAAAATTACAAAATTAGACCATGACATCCATATATCCTTTATGTAAGTGAAATCTCTCACTTATTGATCTAAGAACCTTATCTTCTAGATTGCCCATGAAACGGTCAGTAAAAAGTAAGCCCAATGGTGAATTCATTGCAAACCGGTTTGATTCATTGTTCAATAGCTTATCCAAACAAGCAGGACCGTTTTTCCATTTCCAACTTATATCTGCTTGCATCTCAGGCTACCAACAAGCCTGATGGGAGTAGGAAGATAATCTGATACTGCACATCTTAGTATACATGGAATGATTACTCCATCATCTAGTAGAGTTAATCTTCTATCGAAGAAAGAAGTTAGTTCTGTCAATATTCTCCTCCTAGTGAATGTTGCCCATCTTTGCTTGGGACAAATGGCCTACGGTTGTTGAACGTACGCATTTCTTTGTGTACCAATCCAATTATCGATGGTCGTGGGACGTACGAAGTTTCACTCAGCAAGCTTTGGTATAAATAGCCAGAAATCGGATCATCAATGGTCTTCATGGCCTAGAATCATATCAGGATGATATCGTTGTTCATGATGAAAATATTCGGTTGCACGATGAACGCCTTTTAAAGTTACTTAGGCGCGTTAGTGACGCAATTGTGATCGTAAAATCTTGCATATTCCACTCATCTCTATAGACCGTTCAAGGTACAATGTGTACGTTAGCGATGTAACTGCATTATTTCAGGTGCTGTCAGTTTTATTCCGGGTTAACTCCATACTTTAAGAAGATATTATTTCCACGTTTTTGAATTCGTTTCTGGCGAACAGTTTATAAAGAAAAAACGACACAAGGATGTACTGAGGAACACCATGCAGTTTTCAAATGGTGAGGTTTTACTTTAACCGTATTCACAGGCTGAACAGTCTATCCAGTATCAACAACACATGAATAGACCTTGTCTCTTTCGGTAATTAAGTTTCGCATTAAATTTGAAGTACTACTGCAGGCAGTAGTGAGCGACAATGCATCTATGATTCTATCCAAATCATCATATCTTGATCCACCATTATTCAGTGATTTGGTAGTAAAAACTCTAGGAAAGTTCTGAAATTTTCGTATTTGTCCAACCTTTCTGCACTTGCGACAACGTACATTAGCGAAATTGACATTAACTACGAAGATGCAACATACTACAACAGACAGGATTTAATACTTACACCATGCATCTAGCATAATAGCACTTTTATATGCGACTAATTAGATAATAGCATTTCAAAAGTCGACATCTGAACAATATTCACTCTTTTCAATGCACACTCTCGGCCATCAAGATGTCTCTGATTGTACATTTTCGTAACTTGTACAGCGAAAGGTCGTGAATTTTTCACAGACGCACCTGAAATTAATTGACATAATGCCCTGTTAACACAAACAAGGAAACAGATAACTTGCTGAAACATCTAGATGGCAGGTACAGGTAGCCCAATTGTTCAAGAAGGCTGTCTATACGCTGAAATGTGGTTCTGTCAGTCTTGTGGAAGTATTTATAATTTCTTTGGAGGTGAAACGGTGATCAGCACGCATCTCCCAATTCAGTCTTTCATCTGCTTTTACGCAACCTGTGGAGTATTAAATTGTCCAATAGTCTGACGATAAGAACAAGTACACTCATTCCTCAATAGTTGTTGTATAGATGAAGGAAATTATCGAGCATCGTGTTAGATTTACAAATCAAGAGTTTTTGAGAGAATAACTGTTTCTTTTTAACTTCTGTTAAGTCTGTTTCATGTTCTCCGTTCTTGTTCACTTCCATTCGACAGTTTTGTGTATTATTTTGTACTACTTATTATTATTTAGTAAACAGTTGTATTCCTAGCGATTTGAGTGTGTATGTTGTAGCACAAGTTTATGGTATATTATTCTAAAATAATCACACATACTTCTAGCATTTATTGTATTCATCATCATATTCACTTACCCTCAATTCTCGTAGCAGTTATTAGCAATTGTGTGTGGTCGTTTAATTCTTATTCAAACATAACGTTTTCCATATTACTTGATGTTGGTTAAGTTTCTGCTTGTTGATAAACAGTTATCAAGATCAAACACAGCTATTAGCTGTCATTTGTACTATCGAAGCATTTCTCATTTTAGACGTACAGACGGTCAAGTCGCCTTAGATAACTCGCAAGTTGAAAACGACGTTTATATACAAATCACTGTGTTTGTAAACTTCGATTTCGCGTGTATTTCACTTATGTGATTTACATGCCTCGGTGGATTTAACATATTCTCTTCAGATCCCCAAATAAAACTCAAAGCTTTCTGGCGAAACAGACTGTAATTAAGATATTAATTTGTGTCTCAAGACGGAAGCCTGACGGCATGTTTTGGACATCATAGTCGCTTGAATGGATCGATTGACGATATGGACACTACCTCTACGAGTAACCGGTTCCAATTACAGCTGCTTAAATGTGGAAACCTGTGCTCTAACGGTATTTTGTTCACTCTGGACTTTTTGTGGCATTTCTACTAAGTGACGATTCCTTGGAAAGATAGTTCCGTGACTAACTCAAATTCCAAGTAGGCTGAAAAACATGTACTCCAGTAGGGATTACCAATTTTAGCGTGGCGTCGGAGTTGAGATTAACTATGAACACCGCTACCAAGAAACACGTGCCAAATAAATCAGAAGGCGTAAGAAGCTCGTTCCAAATGACTCCATAAAATCCCCGAGAAGCCGAATACCAGAAGACAGTTAATGGACCAAGTCGAGGTTTATTAGCTGGCGATCTCGTGGCATCGAAAGGATACCGAGATCGTGCCAGGATACAACCTTGGTTACAGAAGGTAACCGCATTCGCGCGAAGTTACAATCAAAGTGTGTGTATAAGAATGGAAGCACAAAATAGCTGTCATTAGCACAGTCAAACAAAAGCACGTTAAAACAAACACTGGTACAGTTGGTTATAATAATAATTGTTTTTATTAAACCAATCGTGTTCTCGTGATAAACGTGTGTCACTACAGGAGCCCCCCGCTAGAAAGGGTTTACACTTTCGATAAATAGCGGTTTGAATCGTGGGACTGATCGGCTGACGAGCGATTGTAGGACGGAAGAATTGGCGAACAGTAAAGCGATCGTTGATCGTCGAGTTGCCAACGAAGTTTGTTTTCGAAGAACGGTACCAGGAGCGATGTGCTGTATTTGTTGCTTGAGTTGACATGCTACACGAGAGTGGTTTGTATCCAGAATCTGAAGAGGGCGTTCGTACGGGTTCGGACCATAAACGCTGCAGACGAAGGACGAAACCACGTTGAGCCAAAAGACCAGAAGCGACCATAACGACCGAGTTCGAGACCAAGCGTATACCAAGCATTCGAAACCAATATATCGACTGAGTACGTTGACAAGAGCGTGGGTGGCCAATCCAGCTTTCGCCAAGGTTGACTGAAGTCGACGGAACCAAACGTAGATGGTCGAAGGCGTGGACTCAGGAAACAAAAAGAAAATCAAAAAAAAGAAGAGTGTAGCATACGTGTAGTATAGGAACAATCCCACACCGTATCGGTTGTTGAGTGTGCGACTATTCGCGGAAGCGTACGGGTAATCGTACTCGGCGACCGGAACGTGAGACGGCAGTCTCGTTCGCGTCGCGTGAGCCTGCAATCTCATCCGAAGTCAAGGGCGGCGTGGTCTGCTGATGTGGACGTGAGACTGTCGTCTCGTCCGTAGACGGTGCAGATGACGCGTGCTGTTGACTGAGACGTGAGAATGAGGTCTCAGATGTATCTAGCGTGGGACCTGAAGATGATTTGAAGATCCCGCTAGTAGGTTTGCTAGGTCTAGCATTGAATCTCAGGTTGTCAGATAGGGCACTGTCATCGACGTGTGCTGGTTTGAGACGATCAATGCTGACGATCTCGACGCGTCCATATCGATCAACCTTGAAGGTCTTTTCGTGACGAGCGATCACGTGAAAAGGGCCTTCGTAAGGTTGTTGCCAAGGTTTGCGTACCGAATCTACTCGTACAAAAACATGTGAACAGGTAGATAACTCTCGAGGGAGAGCGACCTGTCGATGTTGTATTCGAGTTGACATCGGAGACAGCGTTCGCATAAATGCAGACAGTCGATGGACGTAGTCTGATTTACCGAAATTAGGTCTGCTCCGTGGTGTGAAGAATTCTCCGGGCAGACGCAATGTCGTGCCGTATACAAGTTCAGTGGCGGAACATTGGATATCTGCCTTTAAGCTCGTTCTCGCCCCCAAAAGAACGAGCGGTATGGTTTCGTGCCAGTTGCCGTTTTCGTGTGCTCGTAGAACACTTTTAAGTTGGCAGTGAAACCGTTCAACTTAACCATTTGGTGCTGGGTGGTAGACGGATATGCTTATGCGTATGCATTCCGTACCAAGCAGACGGGTCAGCGAGGAGAATCGTTAATAATGAAACATTTCTCGAATAAAGCGTGGAATTCATCATCACGCGAATAAAAAGTGACAAGGATTCGGTGCACATACGTGTGAGTCTATTATATTAATACTATTCTTATCGTTATCCGTCATGTCGCGTATATTATATATTAAAAAATATGAAAATATACGACAGACGTGGATAGATAAATCATAGACTCACCGAATTGGCTTCTTTTGAAGATTTGATCAGAAGTTGAGGCGTGTTCCAAAATACGGGTCACCAATTTTATTCGAGTTGGGATTACCAATTTTAGCGTGGCGTCGGAGTTGAGATTAACTATGAACACCGCTACCAAGAAACACGTGCCAAATAAATCAGAAGGCGTAAGAAGCTCGTTCCAAATGACTCCATAAAATCCCCGAGAAGCCGAATACCAGAAGACAGTTAATGGACCAAGTCGAGGTTTATTAGCTGGCGATCTCGTGGCATCGAAAGGATACCGAGATCGTGCCAGGATACAACCTTGGTTACAGAAGGTAACCGCATTCGCGCGAAGTTACAATCAAAGTGTGTGTATAAGAATGGAAGCACAAAATAGCTGTCATTAGCACAGTCAAACAAAAGCACGTTAAAACAAACACTGGTACAGTTGGTTATAATAATAATTGTTTTTATTAAACCAATCGTGTTCTCGTGATGAACGTGAGTCACTACAAATATATGGAACTCAAAACGTCTGTAAACCAATACCATACTCAAAAGCTTCAGCGTGAACGTCAAGACAGTCGTACTGTACGGGGCTGCAACTTCCGGAAGTAGAGTACCGACAAGCACAAGATTCAAATCAAGAGAATAGGAAAGAAATATGTGGGCGATCAAGATAACTGCAAATTAAGAGGAATATCGGAATCTATAAAAGACAACGTTGAGATGTGCAAATGGTGTTTTGAATGTATGGTTTTTATATTTTAATAACACGCCATGTGTTTGGGCATTAATAAATGCAGTACAAATGTTTGTCGTAATAGTACCATTAGCATCAGTAGCAGTGATAGTAGTAGTAGTAGTAGTAATTATGTTAGTGGTAGTATTTCTTATTGTAGTTGTAGTGGTAATAGTCTTGGCAGTTTTGTTAACGCCTACTGTAATAATTGTAGTAATAATTATAGCTTACACTGATCATTTTGTATTTGTACAACATCTATTTTGTTGATGAACCTTGAATGTGAAAATAATCATTACAGTGGAATCTGAATATTTTTCTCCATTTTTCAAATTTATTTCAAGTTCATAAAGCCAACACAAAGTTAATTGTAGATAATGATGTTGTCTATTAAAACTGTAAATACATACTTGACGGAAATGAACTCAGTAATAATCAAAAGAGTATTTAATATCACGCCCTTAAAATACCTTGAATTCCACAAAATTTCAAAGAAATCATGGTTAGTTATTTTTGTTATCACATTTGCCGACACTAAGCAAATCATTAATAATAACAGTTTTTCATTGAATAATTTGCAATATATAAGGAGTAAATATTCAAGCGAACAGCAGCAGTAAGTATGAAGCTTGTCGTCTTATTTCATATAAACGTGTTGTGTTTACTTCTACATGACTCCATGCAAGTTGGTAAGTCGTTCTACATTTTGCTTTAGATTTTCATGTGCATACTATTGACGATATCTTTAGCGATTTGTTTACATTTCTATAGTACATATATTTTATCAATATCAATTAATGGGAATGAATGAAAATGTTGATAGTTGAGTTGAAACAATCGAATGCATGTCAATATATATCATAGTTAACATTCAGATCCACATTGATATTTGTCATTTGCAATGTAAGTTTAGACTCGAGTGTTCTCTTTAAAAGTTTGGAAAGGCAGCAGATAACTGTTCGGAACCAATAAACACTTAAAGTTTAGTTAATAGTTGTGAAAACTCTTCTTAATCGATGTGTGCGTTGATGCAAGCTCTCGATGTCTGATGATTTATCATCTGATTTCACCTCAATTGTCTAAAATACAGTTAGTCATATAAGATGACAAAGGTTTAGTTTAAACAGAACGAATTTTCTAAAATTCAAAGTAAGTACATTCGTCCGATGTACAATTCAGAATGATACGTTGATCATCGAATAGTTGTGTGAACAATATAAGGTAGAAGTGTATCTCGACAAGAATTGGTTGATAATAACAGTATAGTCTACGTCTTGCAAATGTTCTGTGATTTTACAAATAAACTGGAATACATCGAACACATCTTTGGATTGACATTATTTCGAATTGCGCTCTATAACGTATTCGTAAACGATGAAACATAAAACACAGAACGGTTTCTGATTTCGCACTTTCACCTGGTGTATTTGTTGGCACTTTCAACGAAACATAATTATGTTCACAGTGTAGATAGTGCAGAAAAGAAGCCACTTATTCTGAATGATATAATGGATAGTTCACAAAGTTTAACAGGTAACTGTGCACTGGACTCATAAATATTTGATATTTTTGTTTATCATATGTGAATGAGCGAATTGCATACACAAGTGAGAATTCATGTTTACTTTCTAACTGAGTTCATTGTTCCCATCCAATTGAAATTACGAATAAATAAGAATATGCAGAGATGACAAGGCCCGAATACTCCAGATATTTAAAATGACTGAATTTGATGGAATGAAACGAAAGATTAGAGGAATGTATGAAGAGAATGGGCAAGTACGGAATGACGTTTTGTGTGAATTGATAAAAGGAAGGTTTCAATTAAAATATGAATATGAGTACATCAATGGGGATGCCTAGCAGATAGGTAAGGAAGGAAATCAATTGATAACTAAGTGTTAGATAGGGAGAGAGAAATATAGATAGATAGATTGATATATTTGTGGATAGGTAAATAGATAGATAAGTGGATAAACAGATAGATAGATGTGTAGATAGATAGTGTGTCGATAGTTTTTGCGGATTTTATGATCTTTGCATTTGTGCAAAAAGTGTCCAGTTTTTATTATTTGCATTTTAACTTCTAACCATGTTTGAATCTCTTGATAGACATTATGTATGTACATTCACCTGTTTGAAATTGCACATTTTTCATTTGAGTAATCGCTGTCTATTTCAACTGTATCTTGTGTTCAATTGTTAGATAATTTGAAGAGAGTTAAATTGGGTCGTTCCAAAATTAACAATGAAATAAAGAAGCTAACAAGTAATTTATTCACGAATTCATTCATGTTAATAACATGTTGCATTTCTCAGAATAGATTGTTCATATTTATAAGCTGATTTCGATAAACATTGTATTGTAGTTGTTTGTTGATTGTACTCATCACAATATTTGGTATGCACTAGTGATTAGTATGAACAGTGAAATTCTACTGGTAGGTTGCGACGACTACCTGGACACATGTTCAGTGAATAAATCAACTTACCTCTTTCAGAATAATAAATGTGAAACAGTCAGAACATGTTAAATTAGCCATGTGATATTCAACGATATGTAAGGTTGATTTCCTTTTGACTATTTTCGCCTGACGGTAGTATATTTATATCGCGTAGTCAGTCTGCTACAACGCAGAACCAGGCACATTTTTGCTTCTTCCACGTTGCCACACCTCATTAACACAACATGATGAACACCAAACTCTTGGAATTGTTTACTTCAATGGTAGTAATGTATAAAAGATAGATTGTTTATTTGGATATAGTACAGGAAGAAATAGTTGGTTGGTAGGAGGCAAGAATTTCTCTTGGAGCCCCTCGGAGGCTACTGCCGGATCCAAGAACGGATAAACAAGCATGGTTCGACATGGGGTTAACGATCCCATCTCGTAGAAAACTATCTCGCCAAAAAACACGCTTACCAGAGACGTGACTGATGCCCCACTCGACATCCAGAGCAACCATTAATTTATGCACATGAAATGCTCCTAAGTTTAAGGAAAGGCAAAGAGTGTATTCACCATGTCACCCGAAGTCTCCAAACATTGGTCACGATAGTCGCACGGATACCAACCAAGCAGTCTGAATCTACCAACGTGGCTATGACCAGAAGTTGATGACTCAAAGCACTGATGCCACAATTGGTTTGGCCGCTCCTAACGTTCATTTAAACATCCACCACACTAGTCAGCAGTGCACATCTTGGTAAGGAAAAGATAGATAGATAAACAGATAGAACGATAGATAAATAGATATGTAGATAGGTCAATAGACAGATAAGTCGATAGACAGATATAGATAGATACATAGATGTGCGTACATATTGATAGACGCATAGATAGATAGATAGATAGATAGATAGATAGATAGATAGATAGATAGATAGATAGATAGATAGATAGATAGATAGATAGATAGATAGATAGATAGATAGATAGATAGATAGATAGATAGATAGATAGATAGATAGATAGATAGATAGATAGATAGATAGATAGATAGATAGATAGATAGATAGATAGATAGATAGATAGATAGATAGATAGATAGATAGATAGATAGATAGATAGATAGATAGATAGATAGATAGATAGATAGATAGATAGATAGATAGATAGATAGATAGATAGATAGATAGATAGATAGATAGATAGATAGATAGATAGATAGATAGATAGATAGATAGATAGATAGATAGATAGATAGATAGATAGATAGATAGATAGATAGATAGATAGATAGATAGATAGATAGATAGATAGATAGATAGATAGATAGATAGATAGATAGATAGATAGATAGATAGATAGATAGATAGATAGATAGATAGATAGATAGATAGATAGATAGATAGATAGATAGATAATCGGTCGATAGTTTGCTTGGATCGTATGATCTTTGCATTTATGCAAACAGTGTTGGGTTTTTATTATTTGCATTTTAACTTCTAACCATGTTTGTATCGCTTGATAGACATTATGTATATACATTCACCTGTTTGAACTTGCACACTTTTCATTTGAGTAATCGCTGTCTATTTCAACTGTATCTTGTGTTCAATTGTTAGAGAATTTGAAGAGAGATGAATTGGGTCTTTCCGGAATTAACAAAGAAATAAATAAGCTAACAAGTAATTTATTCACGAATTCATTCATGTTAATAACATGTTGCATTTCTCAGAATAGATAGTTCATATTTATAAGCTGATTTCGATAAACATTGTATTGTAGTTGTTTGTTGATTGTACTCATCACAATATTTGGTATGCACTAGTGATTAAGATGAACAGTGAAATTCTAATGGTAGGTTGCGACGACTACCTGGACACATGTTCAGTGAATAAATCAACTTACCTCTTTCAGAATAACAAATGTGAAACAGTCAGACCATGTTAAATTAGCCATGTGATATTCAACGATATGTAGGGTTGATTTCATTTTGTCCATTTATATCTGACATTAGTCAATTTATAGACGTGTTAACATATCATTGTTATTGTTATTTTATAAATTATTAAATAAAAAAATTTGTACCGAAATCTCGGTGATGCAAAGTTATAATTTTATATCGAGAGCGTAGATTCTTGCTATTAAATGTTCCCCTTTGAGACCTCGAGCTCTGGGACCCTCCATATCACAAGCTAGAATGCAGAAGATGAGTCCTAAGAAATGTTACTCTCTGACGGAGAGCCCTACAAGGAGTCATGAAACGTCAGAAAATATAATTTTTCACTCAATGGGATTCTACAAATATATTGTTTTATTTATTTATAACAATCTACCTAATGCTCAGTTTATTATCAAGTCAGACTTTGGTAATAATACTTACATTTTCAAATTTGGTATAAAACTCTCAGGCATTCATAGTTCCAAGTAAAAAAGGGATGACTGTTACAGTCTTCCAATCTGCACACAGTGGTGTTTAAGGAAGCTAGATATCTAGACTGTGAACTGGTCTCCCAAAAGATGATTGGATGGAATGTCTTTGGCGTTCTCTGGACATCTTAAAGCTTCCTTCATTTCCACCCGACCACCATCTCTATAGATAATTATATATTTCCTGTCTATATTAAATTTTAGCTGCCGTTATCAAGAACTCCCCAGTGGATCGTAGAGCGATCAACAAATGTATGTGTACGAAATATTAGTATTTCAATGACGTTGGTGAATTTTAGATGTGAACTGCTTGAAATTATTAATGAAAGGGGATTCAGGGTATAAACTTAAAAAAGGTATGTGAAGATATTTTCAAATATCTTGTTTTACATTCGATAAAATTATGGATTTACGTTCTATGAGTCACACGTGTGCACATTTAGTGTATACTGTCTACTGGGATCCAGTCTAAGAGAGCCAGTTCTGCCCTAGGACTCAGTGCTATACCTACGCCGGCGAGGCCACGGAAAGCAGCACCGGTACTTCCAGATACACGAAGCGTAAATCCAGTCGGTTCGTTACTTTGATATGGTGAGGTCAAGTGAATGACGCCACTTGGAACCTGTTTGCGCGTTTCGGAAACGCAGCACACATCGATGGCGCGAGATCCTGAAGTCCTAGCTAAGGAAGCCTGTTGTTCTATTTGTCACAGTGTTCGGACGTTGAAAGCTAATACGTGTAGTTTAGAGCGTGGGTTCAGGAGACCAGGAATAACGTTACGCGTACCCAAATCGTTTGCCCTAGCAGTGGAGGTTATAAAGGGACGTGAGAAGGATTAGTCGTAGAGATAAGAGTGGTATTAGAAGGTGTGGGAAGGATTTGAATGTGACCAACCCGGTTTCGTGTGCTGTTAAGGGTATGAGGGCTGATGTCACTTTCCGGCTGCCCACACCATGGAAGGGTATTGCTTGAGGAACCTGGAGAGGAAATTGGATTAGTGTCGGTCTTAACAACCTGGGAGCGTGACTGCAGAGCCCAAGGGACAACTGCTTGAGGCCGGTCGCGCACGGCCTTTTCGTGGAAGGTTTTTAATGTGTTAGCTCCGTTCTTCAAAGGGCCTTACCGCCGGAGACGCAAATCCGTGGGGTAAGGTGAGGTGTGACATTTTTAGGGTCGACCTTTTCTAACCCCTTCCTTCCTTGTGAGAAGGCAGCATCGCTGCAGATGCTGGTTGTCCGAAAGAAACACCTTACTGCTGTCACACCTCTCTCTAGTCAGTAGTACGACTTCGCCCTCAGACCTTGAGTTGCTGCTTTTAGTCTTACCGTTCTCCAATCGACCTGTCTGGCATGGCAGGACCTACAGGAACATATGTTCCAGCCAATATAGCTCGGTTGGGTCATTACGACAAACAAGCTCGACCATTGTGTCAAGGTAGCAGCTACGGTCTAACGATCTAACTCACTTTCCACCTCAAGTCGAAATTCTAACAGAAGAAATCACTTAATCAATAACGCCAAATTTTCATTCCTAAACATCACTTGTCTCCGTCAGTTTTCAACACTTTTTATGTTAGAATAAACATTCATCACATGAATTACTCACTACATTAACAACACATAGAGCACTTCCTTATTGGATCACGTTTATTGACCCTCCGCTATGTCATCTCAAACTTCCTATTACGTAAACGTGATATGAATCATACATATTCACATATCGACCAATCAGTACAACTGTTTTAAATTGTGAACAGATGTGTAGACTATGTGAGATGAATGAATTTCAGTTGTTCCAGAATGATTGTTTTACTCAGCTTACTAAAATTTATAAAATGAGAGACATTTGTTGGGTCCACCTAATGTTTGATGGAGACGAAACTGAAATTTCACAACGACTTCAACAAATTACTTATGTGAATTATTATAGAGTAGAGATGTATATACATTTCCGAAGAGCACTGTTCGTTATCATTTGATGGTTGAACGGTAACAATGTATGAGGCCAGATGTCAATTATTTTAATTTCTATTAATTACCAGTTATCTGTCCACTACATCTGGCAACAAATATGTAGTTAAAGTGTAAGTGTCAACGTCAGAATTGAAATGAAGCAACATCCGGTTGACGAGTCCCAAATGGGTCCGTTTACGTATCCCAGATTCTACTGTTTGATAATCTATTGTAGCAATTTTGGAAGTTGACAAAACGGATTCACTGGTTACTAGTTACAATCAATATTCTGAACATATACAGAATGTAGAATTTCATATTGGTTTATAACATATAAAATTGTGGTATTGATTTCCCTTGAAATATTTTAGAGTTTCAGCGCATAATAAACGGCATAAATTCACTTGGTATGTATTTGAATTACTTGAATAATTTTTATTATTGAAGACAATTATTTGATCCAATTTTGTTATATATTTCAGTTTATTTATTTCATTTTCAAACTCTGTATAAACTTATTAATGGTGAATGGAATCTACTTTCAGTCTGATATATCATGATGGTGAAGTCAGTTTTCATACAGAATGATATCTATGTAACTTTGTACCTGACTTAATATGAAGTCTATCTGTTAATTGATTGCTGTACATGTAGATATAAAGGTGTCCGAATCTTCCATTCTACAAACGTGCCTCAACACAGAAATGACCAATTATAGAGGTAAGAGTTGCTATTCATAACTGTTTAGTTAATCCTTGTAATGTAATTGTACATTTGTTTTAAAATTGGTTTTTGTGTCTATATTGCTGACGACATTTAAGAAAACTGATGATTCTCATTTCTCGCATTTTATTCCTAAAAGCTTCATGTGAGTCCCAGATGTTCATTGTTTCTGTTAGTTGAGTAACTTAGTCTTAATCTACATAAATCAAAGGTCACGAAATTAACTCGCTCCACACCGCTTTGAAATCGACAATGAGAATTGTACACGAGAGGATTGTTTATTTAAGAGATGGATAGCCTGCACAATCAATACACATATTGTACTGAAATTCCGATGAACTCGTGGCGTAAATCCAATACTTAATTTTGAAACTACGGACATATAATTTCATGATTATTGATAACATATTCTGGTTCTAGTATTCTGAGTAACATCTGAGTCTGCCACTTTCAATCTGTAGTAGTTCCACTACTTAAAGTATGATAATGGATCAAAAGACAGACAGTCTATGCGTAATTTGTGTAGTGTGACTGCTCAACAGTCAACATATTCTAAATGATATCTTGATAGTTTTCCAGCGTGATGGAAAAGAATGTGGTCCCGATTATTAACCTGCAAATTTAATTCGACAGTTGCACTCAAATCAATGTTATTTTGTAAATATAATCAGTTGATAGTATTAGAGTATTGAAGAAGGCAGCACATCTGTGCGTGGGTTATATGAACTAACAGATAATTGCGCTGAGAAGAATCTTTATCCAAACAACCTGAAGATAATGTTGAAATCAAAGTTATTCCTTTAAGGAATAATGTTTACTGGGAGGCATGAAAGCAGTGTGTGTTTGGAAAGTCTGAATCTATTGCTAATTTATCAGTTCTTTATGAACATGAATATTTTACACCACTGAATGCTTAGATGATAACTGTTTCATTTTGAATGATATGAGGTTTTATGAAACTGATCGGACCTTCTTTTCAGCACGCTTTGATCCTGTACTCATTTTAAAACACATATATTTTCATTCACATGAAAGGTAGTTGAATGCAACTGCTTTCGTCTGATGATCATCTCGTTTATCAAAGAAATGTTTGAGAAGCGTGTAAAATATTGAAATGTAATTTGAACTTTTTTATTTACATAGCGTTAACAACTGCAGAATGTGTTAAACCCGAATCGACAAGTCACAGAGGTAAGCTGAAATGAATCACACTTTGAGTTATGATACACATTTTATATCCCGGATTTCTACCATAATGTACACATGAAACCACTTACAATTCCATTCAAACTGTGTCCACAAATTGTCGAAAGGAAGAAAACTAATAATTCTGAAAACGGTAGACTCATCAATCTGTTAATGAGTCTCACCGATAAATGCTTTTACAGTTTGTGACAGTCGAAAGTATTTTCATTTGTTATCAGTTATTAGACTTGTGAATAGATGACAGACTTAGCAAAAGGAGCAAATGAAGGGATCTCTTGTCAGTTAGTTTTTCACCATGACTCTACACTAATGTCAATGCATAATGTACAAGAATGAACTAATACCCATCAATTAGTTGATTTACTTAATCATTATATAACATCACTTTGATAACAAACCAATCTTGAGTAATTGAAAGAAAAAAGAATTAAAACAATTAATCCCTTTGATAAATCTCCATAATGCAATGATTATCGCTTGTCATTTTCCAGGCATTTCACGCTTATTTAGATTGGTTGAAAAGAAATACGAAATTGTAATTAATTACAATAAACATTTATGTAAGTTATAATCAACAAAATTTTATTTGGGAGGATAAATATGACTTATTGAATAGTACACTTAGAAAACGTAGTTGTTTTGTAAACGTTTCATTGTAATTAAAATATGGTGCATTTATTCATCGAATAACGTACACAAAGCGCGACAACTGGAATCCCCAGTAGCCTCGGAGAGGTTCTAGACGGAGTGACTGTACTACTCAATTATACGCAAGTCACACATTACACGGGAATGTACCAAATTTGCCTTTCAAAATTAGTTACTGAAATCACATCATTTATTCCAGATTACAATGAATTACTCAGTGTTTGTTTACAAACATTTCAGTGAAACATCGTCTTCTAACAAATATTGTCAATGAAGTTATCCGACGAAACACAAAAGTGTGAATCGTGAGTCAATTAAATCTATTTCATAGACTAAATACTTTCGTGTAATTATCGGTGATATATTGAAAGGAAAATGAATTCACTAATGATTTTGATTGATGCAAGTGTATGGAGGAACAATGTAAAACGGATACACTTCATTTGATGTCTTTATATATGAATGCATCTCTGTTAAACATAAGTTGATCGTATTTGTGGCGATCACTATATACGATTGACGTCTCAGTGTGAACATCAACAGTGGATTAAAGATACATCCAGATGACCAGTCCTAAATGAGATGGAAATCACATCCTGAATGTCGTTATAAGCCACAATCCGAACGTCTGTCCATTAATATCGAATAATCAGTGAAAGTTATCAACTGAATTGTGAATACATTCATGGATAATTCTAGAATGCAATCCGATGAAAATCTTGATTATTACACACTGAATATGGATAATCTACAATGTATTTTATTTTGGTTTTACTCAGTTCATGAACACATTTAATTTTGATTATATACGTTGAAACGAGTAATAATTTAACACATTCGTTATTGATTACACGAATCAGATACCACTTTATAACTGTGATTCGTTTGCATGATTCTAATAAATTTACGTACATGATTTTATTTAGTCTAGATGATGGTCGAAAGTTGTCGAAGTCACGTTTCAAAATGATGATGATAATCATTGTGAATTATTTGGTTAATTTCGTTTGGAAACCCTCACGATAACTGATTTAGCATGTCTTCTATTACTCTCCTCTTTCTTCTTCTTTGAGTCGTTTTAATGTTGATATGTTGCACTTAGAAGCAAGTAAAATGTTGTAAATACTGTAAGACATATTGTGACCCTGGTTTGATGCACTCGATTACCAAGAACATTACTGTGCAACCATTTGCTTACTCTTCAATAATCCATTTTATTTGTTCAATTGTCACAACTGTGCTTTAACACATTGTTTTAGTGAATGCGAATTTTTCTGTCGTTGCCGATTTGTTATTTCTCAAAACACTCTCTGATAATCTTTGTGGTTAAAATGAGTTTTAGAATTTCCGGGAGTGATTTTTGAGTTTCAATCAAGCTATTTGCATATGTGAAGTCACGTTCAAGAATTTTGTTATTAGGGTGATTAATAGTTAAATACACAGGAAATTTTATCGACTTCACTGTTTCAAATGCACATTCATCACCTAACAATTTAATCGTGTAACTACTCAATCTAGTAACATAGAATGTTGTATTAGAGTTAAGTTGCTATCAATAAACCTATGTGGATAATCATTTCTGATGAGTATCTCTCGAATTTGAAGCAGTTCGTTATCTATTGTGTCATTAGGACTTATTCGCACAATTTTTGAGGAAAAGGTTGAATAGGTTCCTCCTTATACTCTCTTTCTACTACGCAAGTTTGTATGCTGACCATTCCTGGTTAGCTTTTTAAATATAGATCTCTTCAAGGAACCGTCTGAACTTTTTTCAACTTGACATCAAGATAATCAAAATACTCGTTCACCTCAGCTCATAATGCGTATTGAATTGTGTGGTGACATTTATTGATTCGATTCAAAACTTCATTCACGTTCATATCTTCTCCACAAATAATGAGATTAACATACATATATCTTTTATGTGAATTATGTCTCTCAATTATTGGTTTAAGCACCTTATTTTCCAGATTGCTCTTGAAACATTCAATCAAAAGTGAGCACAATGGTGAACTCATGCAACACCATCATTTTGTCTGAAAATATCAATATTAAATCTGAATTGCCTATTGAGGGTACTTCTTAGGAGTCGCCCTTTTAGATTACGTTTTGATATACACATACTAAAGTTGTTATTTCAATATTGTCACACAAATGCTCATAGATTCTGTGCATGGAACATTTATAAATAGAGAATAGACGTCCACTGAGGTCATTTATCTACCATTTACACCGATATTTCTGAGTCGAAAGAATCAAACAAATCATGAGAGTTGTAACTATTGATGTGCTTTCTGACGGGTCTTACAATATCAGCTAACCATTTAACAATCAAATAATACGAAGAGCTATTCATCTCAAATATGGAACGTATGAGGACATTGTTCTTATGAAATTTCGGCAGCCCGTATAGTGTCATAACAGAGGAATCCGATGGTCTGGGATGTTCATAGAGGTCGCAGTTGACAATAAACTCATCTTTCATCCTCTTTGGAATTTCAAATAACATCTGGTCCATTTTTCCACTTACATCCTTTTGGATGGTTTCACTAGAGAATTTAGAAGCATCCGATAATGCTGAGGATAATTCGGTAGCATTTTCATGACGATCCATAATGACAATTTCTGCACACTTATCTGGGAGACAGCACTAAATTCTGCTTCTCCAGAAGACTAACTAATCGAGACTTATATACTTTTGTGAGCAATAGCCCAGCTGTAGATATTGTGTTCACCACGTTATTACAACAGTCTGCAAGAGTTGTCATGAAGTGCTCATAAACCTTATTAGATACGGGCCAAGTTTATGTGTCTCATGAGTGAGGCGTTCATGCTGAATTTTAGCGTTGAGTTCGTTAATGTTCGCTAGCGGATTGCAAAGTTTTTCACCAAGTGATGATTTCTGTAGCTGAATAGTCGGTAAATTTACACTAGAGTAATGTAATACGTATTTTAGTTGAACCTGTTATGTAAGAGTTGAATAATTTTCTCCGAATATATGAATGAAGTTGCGTTAAGGTTTAACAAGTTTGTAACGTTCATTCACCGAAGCACGTTGCCAGCACTTTCAGCCTCCATGAGTGCTTTAGCACTTCATTTTTAGTTTTGCATGCGGCGGATTGGAAGGAGAGTGTACTGCAGGTACTCTACAGTCAAGTTATCTGTTCAGAATCATACAGAATTAATATCGTCCTTTGGTCAGCTGCAAGACAGTAACGAAACATGAATTATTATAACAACATTATGATTACGATTAAACGAAACAGGTTATTGTTTGAGGGGATACTAGGTAAACGTCGCTTCAACCAGATAATGTAGTAATCGTCGAGGGTATTCTCGTACTGATTAGTTAAATAAGCGAAAACGGTATGTCCTTTTCTTCAGTTGGTGCCATCAAACTTTCAATGTAACCATTCCTTTCCAGTGCCATGGACATATTTGTGTGCTCAGTAGTTAGCTAAGAGTTTTGTGGGTAGCCGTTGGCGGCGCATAAATTTAGTGCATAGCTGTTAACATCCACAACTAATTGGTCACTGAGTACTGATGAGGTAGTTAACAGAAAACTCTGGACTCGAGTTTCGTGTTGTTTGGACTACCTCCAATCACCATCTTATCTCAACACATTGCACGAAATTTCCAGTCACCTAGACTAGTGGCCACAATGCAACTTGGTGAATAGCATTTGATCTGCACACTGATCAATCAATTGTGAATGAGTGTCAGTCCTACAGGAGGTCAGTCGAGGATTACCCAGTGGTGACATCCTGACCGTGAATCTGAGTGGCACGGGCTAGAATCCGCCAGGGAGCCTCAGTTCCATTAAGATTACGGGTAAACCTTGTTGGCGAGTGCCAAACAGCACGACACCTAGGTTCAGGGATTCTTGTTGACTACCTCAAATCACTATCTCAATTGTCAACATCGTTAGTTATGAAGTCATAGTGCTTCTACTAAATGCTTTATTGTAGGTAGAATTTACAACCTTACGTTTTTCACTGAGTTACTGATATCTTCCTTTTAAATTTCTTCCAGTATACATTCAAAACGTCTGTATTTATCAAAGCCTTTGTCGTGTAAGCGGTTCCGGTCTCGGCTGCCATGTCGTTTATCATTAAAAAAACTGTGTGTGCGTCTAGAGTGCTCAGTAGACACCGCGTTAAGAAACTAAATGGATCAAGATGACAATAGGTCGACTTTCAAATGTACGGTTTTGCACTGCTTCTGTTGGTCACAGATAAATTATTCATTTTTCTGCCAACAAATTTAGTCATGCTTCGGGTTCGGTTCACTTGTTGAACAATTTATTTGGATGTTTTAACTAACAGGACTAAAACGACTTGTCATCGAATAAACATAAACCTCAACGGAAAGTGGAATATCACTTTTGATCTTTTCAGAGAAGTGATTCACAAAGGTTAGAATACTTGCAAGTTTCCATTGACCTTGATGTCACAAAAATGCAAGCTCTATATAGGCTAGTGTGATAACCCAGATTTAAGCTGTGAGAAAGTCCAGTCTCTCCAATCGCCAAATAAGTCTGTTATGTGGTGGACCAGACGATATATAAACGCAAAAAGTATCAACAAAGTTAATAAAAAGCAATAGTAATATTAATATATACCAGTTAAATGTTACAAATACAATAAAAATGGGACTTTACTTCAGTTCACCCAAAATGATGCGTGTTCGGCTTTAATCTGGTACAATAAATCCACAATTATAGATGCTTGGTAATTCCAAACGTATCGATGAACTCTCCAGTGGTGTAATCCAAAGTAAGGTATGGTGCATTCGCTCTCACTGTCTGTGAATGTAAATAATATTTGTTTCAGATCTCAGTTAACTCAATCACAAATGAAAATAGAACGAGGAATGTGTGAGAAGCAGTGTATTTGCTAGCCAGCAACGGTATGTCACGCTATGTTAGAATCACAACGGAAAAAGTGTTGAAGGTCATTTACTCAAACAACAGGTACAATCATTTAATGATAAATGTACATGTAGTGAGAAATTGACGAAATAAATACCAATAATAATAAAAACTATTTACAAAATAGGCTTGCCAGACCTATCTCCACATAGCTCCCCCCAGATTGTCCGGAGGTAACACTGGTTATAATAACAACAAAAAAGATGTGAGAATATGATATATATGTATATACAAAAATAATATTTACAGTTATAACCAACAAACGTTGTGGAGATGGATATGACATATACGTTAATAAGGTATATTTGAACAGGATTTCAAAGCCATTAATCCTTTGTCTAAGTTTCAAAAAAAGAAAGAAAATCAATGTAAGTACTAAGTGTCTCAGTTAACGTTTCCTTTTCGTCTTTTAGATGACGGCATCTACTCTTTGGAATATCAGTATACGTCTTGCCGTATTTTATAACAAACTTGTGATAAGGATTTTACGAAACAATCCATAACCGTCGGCTGCTGTTTCGTTTCAGAATTCCTGTGACGAAAACGCTACTTCTCTCTGACAACGCTGTTACTGAGATAGTTTCCTCTAGCGCGGTAATTTTTTATTAAATAATTTTTTACTAAATCTAGTACAACCTTTCCTCTTGTGTAGAATACATTTAAATGAACTTAATAAAACAGATAAAGGTTGCCATGAATTATATTACATCTGAGCAAAGAAGCCACCTTGATAATTATACATGATCCTCGCAATAACTATTTTTAGGTTCCATTTGAAAGTAATTATTTTTGTCGCTACTGCTAATATCATTGACAAATTGTCTGTAATAGTCTCTTATGCAGGTCATTATTTTCAATCAATTAGATAGGGCAGATCATTTATTTGGTCTTTAGACTTACCGGTGAACGTTCTAAAAATACAGGAAGTAGTGAAGTACTTCTTTAAGCTAAGTGAAGAGTTGACCATTTAACATATTAATTTTGACGAAAATAAACAATGAGGTGTTCGACTTGGGTATCAATTGACATTGGTAGAAAGAAAATATTTTGGTTTTGATATATTTACTGTCAATGGTAAAGGAATATGGGAAATTCCCACTATTTAATCCGAAGTGATGATAAAGACGACAATCTAATACATTTTTGTTTATGTGCACATTGACTATGAATTTTCCTAGAATTTCTTTAAAGTTCGCCTTTATTTTCCCTCTCTTGTGTTCCAGTATACACTTACTATTCTTGAATACTGTCATATGTTAATTGCAGTTGACGAAACTTTAATAACAACTTCCTCATAATTGATTGTTGGACATCTGTCCTAAGGCTAGAAAATTAAAGAGTGTTTCAAAGGTAAAGGTCCTGATTGACCGCGGTAGACAGTTTTGATTCGGTGCTCAACAAATTGTTGTCTACAGAATCAAAGAGGGAGAATGTGCACACAACTCCCAAGCTTTGTTATTCTTATGCTTGGACAGAAAATGTCGAACCCTTGAAATAACAATGGATTCTATTACTGATGTAAAATTTAAAGACCTGGGGAGGAGATCAGATGAGATCTTTTGTTGAAAAAACGCCACATAATGTACAAACTAAAAAATAGAAAACATGTTTATAAAAATGTTTGTCCGAGTATGAACTGTTTACAGTCTGCTGACATTTCATGCTATTGTAGCGTGGCGTCGAGTCACAGTTGATTATGAATACCGCTATAGAGAAACACGTGACAAATAAATCCTTCGGAAGCCAAATATCAGAAGGCAGTTAATGGACCAATTCGAGATATTTTTGCTATGGATCTCGTGGTATCTAAAGAATACCGGGATCGTTCCAGGATACAAGCTTGGTTACTGGGCGTAACTGGATTCACGCGAGGTCACAATCGAAGTAAGTATAATGGATGCTTTTAGCACAGTTAAACAAAGAGCACATTAAAACAGTCACTGGTGCGATTGGTTATAATAATAATTGTTTTTTCAATAAACTAATCCTGTTCTCGTGATAAAAGTGAGTCACTACACTATCAAAGAAATAATTTTCCACAATCGATAAGAAGTCTGCTAAATAATGTTGTAAGACCTATTGTTCAACATTTTAGATACCAATGGTCTAAGTAGGCACACCTGATATGTTGATTAAACAAAATCCTGGAAATTTCATGAGTTAATTTCAATATCCGTTGTCACTTTTAAGATTAGTGAATACATTCTACAGAATACAGAATCTAAGCTCTCCACCTAGCCGATCAGACACTTGATTGACATATTATAGGTTCCAGGATTACCATAGAAGCTGTGGCAGTTGCAGTATTTGCACCAAGTAACTCACTCGGATCCCATATAGGTTAATTTTGGCTGTGTTCACGAAGTTCTCTTTGACATGAACACTGGACCGAAAGTAACTACCAGAGTACGAATTGAACAATTTAGAGTATTACTAGTAAGCTTATAGAACTTGATTACTTCTAAACATCGCATCTCTGAACTCGACAGCTATGTTTTCTGAGCTATTGTGATTTACTAGTAAAACAATAAAGCATGTATCGAATCCAAATTCATTTCCTAATATTCCGAACATCAAAACCAGATCATATCTTTATTGGCGCTGAGATAGAGTGAAGCTTAAGTTCTCGGAATACTGGGATTGAAAGGTAGATAGGTAGTGGCATTGGGTTCTAACCACACTATCCTCAAACTGAACGCAAGACAACTGTGAAAATAAACATTCAACATTTAAAACAGAAAATCCCAACCAAGGAAAAGGCAGGAAGAATGACTCGAAATTCAGTTGCTTGAATGGTATGGCTCGGTTTTGTAGGCATGGTCTTGATTATGTGACATTATTTTTATCCATATTAAACATATTGTTATACCTCTAGTGGTTTTTGTCATGTATTGGTGATTGCAATAATACGAATGAATTAGGGTAGATAATTGCGTGACTTCCACGTACGATCTTATAGATTAGGCAGTTACATCATGACAACCTACAATTGTAGAATTAGGTCTCTCATTGGAGCAGTATCAGTATAAAAAGTAGACCATAATTCTACATTGTTAAGCCCGAAGTAAGAAACGCAACAACTTACTAATAATCCTAATTTCCACTTTTACTTTCCTGATCGATTTGTACTTATGTAAACCCATTATTCTAATAGTCTTCTGATTATTGCTCACATATATTATCGTAATACTATATTGATCAGTACTCATAACATACTAACTCAACCGATACTAATAACTGTTCGTCTATATTATTTAGGTTTAACGGTTCATTAAAATCTTTATTAGCATTTACATGCTTCAGAGAAATAAACTTGTTTAAAAATCAAGCTCTAGAAAATATGACCTGTATATAACGTAAATATTCCTTTAATGGCAACGTAAGCAAGGACTGAATAGTTATCTGGACCTAACTCTTGATATTCTTTCTTCACTTAACACCTCATTCTGCTTTAAACTCTGCACTATCTCGTAATATCTTTTCTTCCGTCCACTGCCTGCCTAATTTCCAATTTTCGAGTTCCATTGCCAAACAACAAGGATAGCACCACAGAAGCTTGCAGTTAGTTTCATTTATAAATTTTCTGTAATCATAAGGTCATTTAAGATAGTTAATACAATGACAGCCACATAATTATCTGGACTGATTTTAATTTTTCTGACTCGACGGAGTGACTAAAAGATCAATAGCATCAAGCAACCCTAAATTAGTTACCATACTGTGTGTTTAATCTGGATGCTTTCGGTGCTTTCGTCACGAATATAATAATACAATAATAATATATATTTCTGCATGTGCAGGTACACGCCATCTTTACAGGCATGATCTATAAATTACATCTGTTGGTTCACAAAATGCTTCTCAACTTATAAGTTTATAGTTGTTATATAAGTGAATCTTTGATTCATCTAGAAGAGGTCCGTCGATTCCCAGATTTTCCAGGTTCAGCAGTAGTCCGTCGTGAAGCATCCTATCAGATGCGTTGCTTCAACACGTTGTTGGTTTTCACAACGGACATAAATGGACTTACTGAGAACACTGGTGAGGCTGATCGGTTTGTAGTTTGGTATAAGTTGTCTTTATCCTGTGTTATGAACCGGATGAACAGATACATACTTCCAGTACGTAGGTAGCTCACCGTGGCCAAGTGATATCTTAGTATTGTGGTCAGCGGGGTCACAATATACTAGCTGATTTGTCGCGAAATTTTGAGAAACATTTCGTTCAATCCTGTGGGTTTTTGCATGTCGGACTTGTTTCGGGCATTTATTACGTCGTCTCGACCTGATAAAATCTTTTGGTCTATTCACTCTTCGAGAAGAGGCTTTAGAGGGTAAAGATCGTACGGAAGTAATCAGTCATGGCTTCCGTCATTTGAGATCCACTACCTACCATAATTATATCGGTAATGCAAGGAGGCGTTCTTATCCTGTACTTCACATATGTAGACAGTCTCAGTGGATGAATGATTGTGGGTCAGGCCGACTACTTTCATATTTTGGTCGAGCTGCTTGGATCGAGTCTCTACACTTATTTCGGATCGATTTGCAACGTTCCATCTTATTTGCTGTTTCGAGATTGGTCAATTAGTTCTTAGATTCGCCAGCTTCATAAGTAGTCTTTTCCTATCGATATAATGAGCTATCTTTTTTGTTTAAGCAGTAGTATCTATTTAGTAAGAACGGCATAACTCCATCGGGTTTTCTTCCAGTCTAACATGCTATATTTATTCCTAGCCTACTTCTTGCATAATCTAGTGCCGCAAAGTTGACCGTTTACAGGCTTGACTAGCACTGCTGACCTTGAGCAGACGCATGTAAGCATCTTTTTGCTAGCTTCCTTCTTTGACTTGCTTTGAGTTCAGAAAGTGAGCAGCCAGCTTCTGTTTGCACACTGCAATTATAAATGGGCACAGAAACACATACAGTGGACCGCTTAGTACTGTAAAATGCGGAATAGTGAATATACATAAACGAGCCGAAAGCAGCCATGCTACGAAAAGTCAAACGGTAGTGAAATAGGAATGGGAGACAGAACAATTACAGTTTACAGGTCAAACACAAGCTCGTGATAAACGGAATACGTAACAACATTAGTCTGGTTACTCATTGATTGCGCGACAAAACACAAATAATTTCAATTTGGAAACAGTTTCAAAGCCCTAGCTGTCGTACTATTATTCTCGTTATAACGCCTAATTAGATCTGGGAGGCAGTTAAGCTTTTTTCGTTTATTCTGAAAACAGAAAATTTTTAGTAGAATATGTTTAACATAAAAAATTATAGAAATCTAATGTACAGCAAGAAACCACCATACAGCATGTGGTTACCTTATGATACTTAATAAAATCCCATCAGTCACCATCTTTGAGGAAATCCGATAGACGATTTATCACTTTCTATACACGCGAAGCAGAAAGTGTGTCATAGGAGTGAGGCATGAGACATGTATGGCACCAAGGCACGAATCAATAAAAAGATTATAATCTTGAAATCCTATTTGTCTAGAAAAACTCCAGGTTCACCACAGTCCATCTAACATTTCATCCTCCTGTTATTACATAAGGCGCGCTATCTAAAAAGGACAGTGTTATTGTTTCTCGTTGAATTAGTAAACTGTTTTGATCGTAAATTACGTATCAAAACTACGATTTACACTTTAATTGAATCTAATACGGTTAAAGTGATATTCTGTTGAGTTTTTTGTCTTTTGTGTATTTATTACGTTCGAAGCATTCTTGGTCTGTGTCAAAGTACTTTCGTTAAGGTTTGAAATATTGCTAAAGTTTTTCTTGTGGTAACCTTTTATTCGTTGACTGACATTTGTGTTCATACTGTGATCATATTGTGTATTACACTTTGATCAGACTATAATGGTTGGTAGTACTCACAAATGTGGACAACCAAACTGTCTGTTCCCTGTGGAAGAGGCAATGCATTGTGACGAATGCCATAAGTGGTTCCACAAAATGTGCACCCGCTTAAGTCCCACCGCATACAAAAGATGCTCAAAGCCTAACTCACATTGGCTTTGCATGTTTTGCTGTGCCAACAAGGCATTACTAATACAGGAGGCTATGAGCCTGTTGGCTTTGGCCTGTAAAAAGAAGGATGGCATGTGCGCTGACAATACGGGCACTGACAGCGACAAATGTGTCAGTGTAGTACCTGCTATTACGCGACGCCTCAAACGACCGACTCTGACCGACGTAAAAGTGGAATCTTCGTTGACATTAACAGGGGGAGTAGTACTTTCGTGCCTTAAGGCAACCCTCGTGCTATTGATAGAAGAAACCAGAGAAGTAGTGAATAGGTCTTCAAGTATTCATTCACTTCCTTGTTTTGTATAAGCGTTATATTCCCTATTATCTTATATTGAATGTTGAGAGCCTTTGTTTGTCTGAACAGGTAATCCGACGCTCCACTGTTACCGCGCTGAGATTGAAATAAAGACCTATTCACTACTTCTCTGGTTTCTTCTATCAATATCACGTCGGGCTCACCAATTTCGTGCCTTAAGGTGAATGAATACTTGAACAGTACTGTTTTGGCATATGCTTGGTTGTTTGGGGTCAACTCTTAACCAACCAACCTAGGCTGTTACAGTACCACCTGGTACTGACATTGTTAATAATGCACCGTTAATGGGAACCGAAGATCTGGATAAAACAGTCACCGTTCCAAATAGTCCCAGTGTTATGAGGGATGAAAAATGGACTACGGTACGTAGGAAACGAAACGAAAAGAAAAAAGCTGTAAGCAGTACACAGGTAGTTAGTAACTCACTGGTGGACTCAAATTGTGGGCCACAAATTGCACTACCAAGATCTGAAGGTAAGAGTGAAACCCATCCTGGCGTGACTGAGAAGAAAAATCTAATAACATCGAATATTATTGTGAGCAGGAGTCAAACGACCCTGGTCCAAAAATTAGACACGCGCATGACTTAGAAAAGCTAGGAGAATACATTCGTAGTATTTTACCAGATAACTCCAAAGGAGTTCAGGTCAAAAAATTGGTAAGAATAGGCAAGAGGACCGAGGACAATGTTGAACCCCGTCCATGCAGACTCCTTAAGGTAATCCTAGGATCGGAGAAGCAACGGGATCTCTTGTTAAGTAGCGCTCGTTGTCACGACAATTCTGACATCCGAGTTAGAACTGACATGTCTCTCGAAGATAGAATAAAAAGGAAGAAAGCACTAGCTGAACTTGAAACCCGTCGGCAAAACGGCGAGGAAAATCTCCGACTAGTGGGTTTTCGGATAATCAGGTCTTGGAAGCGAATGCTACCAAGGCCTATGTGGATACGCTGTTCTACTTGGGAGTTTTATATGCCAACGCTCGTAGTTTACGAAATAAGTTCTAAGAACAAGAAGCACTAGTAGACAGGTTAAAGCCACTCATAGTAGCAGTGACAGGAACTTGGTTAGTTTGTAGAACTATGGTCTACTATGATATTAGCACTGCTCTAATAATAGACCTAATCCTAAATTTGTAGATTTGTCATGATATAACTGCCTAATCTATAAGATCTTACGTGGAAGTCACACCATCGACTACACCAACTCACTGTATCGTATCAATTACCAATACATGATGTGGAACAAGGTTAGGCTAGAGAAAGAACAATATATTTAATATGAATAGAAGATATAAGGTAACATTCAGCAGAGACCACGCCTGCATGGCCGAGCCATGCCACTCGATCAACTCCAGTCCATTCAATTCATTGTTCGCGCCTTCTCCATTGTTGGGTATTTCTCCGCGTTAAATATTGAATATCTATTTTCTGAGTAGTCTCGTGTTCACAGCTTTGTGGATTGTGTGGCTATTGTCCAATGCCACTACAAGTCCATGACTTAGACATTACTCCATAATTATCCGGATACCATTGCATCAGGAGCGATAGACATAGATGTAGAAAAGGAGGCGGCGTCCTGTTATATATAGCCAATGGCATAAATATCCGCTCCTCTGCTAGCGAATCACATGATAGCAGCACTTGTGAAGTCATTATCTGTAAGTTGGCAATAGGATGTAGTACATTTATGCTAGGTGTCATCTATCGGAGCCCAATCTGCTTAGCTGATGACTTTGTTTTAGAGCACATTCATCTTTGGAGTGATAATACCAGGTGCTTGATAATAGGAGACTTTAACGCACCTGATATTAGTTGGACTGATATGACCACAGAAGGATCTATAAACTCCTTTGATAGTAGGTTCCTGATAACAATAATGGAGCATGCACTAGTGCAGCATGTATCCAAACCCACACGTTTTGGTGTTAACCAGGGTTCTTCTCCGCCGGATTTGGTAATCACTCATGAGACTGAGGATATTGTCGACTTAAATATTCTTCCACCGTTAGTGAACAGCGATCACGCTGTTTTGTCATTCACGTTTAGGACTAGGGACATGTTATACGATCAGGTTACACCGCGCCCAAATGTATGGAAAGCTAACATATCGGCCATTCAGGAATGCGCTGCTAAGACAGATTGTTTAGTAGATACTAGCACATCAGTTGAAGAAGCATGGTCTGTATTTAAAGGTAAATTTAGACTAGTTACGTCCCCGTTCATACCATACCTGGTACCGCGAAGAACGAATAACAGTCTACCAGGGATGACTAAAACAGTCAGGAAACTTCTTAGAAGAAGGGAAAAGCACTGGAATATGTTCATCTCTACTGGCTTAGAACAATACAGATCCAGTTATTGTAAGATTAAGAATGCCTGTAAAGCGTTAAAAAGCAAGACTAGACATTCATAAGAAAAAAATTGGTTAGGGATTCTAGATATAGTCCGAAACGGTTATTCTCGTATATAAAAAGGCGAACTAAGAGAAGCGATGGAATTCCATCACTTTTGATACGAGACAATCCGTTAATCTTAACAGAGAATGATGCCGAAAAAGCTGAAGCTTTATCGGAATATTTTAGTAAAGTGTTTTTTATCGGTAATGAGGAATGACCAATGATTCATTGTGACCGTGACGGCTCGCTGATGGATCCTGTAGTCATTGAGAAAGATACTGTTTTAAGGCTACTTCAGCATCTCAAACCTTATAAGTCCAGTGGTCCCGATGATATTCATCCTAGGATTATGAAAGCCATATCAGATGAAATTGCTGAACCATTAGCGATACTATTCGACATGTCTCTGAGACAGTCCAGACATCCTAGAGACTGGAAAGACGCCATAATAAGTCCGGTGTATAAGGCTGGGAGTAGGGATTTAGTTAGTAACTATAGACCCGTTAGCTTAACTACTGCAGATGTGAAACTGATGGAGAAAATCATTCGGATAGCTATTATAAACTATGTTGAAGGGCAAAATCTTTTCTCCAGGGCACAACATGGTTTTCGGAAAGGCCTATCTTGCTTGACAAATCTTCTCATTGCACGAGAAGAGTGGGCTGCGGCAAAGGATCGGAATGCTCCTGTGGATGTAATTTTCATAGATCTAAGTAAGGCCTTTGATAAGGTTTCACACTCTGGTCTTAAATTCAAACTGAAACGTTTTGGAATCCATAACACAGTCGTCGATTGGATAAGTAACTTTCTCCATGACAGGAGGCAAAGGGTAAGGGTCAATGGGGCTCTCTCCTCGTGGGTACCTGTAAAAAGTGAGGTTCCCCAAGGCACAATCCTAGGTCCTCTTCTCTTTTCACTTTATGTAAATGAATTGCCAACTGTAGCAAAATCATCCGTTCTACTCTTCGCTGATGACATAAAGATTTGGAGACCCATACATAGTATGTCGGATAGAATAGTATTACAGGACGATCTTAGCTCATTGGTGGCATGGTTAGACAGGTGGTCACTAGAAGTAAATCCTGATTAGAGTGTAGTGATGCAGTTAAATAACTCTGATGAATCGTATGACTATACACTACGTGGATTCGTGCTACCCAAAGCAAGAAACTATAAAGACTTAGGAGTTATATTAAGCAATGATCTCAAAACGACTAGTCACTGTAAGGCTGCTGCTGCAAAAGTCTATAGGGTATTATGGTCAATTCGTAGGTCTTTTCAGTATTTAGATGATGAAATGTTTGGATTACTATACCCGATTTATGTGCGACCACATTTAGAATACGGGATTCAAGCAGCGAGTCCTTGTTTCAAATATGAAGCAGATATGCTAGAAAGAGTCCAACAACGAGCTACTAAGATGGTACAAGGTCTAGCTGGCCTATCTTATGAAGACAGACTGAGACACCTTAACTTATTTCCGTTATCTTACCGTAGAGTACGGGGTGATCTAATATTGGCTTATCGCATACTGAACGATGACCTTGGTATTAACATGTCTTATCTTTTGTTTCCGTCTAGAACCGATCATTTGAGAGGACATTCGAAAAAAGTTCAAAAACCGAGATCAAACCGTTTACGTCTGGAGTTCCGTTTCTCGCACCGAGTAGTGAATTACTGGAATTCCCTACCGGAACACGTAATATCAGCACCGTCTGTTAATATATTCAAAACGAGATTGGACCTCCACAGTATTACAAACTGCAAGGATTAATATAGGTCGACAGATCTCCTATCCTTATTACTGAAGACTGAAGACTGAAAGCGTCGTTGATTATCGCGAAATATATTGATTACAGAACTTACAAACAAACGCGGGTTGTTGCATGGGAACGTTACTCCCCGTTTCAGGTGAGCTGTTGTGTTGTGTTTAGGACCTTCTGAGAATACCCATCAAAGTGAAATATATTGTCTTTGACGGTGAAAAAGATGAAACTTTTGTGTTTTATGCTTGCAATTAGGCTAAGTATGCAACTAGTTTAGTTTTAGTAACTTTCTTTCACTGTGAATTAATTGCACGACCAAGCCAATTTTTCCACATTACTATGACCGGTAATCTTCCATTATGTGCATAAGCAATCGCTTGTCATCCATCAGTCGCCGTGACAATCAACAGACACTTCACAGTTGTAACTGTGTATCTAGAAATTCCTAGATGTTTCTGGCGCAACTTCTAGTGGGCCCTGATTGGATAAGATGCTTCTCAGTGTTTTCAGAGCCTTTCTTGTCTTTTTGTCGAGGAGTTTTCTGGATCTTCTCAGCAGTCATGTGAGTGTGTTTTGGGTGGGAGTGCGGATCTTCCCCACATTCACACCCCCAAAAGCCCTGGTACGGCCGAGAGTGGGTAGAGTCCGCTCACTCTCTCGAAATGCTCTCACATGGCCACGCGTATATAGCCTCTGCCAGGGAAGTCCTACTCACTGCCTTCTCGTGGCGGGGGTGTTGTTCACGAAATTGAGAGGATGAAAAGCGAATGTCTGGCGCTTTTACCGGGTTGGTGGACATGGAGAGTCCACCTAGGGGAGTTGGAAAGCCCTGATTCGAAACCAATGGTGCACATGGGCTCGAGTATTTTGAGGGAACAAATGGCGTGTAAACCAATCGTTGGTCTCCGGCTACCATGGGACTGCATCTCCTGACGTTGCCCCACCGCCGTGTGGATCAGACCTTCAGGTCGAAGGCTCGGGGAGTGGCCCCCTAAGGAAACCACCTGCTTCGGTTTAAGCATCCGGGCAGTATCACAGCCCTCACACAAATCAAGTGAGATTTGTGTGGCGCACATGTATTTGGTGCCTCCTTTCACCAATATCTATGTTCAAATAATAATAATAATTCAACCGTACCAGAGCATTTGGAAGCAGCGTAACTAGCCTTATCACTAAACGTTGTGGTTCAGAGCAGTGTACATAAACCTGTACTCGTTAAGTGGTTTGAATCTATATTAATTTTCTGCACAAGTACGTTACAGTTCGATAATAAAAGGAATATATTATGCTTACGTATTAGTCTATATTTTTTATGTACAGTAAAATGAGTCATTCGAAGTTGTTTTTCATGTGACATTTACATTATCGCTACTCACTTCAGAAGTTATGATATCATTGAGGAGAACGTTAACACAACACTCAAGACCACTGAAATGGAATGTATCCACCTAGTCTCAGTGTTGGTTTAAGTGGCTAGGACAGTATTCACTTCCAATATTTCTGTTAGTGACGTAACTACTACCGAACTATTTCATACGGAAATTCACAAAATTATCATGACTAAGAAAATTCATGTATTCATCTAATTTTGTGCTTATGTATACTACTGACCTATATTTTTAGTGTGAACAACCTGTAGATCTTATTGTTTTAAGAATAAAGAGCTATATTGAGTGTTAAAACGTATTTTGTTATTTAAAAAAATAGGTATGCCATTTTATTTGACAGATTTCGAACCTTCTACGAAGTTTTTAATCATCCTTATCCTATCACTTACACCTCAGTCAGCTTATGCTCAAATTGATGGAATCTACTGTGGTGAAGAAACCTGTTATGATGGTAAGTTTCGAAACCAGTATACTATTATATAATGTGTTAAAGGGTCTTGAAGATTAAGTGATAGGAGTGGGGATATTCTGCCTAATAAATGTTTGTTGATAAGCTCAGATGTTACTAGTATACCATACTGATGTACCAGTAAGATTTAAGATAGCACCTATTGGATTCTTGTAAAAAAATTTAACGGAATTACGAGTAGCTTATTTCTTGTTAAACGCTTAGTAAGTACTACCAATATTTTACTACTAAAACGCTTTAAATTGGTAAATATGTGAAGACTAAAGAACAGAGACCAGGATTCAGAAATTATAATGGATAGTTTAAAGGTTCTTAGTGTTCAAAATTAACTGCATAAGTGTTCCTCTATACGGAATTACAATGCATTCATCTACTCGGCTTTTTGTCTCTATTACTAGCTGCTAACTATATTCTAATCGTAATTCTAGTTTGTGACCCTAAATAAAATTCCTATGTCGTGAATTATTCACCTCGACCGCATTTTTATTAGGTGGAAGTAGACATAACTTTCTCACAGTTATTTTATTCAAAACTCAGAACCCATCCCATCCGGTGCATCATTCCAAGCTACTATACCCTATCGGGACGGCGAAAAGAATCAATGAATTTGTGAAATAAAAAGTGTCAGATAATTTTAAAATTTAAGATTTTATGCAAACTGAAGAGCTAATGCACCTGTACTATTGTGACTGATTCTGATCTATACCACCTAGGATTTTAGACTACTGAGCGCAATTATCGCACGCACCTCAACCGTGTAGTGAATATCTATCAATGTGGCTCAAATTAACAGTTAATGACTACACGGATTAATATCACGTCTTGGTTTTGACCATCTCTATTTTTCTTCCAACCTGTTCCTACACTAGCAAACACCGTGGCTGCTACCTTGACACAATGGTCGGGCTTGTTTGTCGTGATGACCCAACCGAGCTATATTGGCTGGAACATATGTTCCTGTAGGTCCTGCCATGCCAGACAGGTCGATTGGAGAACGGTAAGACTAAAAGCAGCAACTCAAGGTCTGAGGGCGAAGTCGTACTACTGACTAGAGAGAGGTGTGACAGCAGTAAGGTGTTTCTTTCGGACAACCAGCATCTGCAGCGATGCTGCCTTCTCACAAGGAAGGAAGGGGTTAGAAAAGGTCGACCCTAAAAATGTCACACCTCACCTTACCCCACGGATTTGCGTCTCCGGCGGTAAGGCCCTTCGAAGAACGGAGCTAACACATTAAAAACCGACGAAAAGGCCGTGCGCGACCGGCCTCAAGCAGTTGTCCCTTGGGCTCTGCAGTCACGCTCCCAGGTTGTTAAGGCCAACATTAATCCGATTTCCTCTCCAGGTTCCTCAAGAAATACCCTTCCATGGTGTGGGCAGCCGGAAAGTGACATCAGCCCTCATACCCTTAACAGCACACGAAACCGGGTTGGTCACATTCAAATCCTTCCCACACCTTCTAATACCGCTCTTATCTCTACGACTAATCCTTCTCACGTCCCTTTATGACCTCCACTGCTAGGGCAAACGATTTGGGTACGCGTAACGTTATTCCTGGTCTCCTGAAACCACGCTCTGAACCACACGTATTAGCTTTCAACGTCCGAACACTGTGACAAATAGAACAACAGGCTACCTTAGCTAGGACTTTAGAATCTCACGCCATCGATGTGTGCTGCGTTTCCGAAACGCGCATACAGGATCCGAGTAGCGTCATTCACTTGACCTCACCATATCAAAGCAACGAACCGACTGGATTTACGCTTCGTGTATCTGGAAGTACCGATGCTGTTTTCCGTGGCCTCGCCGGCGTAGGTATAGCATTGAGTCCTAGGGCAGAACTGGCTCTCTTAGACTAGATCCCAGTAGACAGTCGTTTGTGCGCTGTCTGACTAAGCGGAACATTAAGCACTCGGAAAGATAGGGACACTCGTCGTTGCTTCTTCGTCGTCTGTACTTATTCTCCCACTGACTGCAGCTCAGACAGTGTAAAAAATGAGTTTTACAGAAAGCTTTAAGCATAAGGAAAAGCATCTTTTGACATGGCGACCCCCTAATTGGTCCCAATGTTAGACCCAAATAGATCACATGGCTATCAGCCACCGATGGAGGGGCTCGATAGAAAACTGTCGCTCATTCTGGGGCACATGCTTAAATTCAGATCATGCTTTAGTGCGAGCGCGTATTTGTCTGCATCTTACTGGACGTAGGAAAGACGCTGCAAGGAAATCTCTTAGGGTCATACTTAATGATAGTCAAACTAAAAGTATATTTCAGGAACAACTAGAAAAACAGTTAGGCAGCCATTTATGTGATGCTCACCTCGAGGCAGCGTGGAATGATATCCGAAAAGCTGGGAAAACAACAGTGAAATCTGCTAGTACGGTAAACCACAAGGTTAGAGAGAAACACTGGATCTCAGCAGCATCTACCGCACTGATAGATGCTCGCAAACTCATCTCATCTGGCTCTGAACATAATGAAGAGCGGAGTCAGCTTAAGCACAAGCTGACAAGATGCCTACGCAATGATCGTGAACAGTGGTGGGTAGCGAAAGCAAGAGAGATGGAAAAGGCAGCTTCAATAGGTAATAGCAGACAATTGTTCAGACTTGTTAAGGAAACCAGTATTAGGAACCCGACTGCTAGCAAAACTATCTCAGAGAGAGATGGACATATTATAATTCTCAATCCAGGAGATTGGATCGATGGCAGAACACTTTAGGGATCAGTTCAACTGGCCTTCAGTCACACTTCGGCTTCCCACGATCTCCAGTCAACCTGAATGGCAAGTTAATGTAGGTCCTCCGTCCCTTTACGAAGTTGAAAAAGCCATAGAAAATCTGAAACGAGGGAGAGCAGCAGGCCCTGACAGGTTTACTCCTGAGATTTTTAAGGATGGTGGTCCAGTATTAGCAGCAAGATTAACTGAGGTCTTAGGTAGAATTTGGGAACTGGACGTAATCCCATCTGACTGGTCTCAATCACTGATTGTGCCAGTCTATAAGAAAGGACAAAAGTCCTCTTATGACAATCACAGTGGAATCAGTTTAACTAATATAGTGTCTAAAATATTAGCTTCAATAATACTTCGACGCCTAACTAAAGCTCGTAAAGAGTAGACTAGAGAAAACCAGGCTGGTTTTCGACATGGACGTGGTTGTATAGACCAGATATTCACACTACGTCAAGTTCTAGAACATAGACACACATTCAGATGCCTCACAATCGTAGTATTTCTCGGCCTTAAGGTGGCATTCGACTCTGTTGATCGTGAGGTTCTATGGCAGTTTTTGTCACTGAAAGGAGTACCAAAGAAGTACATTAACCTTGTAAAGGCTCTCTACTTGAACGCAACTGGTCGAGTGAGAGCTTATGGCGAACTGTCATCAGAATTGATTACCTCAAGTGGTGTTCGTCACGGTTGTTCACTCTCTCCATCGTTGTTTAACTTTGTCGTTGACGTGCTTTCAGATATAACAGTCTTCATCTTAATTTTCAGGGCTTGAACGTCTACCAGGAGATTCACTTGTTGACTTAGAATATGCTGATGACATATTTCTATTTGGTGAAGACGCTGACAAAATGCAGAGTCTTCTGACCACTCGAAGCAAAAACGCAAGCATGTTCGGCATGCGATTCCCCCCTCGAGATGCAAAATGTTACTTCAGGATAGGGTTGCATTGACACCCGAACTAATGATAGGGAGTGAAGTAGTTGAGTGTGTCGACCGCTTCACTTATCTTGGAAGTCTCATCAGCCCTTGTGGTCTGCTGTGTGACGAAATCTCAGAACGGATACAGAAGGCTCGACTAGCTTTTGCCAACTTGCGTCATTTATGGTGTAGGCGAGATATCCGTCTATCAACCAAGGGACGTGTTTACTGCTCAGGAGTTCGTTCCGTCCTACTTTATGTCAGTGAAACATTGCCGGTAAGAGTAGAGGATATTCGTAGGTTACTAGTATTCGATCATAGGTATCTTCGAAACATTGTTCGTATATCCTGGGACCACCGAGTAAGTAACGCAGTTGTTAGGAAACGGGTACTAGGTAAGGATGGCAAATCAATTGATGAAGTGGTGAGACTTCATCAGTTGAGATGGCTGGGACACGTGTTACGTATGCCCATCCACCGACTGCACAAGTCCATGAAGTTACTGACAAGTGAACTGAGTCATGTTGGTAGGTGTAGACTACCTGGTTGGGGACCGCGAGATGATAGCAACCGATGGTTAGAGACCCTGAATGACATGGCTCAAAATCGTTTGCAATGGCGCAAGTACATCCACTCTTCATGCTCTCCCGAATTCTAATCTTCTAGATTGTTCATGTCCTTTATTTTCTTTCCAAATTTATTTCACTGTATTATAGCCCTTGAATAACATCTTTAAACGGCAATGTTTCCGATTACTGCTTATACTCTTACCACCTCTACTGCTACGGGATTAGAATGAACAACTGCATCTCTATGCTAATGTGATGTGGCAACTCGAACTGATGTACGTACGTACGAAGCTCCACGTTGTTACTGACTGATTGATCGAGGTAGATGAACAATTTATCCCATTAATATGTGTCTCAAGCACCCTCATTCCATGAAGATTTACAACTTCATCAACCTATTTGCCATATTTACCTAGCACTACGCTTCTAACCACCACCCAGTCGATTGTTTCAACATACGGGAATCGCTTCAAACGTATCTATGTCAAGATACTAGTAACCTAATAATCTACCACTGAAAGGGGAGGTGGATTAGTGACGGTCTTAGTGACCCAGGAGCGTGACGACAGAACCCAAGGAACAACTGCTTGAGGCTGGTCACTCACGCCATTTCATGGGGAGTTCTCGATGTATTAGCTCCGCACTTCAGAAGGCCTTACCACCGGAAATGGAAATCAGTGGAGTAAAATGAAGTGTGACATTTTTAGAGTCGACCTTTTTTAACCCATTACTCTCATTGTGGGAAGGAGGTATCGCTGCACGTGCTGGTTGTCCTAGAGAAACACCCTACTGCTTTCACATTCCTCCACAGTTAACAGTACGACTTCGCCCTCGGACCTTAATTTTCTGCTTCTAGTCTTACCGTTTTCCAACCAACATGTCTGGCATAGTAGGACTCAAGCCAATGTAGCTTGGCTGAGTTATCACGAAAAACATGCCCGACCACCCCGTCAGCGTAACAGCTATGATCGAGATGAGTTAATGTATGATCGAAACTTAATTCTAATAATATACATGTCCTTCATGTTTTTTTGTCTTAGGTAAATAATTCCAAAGAATTAGATTATTTATTAAATCAATTTTCTGTTAAATATTTCCCATTGTAAAGTTCACTTAAATCAATTAGAAAACAATATGCAACAAAAATCTTATGGTTGAAGTAATTGTAAAATTTATGAATTGTAAACAGCTAAAAATTATTTTAACGATATACTTCAATTAGATGTATACAAAAATGCAACCAAATTAAAATGCGTTTATAATTTAAGTAATTATTGACAGTACCGATAAAAAGAATCTTTAAAAGTAGTTCACTCATCTAACAACCAAAGGTGTATGTGCTAGACGTTAAAGTTCACTTTTATATCTGTTAACTAGTGTTATTATCCGGTTGATCAAACTGAAATAGATGGCTTGATTGCTTTAACTATTAAGCTGTTGCCCTTAACAGATTTAGACTTTCTCAGTATTATTTATAATATAGTTATTTTGATTCTTCTACTATTGGTCTTGTTAATTTTATCTTGCTGCACAAATATTGTAGTGAATGAGAATTCATGTGGGGAAGACAGATTTATTGTTTAATACAGCCCCCAAATGCCCTGGTAGAGTCCGCTCACTCTCTCGAAATGCTCTCACATGGCCACGCGTATATAGCCTCTGCCAGGGAAGTCCTACTCACTGCCTTCTCGTGGCGAGGGTGTTGTTCACGAAATTGAGAGGATGAAAAGCGAATGTCTGGCGCTTTTACCGGGTTGGTGGACATGGAGAGTCCACCTAGGGGAGTTGGAAAGCCCTGATTCGAAACCAATGGTGCACATGGGCTCGAGTATCTTGAGGGAATTACAATAGCTTTGAAGCAGAAAGGGTTGTGGCAGTGAATTTTACATCAAACGAAAGCTTATAGTCTGTAAAATAAACTAGGACCAAAAATAAATGTTACTGTTTTACGAGTTTTAAAGTAAATGAAATGACGTCCTCAAAAATAGCTTCCGTAGTTGGTCAAAGTTTCTTGTTTCTCTGTTCACATCAAGTTTAAATAACCAATTAATGTCACCAGTGTTCATGGTCTTCCATATATAAACCTGTACTCGATAAATAAGTTATATTAATCGATAATGTTGAATAAATATTTCCGAGTTACTTAATTAGTCATTCAAGTTTAGGAATATTGTATCGTTATTTGTTTTTTTTCTCAATATGTCAGTGTTAATAATAGCCATGGAACTGTGTTGCAATGTTTAAAACGCTCAACTTTCAACTGCTATATCGTAAGTTCGAGTTCTGTCTCTTCTGTTTAAGTTTAGGCAACTAGATAGTATCACTATGTTAGGGGTGGTCAAACCAAAATGTGGCATCAGTCCTTAAAGTCGCTAACTTCTAGTCTTACCCATGTTGGTAGATGCAGACTACTTGGTTGAGGTCCCCGCGACTATCGTAACCAATGGTTGGAGACTGGGTGAAATGGCTCAGAATCGATCACAATAGCATCGGTGTATACACTCTTTGTCTTCCCTTAAACTATGAGACTAAAATTATTTCATATCTTTCTTTCTACGAACTAATTCTTTATATCTGTACTATATCCGTACATTAAATCTTTCCTTTATATATTACACCATTGAATTAACTACTTCTATGAATCCGGTGTTCGTCTTGCTGTGTTAATGAGGTGTGACAACTTTGACCGATGCATATATTTGCCTAGTCCTACGTTGTAACTATGTATCCCTATCCGTGTAGTTAAAAGCTAAGATTACTAATCTTTATTTCTTGAATCAGTTGAATAATAATAATAAATGACAACAGTCACACCTTGTTCTAACTTTTGTACACTTAATTTTTATGTTTTACAGTTTTGTTGTTTTTTTTTTCCTTAAAAAAAATTAATTAACCTGGTTTTTAATTATAACAGTTAGGAATGTAGAATGTTGTCACTATTCCTAGTCTTCTTATTAATTATTTTGTAAACAAAAATTAATTTTGAACAACTTATTGATAATTTTTAATCGATCATAACCTCTCCTCTCTCTCTCTCCCCCCATATTGATTGTATTGAATGTGTTATTTTCTTTTATATTTCATTAAAATTAATTAGATGTTTTGCATTGTATATAATTCATGTCTAGCTCTTAGTTGAAATATAAATCATTGGCATAAATTGATTGAAGAGAGCAAGAGATAATGTAGTTGAATATCGAAAATTCATATGTTTATTCAAAAATAAAAAAGATCACATTGGTTGGTAACAAAAGTAAAACTATGTTTAACAGAATTTTATTATCACTATTATTATAATTGTTATCATCGTGAAAAAAGAACTAAGTATATATTACATATATTTGGGATTGTACAGCTTTGAAAATGAATTTAACGAAAAGTGAACTCTTCGCTGAAACAATTTTTCTTTCTTATTTTATGTTTCAATGGGTGTATTCCGTTTATTTAAAAATAATTTGATCGAGAGATAAGACATTGGAGTAAGATTTTTTAATAACTTCCCTTTATTACGTGCGTAAGGCGTACATTCTACACCATTAATCTTTACTGATCAATATTTGTCAAAATTGAGCTGTGTATACTGGTTTGTATGTTCAATTTTGAGACACACTTTTTGTTTAAGTGCTGGTGATACTATCGGATTACTATGGGCTAAAGCATGTAGGGCTGGATCTGGATTTCTGATTCTCTAAATAAGAGTCTATTGATGATATTTATTAGTTTAGTTGCTCCTACATATTACCAAACGTCTTCCTTTACTTGCTACTATTATATACTGGAGTATACTACACGCTGGTTTGTATTTCAAAATTATCTCATGTAATGAAGGCCATAGCTTCATTAAGGAATTTTCCATCATTATCAAGTACTGTACACGTAACATCAGGATTACCCAGTGATTTTACTGTGCATCGAAAATATTTTAAATGTTTCTGAAACCCAATACTTGTAGCTCACATATGTCTTCAACTTTTAAAGTTGATCTTGTTCAGATATATATTAATACGGAGTGAAATGCTGAATAGTTTACTTGTATCCTGATAGGTTGATGAAAATCCTACCTGTTCTACAGGAGGTTTAATGTCGATATAGGCCTAGTGGGTTTTTTATGTCCACTCAGATATTTTGTCAGTCACGAACTGACTATCATTGGTAAGACTTCCATAATGAGTAAAGTGGTCATCACACATATTAATTTCACTCCTTATTGTTAAACTACCCAATGATATAGATTTGGTTTGAAGTCATATTCTATATTTAGATGAGAAGAAATGTATCTTAAATGATATTTTATTGTTGTTTATGGCCTACAAGAAACTCCAGACTCTGTTAGCGCGTTCACTATCTACATACTATGAGATAACCAGAGAGCCTCGATGTAGCAAACAAGTTAGATGAAGGAAGTATTTTTTCTAAGGGCCTATTTATGAAAATGAATAAAAATAAACTATGCATCCTTGACTTAGTCATTACAGACGACAGTTTCTTGTAAAGCGTAATAGGCATACTTCCTGTTTTGGGGGGAATGATGATGAATTCGGACCTCGATCATCTAATATCATTGTCCTATGGGATTTCAGTAACAGCCGTCCCCAAATGCCTGGTATGGTCGAGAGTAGGGTGGGCCCGCCCTTCCTCTCGAAATGCTCTCACACCGCCACGCGTATACAGCCTCTGCCAGGGGAATCTTACTCACTACCTTCTCATGGCGTGGGTGTTGTCTACGAAAATGAGAGGACGAAAAGCGAATGTCGGGCGCTTTAACCGGATTCCAAACCAATGGTGCACATGGGCTCCAGTATCCTGAGGGGACAAATGGCGTATGAATCAATCGTTGGTCACCGGCTAACATTGGACTGCATCTCCTTACGATGCTCCACTGCCTTGTGGATCAGACTTTCACGTCGAAGGCTTCGGGTGTGGTCCCCTAAGAAAACCACCTGCCTCGGTCTGGGCACTCAGGCAGTATCACAGCCCACACACAAATTAAGTGGAAATGACGATATTTACTGGAAATTCTATTCTCGCTTCGATTAATAGTCAGACGATTCACGTTATTATTATTATTATCATTATTATTATTATTACTATTATTATTGTTATTATTTACTACGTCATTTATTCACTCTCTTTTTTTCCCACTTTATGTATCCTTATTTTTCGACTTATACAGCAGCTCGCCTATGGTGGAAACTCGGTTCTATCTAAACGTTCTCGGGTCATTGCCTGGTTGAAAATTGTATGCTACCACCAAATACGAATACTGAAGCAGTTTTTCTGAAACCACGTGCACCATTCAAACTGGCTGCCTTCAACGTTCGCACACTTATGCACGTTGGTCAACAGATAGGGCTTGGTATGTCTTTAGAAAGTCTTAATATCGATGTTTGCTGTCTATCCGAGACCCGTATTCAAGACTCTGGTGAAGTACTACAAATTCGTTCTCCATCTGTCGCTTCGAAAAGCTTGTTTTACGTGCGCTTATCCGAGGACCCTGTGGCATCTTTGTCTGGTCTTGCTGGCGTTGGTGTCGCACTAAGCGCTAGGGCTGAGGCAGCACTAGTCGATTGGATCCCCATTAACAGTCGATTATGTGCTGTTAGATTAGAAAGTTCCATCAAAGTGAGAAGAAATCGGCGTGAGAAACGATGTCTTTTCGTCATCTCCGCCTATGCCCCGACAGATTGCAGCCCGGATGCAATCAAGGATGAGTTTTACCACCAGTTATCTGTTCTTCTCCAGAAAGTGCGTTCGACAGATATTGTAGTACTAGCCGGAGACTTGAATGCTCAGGTCAGGCATCTAGTCACAGAAGAGAATCGTTCAGGTGCCCGATAGGGACTTGCTGGTCGCAGGACAGATAACGGGGACCGTCTACTGCAACTGTGCACAGAACACAACCTGTTTCTGGCTAGCACTAACTTTCGGCACAGTCACCGTCGATGTGCCACCTGGCGTCCTCCCTCTGCATCTCAAGCCTGGACTCAGATTGATCACATCGCGGTCAGTTACCGCTGGCATGGTTGTGTACAAGACTGCCGCTTCTTTTGGAGTACCTATCTGGACTCTGACCATGCCTTCGTCTGCGCCAATCTCACCTTACTTTTCAGTGGCCAACGAAGTGACCGCCACCAAAGGATTGATGTCAGCAAGTTGGTTGCAACTAAGTATCGAACCGAGCTAGCTTTCTAGACTAGCTACCATTCCACCGAAAAATATAGATGAGCATTGGTTGCAACTTCATGACGTCATCAAAATAGCGAATAAGGCCGTGTGAGCGAAACAATCTGCGAGGATGACGGGATGCCAATCACTAACGTCCATCGACGTCTTGGACGATGGGCAGAATTTTTCGAAGGGCAGTTCAACTGACCTGCTGCTCCGGCAACGTCGATCAGACTATCCTGCCCTCCATGGCCGGTGACGACTGATCCACCAAATGAGGCGGGAGTCCGCAAGGAACTCCAACTCTTGAAGCGCTACAAATCACCGGGCCTAGATGACGTAACTCCGGCCCTTTTTAAAGATGGTGGTGACTTTCTGACTAAGGAATTGACGACGTTGTTTACAAAGGTTTGGGAACTAGAGAGTGTACCAACGTCATGGAATGAGTCGATAGTTAACCCTGTTTTTAAAAAGGGTTCACGTCGTTCCTGTAACAACTATCGGGGGATAAGTCTACTTCCGATTGCGTCCAAGCTATTGGCTTCCGTCATTCTTCGTAGGTTGTTCAAAACCCGAGAAAGATTGACTCGCGAGGAGCAGGCTGGGTTTCATTCCGGTCGAGGATGTATTGATCATATCTTCACCCTCCGCCAAATATTAGAACATCGTCATACCTATCACAGGCCAACAATCGTAGTGTTTCTTGACATCAGGGCTGCCTTCGATTCGTTGAACAGGACTGTTCTCTGGGATTGTGTATTGAAGAAAGGTGTACCTGAGAAGTTTATTAACATCCTAAAGGCCCTATATACAAACACCTCAGGCAGAGTGAGGGCATACAACCATCTCTCTCCATTGTTCCATTCAAGCAGTGGGGTTAGGCAGGGTTGCCCAATCTCACCATTCCTCTTCGACTTTTCGATCGATGACATTCTGGAAACAGCTTTGATGGATGTAAGTAATGGCGGTGTGGATCTGTTGCCTGGAGAAAGAATTCTCGACCATAGGTATGTGGATGATATTGTCTTACTGTGCGATAATGCCCAAGCCATGCAGTGCGCACTTAATCAGTTGGCAATCAGTGTCCGCAGGTACGGTATTTGCTTTGCACCTTCGAAGTGCAAAGTATTTCTAACAGGACTGGCAGGATTCTAATCCTGTACTCACCCTGGATGGTGAGCAGATAGACGTAGTCGAGAAGTTTGTGTATCTGGGTGTTCTGGTGGTGGCGTGAGTGTAGAGATCAATGCACGTATAATGAAAGCCAGAGCGCCTTATGCCAATCTGGGCCATCTTTGGTGCCTTCGTGATGTCAGTTTGGTTGTTAGATGTCCAATCTACAACGCGTCGGTGAGAGCAGTTCTGCTCTATGCTTGTGAAACCTGGTCTCTCCGAGTTGAGGACCTGAGACGACTCTGTGTTTGATCATCATTGTCTCCGAAGGATAGCTGACATTCAGTGGCAACACCATGTTAGTAATGCAGAGGTTCGGCATCGTGTGTTCGGGCGCAGAGACGATAATGTCACTGTAGTGTCACTATCTTGAAACATTGACTTCCGTGGCTTGGACATGTTCTACGAATGTCGTCCCAGAGAACTCCGCATCGTGCATTATTTGCCGACTCTGGGACTGGTTGGATAAAGCAAAGAGGTGGTCAGTGTATGACATGGTGTCGTGATATGAAAGAAAGCTGCAAAGTGCTGGCTTGTGTTGTTCCTTCACGATTCCCTGGCTGGGGTCTGAGAGATGGGGCAACACAGTGGTTAGAGACGTTATCAGATATGGCTCAGAATAGAAGCCAGTGGCGATCCTGCTGTAACCTTCTTTTACCTTCTTCATAAAAAGTGGTTGTATCTTCCGTAACTGAAGGATTTCTTCTGATTGTACCTTTTCGTTTCGCCCACTATTATTATTACACTGCCTTACACTAATCTGGTCTTCATTGTTCTTCTTTTTTTCTCTCCCCATTCATTGTTTTGTGTGGCGCATATATATTTGGTGTCCTCTTGTACCAATATTTATGTGTTCAAATAAATAAATAAAATAAATCAGTAACAGCCTGAATGGGTCAGTGGTATTATTTCATTAGAGATCAGTATTTCAGTGAACTCAATCAGAGACTTAATATTTCATCAAATTTTGTAACATTGAAACCAATATGTCCTATTTTGAAACTCTACATATATTGTGGTGTGTGCTACTGATACCGACAGATATAAGTAGTATGTATCGTCGATCGAAAGTGAAATGCATTCAGGCAGAAGGCTAAGAAGATCAAAGAAAAAAGAACGAGAACAAAGAATGATTTGTGTGGAACCTAAAGAACAACGAAGTCTGAAACGATTGACATTTTGCAACTGAAGTATTTACTGTTTATTTCTCAGATTTTACTAATATGTTCTGTAGTTTTGTATGCAAATACATTTGATTGTCCCCACTTGTGTTCTCGTTCACTACAATATTCTAAAATCATTTCTTATGATTGATAATTAGTTTAGTAGATTTAACAGACAATTGTTTTTAACCTCATTGCCATCCGTTGTTTAGTATAATGAAGTACAACCCAACCACTCAATGATCAATCAATGTAAATGTTTTCTTCTTGAGTTATTGATTTTGTATCAATGTAATCAAAAATGTGGTTATAGAGTTTTCGTATGTCAGTTATGTAAGCAGTGATAGTATATCAGATAGAAATAAGTTAATAGGCAAAGGTTTGTATTTATAATTTTTTCATAGTTTTCAATATCAGCAGTGGGAAAGTACCAAATCCTTACAAATAAACTTCATACTTATTGAACAGGTTAGTAGCTCGTCAGACTTATTAGCTTAGTAAATAACTTGTGCTAGGATCTAAAGTGATAGGTGCTGGGTTCAGACTTTTTCTACACTTTTCAAAAATGTAATAAACAGTGTTTACATTTATTCCACGGTATTAATCTTTTTCCGGATTTCACAGTGTTAGGTATTGGTATATTCAATCAAAATTAACCTTTTTAAAAATAATGGTTGCTCAGTATTTAAGACATGTAACGTACAACCATTGAGTTACGTGTTCGAATCCCGCACCATCTGACTGGTTGGGTAATATCACTAGCTTTCTCACTAAGAGGTGTAGGTCAGTGTCTAGTATTCAAGTCTATACTATGTTGCTAAATTGTATTAAGGTATCAGATAACGCTTATCAGCTTGTCAGACTTAAAATTATCTCAGCTTTTGATATCCATATTATATTGGCGCATCTGAGATTTAATTTCGTCTGTTTTTTTTGGGGGAAAAATGTCAGTTTTACAGGTTACCCGAGATGATGATAAGAATAGAATTCGTAAAGCATATCATGAAATGGCAAGAAAACATCATCCAGATAGACAGAAAACATCTGAGGATAAAATAAAAGCGGAAGAACGCTTCCGTTTAATCAACACTGCCTATGAGGTATGTTTAATAAGTAATTTAAAAAATTATATTTAAACTTTGCTAATCTAAAGAAGCACTGAATTGTTTAAAGGATCTTTGAACTCCAACCATGTTAAGAGTGAAACATTTAGAAGCGAGTGATACTTGACGATGTCGCGTTGTGTAACACCGATTAGTTGGATTTGGGAATATGGCCCATTGAATTCCAACTTCCTGGTCTAAAGTCAACATGTTTGCTACTGCATCTTTGGCCTACGTTATGGATGTGCACTCCCGAAGAGAGTTAAACCAAAACAAAACAACGTTCTGTTAGTTTCTGTTTTCCCATGGTTCCCTAACTAATATCAATATGTTGTAAGAACAAACTTAAACACTGTATGATGATATCGTAGTTTATGCTCTTCAAAAGTCTGTCTCACGATTCTTCCATCATTTTGGAACATCAAAATGTTTACATTTATACCTTCATGAGTACATCTGATTCACTGCAACCGATTTCGACGCATGATACCTAAAGTCTTTTTCTCATAGAATACGGTTGTTTCCACTCACAAGTTTCTGACTTCTTGGAATCATGTGATGTATACGACATATTAAACGGGCTTTAATCAACAATAGGTTTATATTATCACCAACTAATTAACCATCTTCATGAAATACCCAAAACCTCATCTCAACTGTACTCACAATAGTGAAATATTCAAAGCATCATTAAGTTAATATGATTTACATTCATATTATTTCAACTTAAACCATAAGTAACTTACGGAATATAATGAATATTTTCCACTTGTTTATTAAAAAAATCATTTTCCCCTATTATTTCAGATTCTTAGTGATCCAGAACAACGAACAGAATACGATTATATGCTTGATAATCCAGATCAAATGTACTATCATTACTATCGGTATTATCGACGTCGTGTTTCGACAAAAGTTGATGTTCGATTAGTAATTATATCAATTCTTCTTATTATATCATCGATACAAGTAAGTTTTATTATTACTGTTGTATTAGAAATGTGTTTGAGATGTGATTATTATAATTATTTGTAAGGGATTTGCATGTTTGCTACCCACCTCCAGATATTACCTCGATGTATAGTGGTGGGGCTTGGATATCGTGGTGAATTAATTGAGCTATATTGACTGGAATATTTGTTTCAATAAATCCTACCATCTCAGGTAAGTTGCTTAGAGAGCTTTAGAACTAAAAGCATTAAACTCGTCGTCTAAATGTCAAGTTGTACTACTGACTGTACGGAGGCGTGACAACAGTTCAGTGGTCTCTCTAAACAATCATCTGGGGTGATACTGTCTTTCCACAACTAATGGAGCTAGCTAGAGAAGGTTGATCCTAAAAATGGCCGTAAATTCTTAAAAAATACAGAGGTAACAATTAAACGTACTAACAAAAAGTGTGTGCGCGACCGGCCTCAAGCAGTTGGTGATTGTTTTGCTTCTCTTTCCGACCGACGACTGTACAGAATATGCGTATTCAAAATCCATTCTCGTGTTGGACTTATTTAATTCCGTTATCCGCTAGCACGATTTTTGGGTCGTTGACTATATACGAGAATTGTCGACATGTTTATTTCAATAACGGTAATCACATGACCGAACTGGAGTCAGATCTTGGGCCATTAAATACTCTCAGGTCGTCAAGACTGTCTCTAACTTAGTTTTTTATTAAGTCCCTCAGAAAGTATGATTCCACAGTGTAAGCGCTCGAGAAGTTATAACCCCCTTTATACCTATAACAGCCCTAGAAACCACCTCTTTTACAAATAAACATCATCTTAATTACGTAATATTTCTTGTAACTGTATCTTTATTATTATGACTCACAGTTGTATCTTTTAAAACCAATGGTTATTGGGTTCACACCTAAGTGTGAACATCATCAGTATCCGTGTACATTCAGCATATTTATTTTGTTTCCCTTTCTTCCTCTCTTGACCTGTTGGTTGTGCATGACTTTTCTAATTGGTTGGCAATATATATATATATATATATATATATATATATATATATATATATATATATATATAACCCTCTTAATTTCTGATAAATCATGCTACTGATTTGCCTAGACTGTCTTCCTAGCCGGTTTTGATAACCCAAACTACTCGTACACGACACCTCGAACAATAGAGAGGATGAACGGGCTGCGAGCAAAAGCTTTACTTAAAGTTAGTTCATATATGGAAAAAATGAGGGTATTTATAGAGTTATACATGACCCTGGGCTTCTTTAAATTCATAGAACCGTACTAAATATAGTAGCAGTATAGGTAAATATTCAATCAAAACCACAACACGTGATTCTACATTTTCTAGATGTTTCTGCGAAGCTCCTGCTCAACGGCGACTGACTCAGACGTTTCCTCGTGTTTCTGGGTCTTTAGAGATTTTGACGAAGGATATTTTGGGGCTCTTCCAAGAGTTTCCACCGTAGTAAATCTGTTATAATGGTCAATAAATCTGACATAAGTCTCCCATGTTTTCAAATCAAAAGGCGGAACTGCTGACTAAAAGAATATATTTTCTGTTCTATGAAACTAACATGCTTATATGCAAAGTATTTAACACAATAATTGAATTCAAAACAGATTTATTTTTCAACAGATAAAGGTGATAATCTGGTCCAATCAGATAGACCAAATAATGCTAGAAACGCTACTGGTCAATTTCTGAGGAAACAGGCATGCACTATTGATTGAAACGTGGTTTAATTTTTTGAGTAAAATGTTTCTATATTTATGAATGATCAAAATGGGGACTTGTGGAGACTGTAGTAATTTAAATTATAAAAATTATGAGTCGATCTAAGCTAGACCAGCATTGGAAACTTGGAAGCACTGGACAACCGTCTCGTCGTAGTATAAGACTACTCATCGGCGCGCACCCATGACCCAGCACGCGAGACTCGAAACCAGGACCTTCGGCCTCACACGCGAACGCTTAACTTCCAGACCATTGAACCGGCATCCAACAGTGTTAATGTCTAACTCCAATCGATTCATGATCTTGAGCAACCCTTCATCCATTGTTCGAGGTGGAGACTGAAGGTCCTGGGTTCGCGTCTCGCATGTGGGGTCGTAGATTTGCACAGCTGAGGAGCCCCATACTAGGAAGAAACAGTCGTTTAGTGCTTCCAGGTTTGCAGTGATTATCTAGATTAGATCGGCTCATGAATTCAACTACTAAAATTTATGAGTGACTTGTGAATAACATTATCGATTCAGTTAACGAATAAAAGCTCTCTACTCACTCTTGATTTTCTCATTCAGGTAACTGGTTTTGGAATACATATGTGAAGCGTATATGTAAGTATCAGACTCGGACCACCTCACAACATAATAGGAGTAAACACGGTTAACAATTAATAAATAAATGATTAGAGGTTATAGTAATGATGGATCATTTACTGTCTATTGTAATGAATGTCTAACTATCATGGTTAATTCTTACTCTGTCATATCAGTTCGTTCACTGATCATTCCTCTTTTTTCTGAGAAAAAATGCTTACAACTTTACTGTTTATATTTCTTTTAGTATGCTGGTCAATGGACAAGTTATAATCATGCATTAACTTATTTACTAAAAGATCCAAAGCATCGTGCCAAAGCAAAACAGATAGCTATTGCTGATGGTCGTTTAAATATATCCAAATATGAAGTTGGCAGACGTTTAACACGTGATGAACTGAAAGAACGTGAGGAACAACTACTTCGGGATATATTAAAGGAGACTGTTGAACTTCGGTAAATAAATTGAAAGTGGTTAGTTTTCATTGTATCTAATGCACTTTTGGATGCTTCGCTTTTTCTTTTTTCTTGTTTCTTGGATTCGTAACGGTTGTTTTGCAGGTATTTTCTTCTTTCCATGCGTAATACGTATCACTTTTAATGGGTTTCAATATATGTATGTTTGTATTCATATTTTGCACAAATTCCTATCTTTTTTCGTGTTTTTTATTCCCATCATGCACTTGGTGGTAGTGGTTGTATACAAGTGGTCAAGTGAGAGTATTTTGAGAGGGAGAGCGGACTCCCCACCCTTGGCCGTACCACGACATTTGGCGACAGCAATAATACAACCCTGTATCACAACCCATGCGAGTACATTTTCGATGTCCGCGATAAACAAGAAAGTTTATAAATATTTTCCTTTAGCATCTGAGAAATATATTTGTAATCTGTTGTAATATTACACCAAACAGGCTTGATACGAAATGAAGCTGTCTATTTCTGGATCCGTGTTTTTCTATTATTTTTAACCGAATCTATCTGGCGAAGCTAATGAAGGACTTTTACCATTGACTTGATTGAAAATTACAGTTTCTGATAACAATAGTTAGTTTAAGTGTAACCCCACAAATTAACAAATCATTTCCATATATTTCCATCTCAATGATCAACATTCTTGGCTGACGTACGCGATTTGCATAAAGTAAACTTCATAATAATGATACACTTGACACAGGTAAATTCGATAGAAGATAATGACATTGGTTTGATGAAAATAGTGACTATGTTGACAATAGATAATTAAATTTTGAATATTTAATGTTCAGAATCTCAAGATAAAGATGCTATTATATTTTAGTGTTTGAAAATTAGTGATCTGAACACTTATAGGATATTTTGAGGAGCAAGTAGACTGATATTGGCAGCTCAACTTATGCAGTGCCTCAGATTAAAAATTTTCCACCTATTATCTGCAACTATCCAAAAATCCATAAACCAAATATCCTTCTATGGTTTATATGTTTAATAATTAATTTCAGTTTTTTATCAGATAACTCATTAGTTAGCAGAGAAATTAAAGCTTATCACGGACTGAAGAAAGAACATTTTAATCTTTGAGAGAGAGAGAGAGAGAGCTGTATTTTAACACTTGTTAAACCTCATATCAGTGAGATTTTATTGTGAAATGAAGGTTTGTAGCTTGTTTGCTCCCTTTGAATTGAATGTAGTTTAAATGTGCAGGGTTGTAGCGTGGCGTCGAGTCATCGTTGACTATGATCACCCACTGCACTGAAATTACTTCGTAGATGAAAAACTAGAAGGCGGTTGACGGTTGTAATAATATATATTTGTTGGTAATCTTGTGGTATCGAAAGAATACCGAGATCATACCAAACAGTACAAGTTGAACTACTGAACATAACCGAGAGCGTTCAAGGTCATAGTCAACGAAAGAAAGTATGTTTTTAGTACAGTTAAACAAACAAATACAGTAAAACAATCACTGGTACAATTTGGTTATAATAATAAGTGTTTCCATTATACCAATCGTGTTCTCTTGATAAAAGTAGGTAGCTTGTTTGCTCTCTCTGAGTTGAATGTGGTTTAAATGTATTAAGATGACAATTAACTGATAAAAGCTTACTAGTTAGTGATCATAAATAAAATTCTCTTTACACATTTAAACAAATGCATAAAATTCATATTGTTTTGTATGGAGATATGGCGAGTAATTGCTTAATCGTTTGGAATGCAAATATCATATGAAATTGACTTCTTTTTTTTTTAAAAAATCGTGTGTACTATTCGTTCACATCTTAAGAAGAATTAAATATAACTCAGTTCAATTTAGAAAAATCTGACCGTTAATCTAACTGTAACGATGGTGTATTCCTAAATCATATTTAATTAATTTTTGGAGTCCAATCGATTCTTATCACCAGTTTTTGGTTTTGTTTTGATTTTACACTTTGAACTTTTTCTCTTTTACTCAAGTTGCATTATCGATTCAACCTGAGGTTATTTAAAATTATTAAGAAATCGGATTTAGCGTTCAATTAATAGATTTATCAATATTCAATTTCCATATATATATATAAAGTAATAATGATCATTGATTATTAATCTTATGAAACTTGACCAAATAACATGAATTTAAGTTCATTCAATTATTATCGCCGTAATAGATATTATCTTCTAGAAAAGATTATCAATTAGCCGTAGTCAATTTAAGACCTTAATGCAGTCCAGATGGCCACACGTTACTTCATCCAAGCAAAGGACTAATGTCCTCAACAGCAATAAAAATCTCCAAATATAAGAAATATACCATCTTAAAGAAGCATAAGATGAAGTAATAAAAAGAGTGGAAAATGGAATAATACATAATCTAAAGATTAATAAATACTACTACATCTTCATGTTTTCTTCATGTCACCCAATATATCTAATCATAGATAATGACAACAAGGATGTATACATGGCTCAATTCAACAGTTAAAGTTCTCATGGATTGCCTCATGTGTCCAATTCTAATATTTCCTCAACTGTCTATTAATAGTAACATGACACGTCAAAGTAGTAGGTGGATGGACTTATGTAACAAATATTACCTAACTACTTTAGTCAGCGAAAGTTTTTAACTTCTTCAATCGACTCTGTCCTTTGAACTAGTATCCCCTACATGTAACTATAGTAATGCTCACTTACGAATAATATCTCAAAGATACCTATGACCAGTTACTTAAAGCCCACTCATGTTTTCTCTTTTCAGGGCTCACATTTTATGTCACAGCAAATTGCATCGTACATAAAAGTTAGTAAAAAGATAGAATATGGTTAAGTATAAAATGTTCTATTTTTACATCCACACATATTTGAGGTACAATGTTTTTCATTCATAACGTTCAAATGCCGTGGTACGACCGAGAGTGTGAAGAGTTAGCTCTTCCTCTCCAAATTCTCTCACATGGCCACGCGTGTACAGCCTCTTCCAGGGACGTTCTACTCACTGCCTTCTCGTATTTTAATAAATTAGAATTTTATTTTGCAGTGATCTGATTAGGAACCCCTTTAGTTCGACTCTTATTTTATCCAACATCAGATTTGATGGTACAGGAGATACATATTGTATATTTTAAAGTGTGAATCTGTCGCTCAGTGGTTGTTAAGATGATTAGTTTTAATCATTATTCTGATAGTTAGTTTTCTTACCGTTTTGATGAAATGACCCAACGAATTGAAACCTATTAGTTTTCTATTCTAGATCTTCTGATGTTCTAGTCAGTTTTTCGTTTCGTTTTTCATTTAATTTTCAATGTTATTTCCTCATCGAAGCTTCAACAGCACGATTAAGTGACTTCTCAAATTTGACAAACCAAAACTCAAGACTGTCTGTAAAGATGGCAATATAATTACGGAACTATATAAGATCTCTACAGTATTTACTAAGCTCGTAGACGATCATAAAAATGCTTATTAAAATGGATATATGAAGTCATAACAATATACGTTATGTGACAGCTAATAGCTGTGTCGAGATCATAATGGCAGATGATGTCAAAATGAGAATAAAGAGAATCAAAATATAGAAACTGTTATCATAAAGCAAAATTCGAAAATATCTGTTGCAATTAAAATAATAAAGTGAATATTGTCAACGTGTGTCCATACTCACGAATGTTATGATGACATATACGTCGCACCATATGCTCAAAAGTTATCAGAAATGGAACGGGTTACTGAATATTAATAAGTAGTATAGAGCAATGCACAAAAGGAAGTAGAGTGATAAAACAAACCTAACACTATATTTTTATTGGTGAGCACATTTTCCCCGTTAAATTGGTCACTCAAAGGAGAGTTTCTTTTTTTTCTTTTGTATTTCATTTCAGAGGTGATTGTTGTCGACCCAGCCTAAAACGTGTTCTACTGGTTAGAATATTGTTTTTCCCTTGGACTTGTTATATATGGTTACGTTGGATGCTTTATTGGGTTGTAAAGTATTGGATACTTCGTAGGGAATATGACGAAGAGGCACGGATATTTATCACTAGACGTCGGTTAAAAATAAATGAGAGTGAATGGGATTATGCAGGCGAAGAACAACAAGCAAAGTATTTATCACAAAAACTTTGGATTAATGAGAATTATCAGGTTTGTAGTTTTTCCTAATTCAATGTGCTATTGATTTGTTACCTAAATAAGTTGAATGAGAATTTTTGGTGTACAGTGTGTTGGACGAGTGTACGTTTTATGTTCGTTATCATAATCAGTGAACCGATAGCTTAGTGGTCGAAACAGTCAGCTTCAAACTAGTAGTTCATAATGAGTCAAACATCGGTACATCTATTCGAGTCAATACACCATATATCAAGACAGATACTAGAGTAGTAAAAGTAGTATCATTATGAGTGGGAATTCGAACAAAAAGAATGAATTGCTGGAATGGAAAACGAAAACGACAATTCCAAATCTCGTGATCTAATATGGGACAGAAAATGAATACATTTGTGCCATCGCGATCAATTCTAAACTGTGTCATCTAAAGTCCTCTAATCACTCATTGTAATAATTTCGCAGGCATCAATATGGTAGTCTTCACCTACCAACACATTCCAATCTAGTAGTCACTAACTTCATGGACTGATGTCATATCTTGGTTTGGCAGCCCTTAGATCACACACCTGTACCCCACTATTCTCGTGTTTTGTTTTTTATAGACAGACTGTATTATTGGTTGCTCCACACAAGACATGTGACTAAAAAGCGAGTGTATAGATCTATATTTGGTAAATGATTTATATAGTTGTAGGCATTCAGTGTGTTAAGCCCTTACCCTAGTCTCAAGTTTTCTATCCATGTGGAAGCATTTATTTTCCTGGATTATTGTCTAGCTCCATATTTTTTAATCCAATGGCCACTGATCACTGTTCCGATTGAGCTAATTAAGCGGAGTATCTATTGAATGGTTCCTAATTTCCTTGTCGAACAAGAGATGCACTGTGGTTAGTAATGCAAGTGAGTAATAGCTATTGGTGAAGGTTTTTCGGAAGCAACTAATGGGAATTGAAATTCAATAGACACTTTATATCGCTTTTGCAGTGTTCGCGAAAGTATTCATGATGCGCAGAAATACTAAAATAGACGTGCACACGAAGATTACTATCTTTTGTACAAGGATAATGTTTTTTGACAGGCTCTTTTCGTCACCCTAGCTTCCTGATAAACTCACACTTGTTAATCAACAGATAAGAAATATTTAATTCTGACCTGTCAAATGTTTTTTGTCATTGTCAAAAACCAAGATGGACTTCTGTGTAAAAAGCCAGCGGAAAGTGTGCGTTTGGTTTTTCATTAATACGAGCATAGTAGGTCAGTTGGCTACTTGTGTTAACAGTTGTGTTTTTCTACTTGTTTTAAGTTCTAGGATAAGTCTCTTTGTAGTGAACTAGGTTCTCCTTAGAAGAGTTTATTGATGCGACTGGTCTTACTTACTTCTTGACATGTTTCATTCGTTGATCATTCATTATTTTTAGAACTATTTCATGGTTGACACGCATAATGTTCAGTCTTAGAATGAATAAAAACCGTCTAATGCTAAATTTTATTACTAATCACATGTTTTATTTAAACACATTGGTACAAAGTGCCACCAAAATGTATATGTACTACACGAAGTTGTTGACATTCAATTTTTGTGTACTGTCCGAGTTCCCGAACCAAAACGAGTGGTTTTCTTAGGAAGCCCACTCCCCGAGCCTTTGACCTAGAGGTCTAATCCTTAAATCAGTGAAGCAACGTTAGGAGATGCAGTCCCATGGAAGCAGGCGACTAACAATAAGCTCATACGCCATTTTCCCTTCAAGATTATGGGGCTCATGTGCACCATTTGTTTCGAATCAGAGTTTTGCAACTCCCCTAGGTGGATTCTCTGTCCCCAACAACTCGGCTTAAGCTTGGAACATCCGCTTTTCGTTCTTTCAATAGTGTAAACTACACGCTGTCCATGAGAAGGCAGTAAGTAAGTCTTCCCTGGTAGTGGCTGTATATGCGTGGTCATGCTAGAGCATTGTTAGAGGAGGAGCTGACTTTCCTCACCCGCAGTTTTACATAGATACATATTTAAATCTTAAAAAAATAATTTTCTATATCTATTTCAGAAATTTCTTGCAGATCAACAAGAAGCAAATCGAATTCGAGCAGCTGAAGATACTGATTTAAAACGTTATAGACGATACACAAAACGTGCTGGACCTGCCTCAGTGAATCTTGAAGATTTATTTTAAAATCCTCGCCATTCAAACTGAATATTAATTGTCCAATGTCCTTGTTGATCCTGCCATAGTCCCGTTCTATGTATTATATATATCGAGTGGCCGATCATTTGTTATTCTGTATATCTATAGTACACAGTTTTCTTTCACCAGGTTGTTTTGTGTATACATAAAAGAGCAGTAGGTGATTTTCATTCCATACTCTTAATCATGCTCTCCTTCTTCTCCACAGTCGAAATCTTTTATTACCCTACCCGTATTTTGTTTTATTTGATAAAACCACCGAGCTTAATTTCTAAAAAAAATTACGTATGACTTGTGAACTCAGCCGTAGGTTCATTTCTTATCAAACTTATGCTCTGTCTCTCACTATGTCATGTATGTGCCTTAAATTTTGATTTACTATTGGACTTTTTCAATCCTACAATTAGTAATTATGGTTTGTATTGTTTAATCAAAGTTTGTATAAATAAATTACTATTTAGCAGATTTATACATTTTCTATTTTTAGTGGAATTGGTTTATTGTCTTTTATGAGCATATGCTTCCCATCGTAATTTGTCATGGATGTAAATCAATGTGTTTTGTTGCTTCTCACGATTATTGTCTTATCTTTTCAGTGTTATAACTAGTTTTTTTTTTCTTAAATAAATTTATAACTGGGATTCTGTACTATGCTAGTTATGATGATTCTACAAAGTAACATGAATAATACTAATTCAAATGAGTATTTATAATACAAGATAAGTGAAATCGGTTCTCTAAAATATTATCGATCGAAAGTATTTCTCTGCTGACTTTAGTTAGTGAATTACTTCTGGAATTCGGAGGAAATAAACGTTAATTATATGTTTACAATTTAAGCGATGCTTATTTTCAGGCGAATTTCGACTCATCCTCCAAGCACTTAGCTTTAAGCTATACTCGATGTGTGAAGGCTAGTAATACTCTCAAATTTCCCAAATGAAAGCAGGTAAAGTGAGATTCTAACTTTGGACTTAGTAGCTGAAAGTCGAAAGCCTTAACCATTACTACACCGCTCCACTATTTAGTCAATCCTGTGTTGAAAATAGTGACATTAAAGTAGAGATTTAAATTAGCCAACCACTATCGAAATAGAACATGGTACAAGTATACATCAGCTCACATTGTTAAACCTTATAACACCATAACACGCGAAAATTTAGAAAAGTGAATGTTGTAACGTGTGGATTGCAGGTTTTGATAAGCAGCGTATTTATCGATCGAATCAGTGACACGTAAGGACGACCTAGAGTCTCTATTGGCCCCGCTTCCCTGTCTAGCCCAGCCAGTTGAGTCTAGAACGCAAGTCGGTAAGAGTAGAGGATATTAATAGGTTACTAGTATTCGATTATAGGTGTCTTCGGAACATTGCTCGTATATCCTGGTACCGTCGAGTGAGTAACGCAGTTGTTAGGAAATGGGTACTAGGTAAGGATGGAAAATCAACTGATGAAGTAGTGAAACTTCATCAGTTGAGATGACTGGGACACGCGTTACGTATGCCCAACGACCGACTGCCTCGACGTGCTATGTTCAGTGGTATAGGAGTAGGTTGGAAGAAAGCTAGAGGCGGCCAAACCAAAACATGGCACAAGTCCATGAAGTCACTGACAAGTGGACTGAGTTATGTTGGTAGGTGTAGACTACCTGGTTGAGGACCACGAGATGATAGTAACCGATGGTTAGAGACCCTGAATGACATGGCTCAAAATCGTTTGCAATGTCGCAAGTACATCCACTCTTCATGCTCTCCCAAATTCTAATCTTCTGAATTCTTCATGTCCTTTTTTTTCCTCCTTCCAAATTTATTTCACTGGATTATACTCTTTAAATAACATCTCCAAACCCTAATCTTCCCGATTACTGCTTATACTCTTACTACCTCTACCACTACGGTGTTTGAATCGACAACTGCATCTCTGTGCTAATGTGGTGTGGCAACTCGAACTGATGTACGTACGTACGAAGTTTTACGATGTTACTGACTGACCGAGAACGCAAGTCACATCCTGAGTTATGAATCGTTATATTTCAAACATACTCTGTTTATATACCAACCAAACAGACCACATCGTACCGTAAAAATAGAAAACAACATCTGTACAATATTTAACGAGTGAAATAAGTAATGGCCAATAGGGAATGCCCATTTAGAATCCAAGGACATCATTAGACTTAACATGATAATGATTGGTATATTCCTCAGCATCCCTAACAGTGAAGGACACGGAGATATTTAAACATTTAGTGAACCTGGATTATTCAATTGGAATAACATCATGATCCATTCTACCTCTTAGAAGGTTAATTATGTTCGGAATATTATTGAGTAACACCGGATTTTTCTGAGTTTCTTTTGAGGTTGTTTTTAAGCTGGGGATTACTTCCATTTCTTTCTAAATAGACAATAACAAATCACTTTCATATTTTATGAACTTCACTAATTCCGATCTCTAAATTATCCGACAAATATATGCTAGTCTCTCTGAAGTGCTATGTTGTGAATTACATAATCGGTAAAGTCATTGATGTGCGGAGACGCTTTTTGCAACTGTACGAGGTAGTAGCTCATGTCTGATTTATCATTTTGGGGAATATAATTAGTTAAATCATTCTTCTCTCTACTTGCTAGTGATGAATGAAAACAAATTACTAAGAAACAAATTGATTCTTGGTGTTACTGGCAGTGTTGCTGCAATCAAAATACCATGTTTAATAGAAAAACTTCTAGAAATAGGATTTGAAGTTCGTCTAGTTGTTACAGACAATTCACTTAACTTTTTTTCAGTAGACACTGTAAGTGTCCCTGTGTACAAAGACATAGACGAATGGACAAGATGGAAAAAACGTGGTGATCCTGTGTTACATATTGAGGTATGAATTTATGATTATTTGATTCTAATGACTTTATTATTATAGCTTAGAAATTGGGCAGATATACTACTAGTAGCTCCATTGAGTGCTAATACAATGGCAAAGGTGGCGTATGGACTAGCTGATAATCTACTTACAACACTTGTGCGTGCATGGTGGTTTCCCAATGAACAAAACATTATCCATAAACCAGTATATTTTGCTCCTGCTATGAATACTTTAATGTGGCAGCATCCATTTACTCATGAACAAATTGAACGTCTAGTTGGTAGACTTCATTGGAAATGCATAGATCCTGTTCAGAAGACGTTAATTTGTGGAGAGACTGGTATTGGGGCAATGGCAGAAGTCAGTGATATTGTGAATTGTTTAAAACAAGAACTAAATAAAAACTTGTTTTAACTGGATCGTTATAAAATATCGATAGAATTATATTATAGGAATGATCCAGTGAGAGTCAAGAAAATGACTATCAAGTTTTTTACGCTAAATCTCAAAATGGATGACTTTTGACCTCAAGTAAAATGAACAGTTTAAGTAGTTTTTATAGTGCTCAGAAAGTTTAGAGTGGCTAGTGAAAACTTTTGTAATCAGAGTAAAAGTAATAGTGTCAAACGTATAGAGAACTCACAGATTTACACATAAACTTTGTGGTAAACCCAGAAAGAAATTGTTTTGTTAGTGCCTCATCGAATAAAGGGCGACCTAGTGAATCAGGAATGTTGAAATAGATCAATATTTTTAATCATGACTTCATATTGATATAGAGACAAAGATTGTACTCTTATAGTTGTCTCTTCGGAATTCTTCATCGGATTTATTAATATGGATTTCATAGGCGATGATAAGTTTTCTAAGAAGTTTGCAGGTATAAGAATGATTTAGTAAAAAATCGTCATTATGAATAAATTGATACTTAAATCGAAAAGTTGATAATAAACCTTAGAAAACCAATTCTTTAACCACTTAACTGTAATGTTTCATCATTTCTGTTGCGAAATGTTTGTGATATCTGTAAACTCTGCTCAGTGGCTGGAAGTGAATTTATAATCATATGGTCATTTTCAATTTCTCTCAAGCTTGTCTATAGATGATACTTTCTTCAAAACATTTATTGACTTAGGCACAAAGTAAAGCTTATTTTTAAGGTGATTCAATTAAAAAAGACTGTAAATAATGCAGGATTTGACTCGAATATTGAACATTTTAAGCTGGTACACTTAACATTACTTCATCAGTATCAAGTTAATAAACGAGAAAAGTTTACTTAAGTGTTTACTGCTAGAAATTACGGAGATAAATAATCATGAAAGCTTGAAACTTCGAGTTCGCCAATGACATACAGTAATGTTAGGGAGGTTCCCTAACATGATAATGAGCAGCTTATTAAAGGTTTGTGAACTTAAGTTATAGATTCGTAACTTATGATTGCTGAAGAACCTGTATTAGGGTTTTAACTGCACATAGGGATTTATTTATTAATTTACTAAATGTTGTATAGAAGACACTGTATTTTAAGAGCTGTTGTGCATAAAACTTAAATGTGAACAACTTAATAAGATTGAAACGCTTAAGAAACTGCTTGCATCGGGTGAAATTATCAGTGATTCCTGTGTAAGATATACAGTCAGATTTCTAATTGTTAATCACAACGCGTAACTCCACATTCGTTATAGAAACAATAATAGAAAAGCAGTATATAAGGTCACCTGAATATATGGAATAACAGGAATAGGTAATTAAGATTTTAGAAGAGAGGTGTCACTTTTCACTTCTAGCAACCAAGTGACCATGCTAACAAAATCCCATTCATTTTCCTTTTATTTGTACTAACGTTTCGTCTTGTGGATAGTGATAGGAACTTTGGAGTAGACTGGCTAGTCAGACAGCTAAAGGGGTTTATAACCTATGTATCGTAATAGGAATCCAGTATAATGTTTATTTATTTGAAATGTAGATTATGTTACCTGTGACATCAACTGAATGCTTACCTATGGTAATTCGATTGGTGTTAACGGTGGCAGCTGAGAAATAAATATAATGGAAGTTAAATTATTTTGTCGTCTGCGATAATACTTCAGATACAATATACAATATAATCAACTGTATAGTATGACTGGGGACGCTAGACCACGATACTAGATAATCAAAACAATTGGCTAGATGGTATAGAAATATTCCCTATCCATGACCAGCAATTGTAAATCAGCCAACAGATCAGAACTACAATTTATTGGGATGAAATACGCATCAGTCACAATGTAAAATCCGAATATAATGGAAGTATAATTCTTTTTCATATACAGTAATAGTCTATTTGCTTAGTACTCGTCTGCCTTTACTTAATATCCAATCAAATCTTACTTTTACTAGGGAAACATCAAAATACTGATTCATCATTGAGAATGTTGGTGTGGAATCCCAAAATGTTTATTCAAATGAGCTATAGATTTGTTTTACAATTTGGCTGAGTCAGTCGTTCCTTTTAATTTGACTAACTATTAGTCAACTATGCCAAAAAAATAATCATTTTAACCAATACCTGATGTTTAATGCAACAGAGCATACATAGGATACTGAAGAATCATAAAGAGATGACGCAACTCAGTGGCTTAAGATATTATCAGAAATAGGTTAGGACGAAATCTAATGGCGATCTTGCTATAGTTCTCTATTACACTCTTCGAATAAGTAAATCGTCCCCCTAACTGGGATTTATCCCTGCTCACTTTTTCCAAGAACTGAATTGCTTTCTATGATTTTTCCTTATTCTGACCATATCCATCCTACATCTATCACTTCACAACTTCATTCCCTTGTTTGTGTGGCGTATATCTATTCTGGTGCTCATTTGTACCAGTGTTTGGATAAGTCATACGGTAGATAGAACCAAATCGTTTCGAGTGGTCAATCGCACAACTTAGGTTTCCCTCAATGGGGCTTGATCCCGTCTACATTTGACAAAAGCTGTAGGCATTCGAATCTACTACCCTAGTTTATGTAATCAGAAGAAATTCGTGACACTCCTGCTCCTTTCTTGGGTTGGTTTGACTCCGTAAATAATTTTAATAATGCTTTGCCCAGATCTTGTACTTGTTTCTCGTTCGTCACCTTTCGTTTGTATTCTTCATTATCTGATTATTTACAATTTTGTTACATGATCTCAATAACTCTTGTGTGGTTATTATTTTAAGATCTATTTAACCAAGTCTGATCTACTTCCTATTTTCAACCATTGGTTAGAAGCTTTATTATTCTAGTCACTACTGGTACACCAGTCTTTTAACCATCATCAACCTGTACTTTTCATCTATTACGGATAATTACATGGTCTATTTCATTATGATGATTAACTTAAAATTGTTTTGATCTGATTTCCTCATATACCCCTATAGATATCCATGTATATTGGAGTAACGCCTGATGACGATCTAAATGCAAACAATATTATTCACTTAAATGTGTTGTCCGAATTAAAATAAATAAATATAGAGAGTGGAACGTTATTCAATAGAAATAGTCTATTAATTAATATCTATTAAAAAAGTGACTAACTAAATGCTATTTCATCATTGGGTTAGAATTACAATTTGTACACAGTATGTTGTTGAATACGTTCTGTTTTGATGGATAATTTAGTCGGAACAAATAACGAGGCGTAGTAAAACAGATTATCTGTACGCACTTTATCAGTGTTTAAAAAAGAATCAAAAATAATGTATAAAGTTGTTCACTTTCGCCAAAACGATGCATCAAGGGAGAGTTTCTGTAACATTGTATCAAACCATCTTTTAATTGCTGACATTGGTACAAGAGGATCAGATGTTGAATTATCACGTGCAAAACTAGCAACATAATTAAATAAACTTTCAGCTGCGAATCGAGTGAACTGAGTCATCTTATCAGCAGAAACTGATGATTCAGGAGTGATTTCTTCTGTTTGTTGTGGCAGATTTGTTAAAAGATCAACAGAAATTCCTATTTGAGCAGGTACGACTCCATTTGAGCATTGAAAAGAGGCATTAGTGCCAAATGGGTGTATAACATTTTGAAGCTGTGCATCTTCAAAAGTAAATAAAAATTAGAACCTTAATTTTTACTAGAACGAAACTAGTTAATCGTTAAAAATTACTAACAACTAATCATCACTGCATAAAATGTGATTAAAGTCACTCACTATCACTTTGTAAAAGTTTCTGCAGATTGAAAAAAATTTACAGATTCAAGTATGTGCAAGCCCATTAATACAGAGGTGTGGAGCACGTAAAATTGATGTGTCGAATATGATGACTGGTTGGTATCATGTAATACCAAAAAATTAAATCACCCTTATCCAAGTGTTACAATTTGATCATTCCTTTTACTTTACATAGCAAACATACTTGCCGATTATAGCTCTTGTTGATTGAACTGAAGATTGCATTTATTGATGATAAACCACAGATTCTGGAGCGATTGATATCACTGCAAGAAATACCTGGTGAGATTTTGATTCTGTTGAAGCTTTTCTATTCGAAGATAAAATTAAATACTGTTTATCGACTTTTCCAATTATAAAATTGAAACAATCATAAAAATGTTTTCGAAGGTAATACTTTTTTGTTTTAGATTATTGATGATTGTTTTATCTGTTAATCCGTTTAAAGACGTTAAGAACAGAAAAGTCCTTTTAGCCAACAACTTTCAATGTAGTTCATACAATATCTTCAACGATAAGCAACGCAGGATACTAAGAAACTAAACCGAAAAGCGCTGACAGAAATTACTCTAAGGTTACCATAAAGCTTCTTCGCTTAGTGTACATGAAAGTATCGTATATACGGTGAAATTGGAAGATATTAGTAAAGTGTCTTCTTGAGAAAAAAAACTAGAAGGATGTTTGGGAGGAAAAACGTATTTCGCCATATGCAGAAGTAATATAACATGAGAATCCTAAAGTGACTTGCTACAGCAAGAGAAAAAATTCACAGCATGTCGTCCCTTGGTCCAGCAATGCTAACAAGGTTGGGATAATGGGGGAATTATTTACTGTCTTAGACTTATGGTGACCTACACAGGACCTTACCGATTTTCTCATGTCTTCATACTAGGTCAGGAACATTGTTCTGCAACGAGCTTGACAGCTGCTTGCACACCTGGATAAGATAGTTTGTTCAACGTATCGAAGACAGTGTGGCAATAATGTTTGCTTGTATACGTATCCTTGTGATATGCCTGCCCATTAATTTATCTGTTGATCGTATTAGATTAACCTACTGATCTATTAATAAAAGCATGCGCGTGCTTTAAAAAAGCCAGTGCTTTCGTACTTGCTGTGAATTAACTTTGCTTTTAGGTATTTATTGCACCAAAAGCATACTTGGTCTACTTTGACTTAAATTATTTCGGTTAAGATTTAAATTATCTTCAAATCAATCTTGTGGTACTTTTTAGTTGACTCTCACATTAGTGATTATCTTGTGTACTTTTTGTCGTTCATTGAAAGATATTGGGCTGCAGTGAAAGATAGAAATATTTCGGTAGATGTAATTTTCATAGATCTAAGCAGAGCCTTTGGCAATGTCACCTGAGTCCCAAATTGAAACTGGAAAGCTTTGAAACCCATTATGAAATCGCAAACTGGACAAACGGCTTTTTCAATGACATGAGTATCTGTAAATGGGTCTCTATCAGCGTGGAGACCTGTACAAGGTCGGATTTGGAATATGGGATTCAAGCAGCGAGTCCTCGTTCTGAGTAAGAGGCGTTATGTTAGAACGAATTCAACAGTTCGGATTCATTTTAGTACAACGTAGATTAGACCTGTCTATTGTAATACTGGATTTAATTAATTACAGTACAACTGCCTGATATTCTATTGCGTCATATATACATTAATACAATTCCAAGTCGATATAAACCCAATACTATTACTATTTCAGTTCAGTTATCCACTAGATTATACTGTACTTTGAATCCGATTATTACTACTGTTCGTGTTAGATAATTCTACTGCTTAAAGATATATTCAAAAACGTTCTTATTGGAGCCCTTGTTTAATTTACTCTTCGTCGGTCACAGAGTCAGGGATAATGAACATGATAACTTAAAGTCGACCCTTTGGAGATTGTTCAAGGAATTTGTCTGACACAACGAATCTGCGGCTATATTGTTTGTGCAAGAAATATGCAACATATCTGAAGTAAACTGAGTGATGTAGTCTAGTAGTTGAGATTCTCAAGGAACAACCTTTCGCACTTCAATAGCTTTCAACACTCAGTCATCAATTATGTCCAAATTTGCTATTTTCGAGATATTTGTTAAGTTATACTATAATTTATTTAAGACCAGAAACCTAGTCAGGTATAATACTTTAATGACTAATTTGTCCAGTTTATTCAATGAGGATTCTTGAGGATACTATTCTCCACACTGTTCGCAAATGTACATCACATGAATCGTATATAGTACTTCAACGAAATCTAAGTGAAATTATTAGGGCTCCGTCAACTAACTGGTTTACATAATTGACGCGCATTTAATGATAAGTAAATAGACTTTGATATTCGTTGGAATGAGCTATAAAGCCAAGTTACATTGCGCTACAATGTGAAAAATCCAACTCTAATCGGTATTCCAGGCAAATGAAATGAAAGACCGAAAAGGAACACCTTGACATGTTTTTACCACATGACGCCTGTTACCAACTTAGAAGTATAAGTATCAAGACAACACAAGGCCAAACTACTTCCAGCACTGACGAAAGCCAAAAGTCATGGAACAAAATACAAGAGAAGGAATGAAACTAACTTTTAGCAAGTTTGCCAACTTTATATATCGCGCTAGGCTTCTCGTTCGTTAGAACACCAAGAAAGTGCCAGTTAGGGACCCCATTTTGCTGAATCCCCAGGTAAACTAGAAAGAAACTACTGCAAAAATCATATCGTCTTACCCCCGCCACCCATATTTGGCGGAAAGACAGTTTCTCCTGTTAGAAACACAACAATGTGATTTACATCATTTAAGGGTAGCAAATCCAGAAGAAACTGAGACTCTGATACTCTATTAAAACTTGTTTGTACCTAAACTTTGATGTGAATGAAAATTGAACGCACTGGTCTTCCAGCTACCAATACTGCAAACATTACGACTAGTAAAACATAAATGGTTCAGGTGGTTATGGACGGAATAGAAGCTTTCACTGAACGGACTTCCGTATCTAGTAGCTGTGGATCACCAATACCTCCAGGCAGGAACCTATGTATATTAAAGATAAAATAAGAAAAAGAAATTGGTAAGCCATAGGAAGATACTATCCTTAGTCCTTAAGAATATGTCAAGTTTTCTCTTGAAAGACTCCTGGTAAGTCGTTTGGACTAGCTCAATCGGCAGCGACTCCCAGAATTTGATTACTATTAAAGAATAGATATTGTGTCTACAGTTCGCTTTGCTGTGTTGTATCTCCAGGTTCTGGGTACTATCCCTTGAGTTTGTGTTGGAGCTAAACGTAAGCAGGTGTTTGAAAGAATGCCCAGTAGTGTTAAAATGCTGTAAGCCATTGGAAGGGTAAGGGTTTAGTGATTGAAGCCACTCTTCATAAGGCTTGAATTTGAGTCCCCGAACTGATTTCATGGCTTGCCGTTGGATACGTTCCACAGTGTCGTTATCCCTTCGGAGTGAGGGAGGAAATACTGTTTCCGTACTCTAAATGGTGACTAATGAAACTGTTAAAGATTATATTGAAAACTTTTGCGTCAAACTGGCTAAAAAGCGCTTCAATTTGACTAATGCAAGGCACTTTTGTCACATGTGACGCTAACTGCAGTTAGCGTAAGACTGCAAATCGTAGTGTGTCAGCACTCCTAAATCTTTTGAGATACTTCTAGAGGAGAGTCGCTTAAGTTGAAGCTGTAGTCTGAAACATGTCTCAGATGGACTACTTTACACACTGAAGTGCTAAAGGTAAGTCCGTTATCGTCTGCCCAACTTTGAAGTCGAGTCAGATCCTCCTGAAATGTTTGCATACCCTATTGGTTGCATATCTTTCTTCAAAGTTTCACATCATTAGCGAAAAGTAATATGTCTGACGATACCTGTTGCGGAAGATCGTTTTTAAAAATCAAGGGAAATAGTAGCGCATAAGTCCGTACAGTGAGCGCTTTAAGTCCAATAATCTTGGAACTAGAAATTGCAAACCAGATAGTTTCTTTTCATTCGCTTCTTGATTTATTAACGAATGATGTACAAGAAAATGATTAACTCAATAAGACGAGGTGTATGTTGGTGAGTAAGGCAAATCAATAAAAAATAACTCTTACAAAAAATGTTATGTTAAATAACAAGTGATAAATGTTATGAAACAAATGTTTCAGAGATAACAACCGAAAATGAATCCTTGCAGTTTGTAATACTGTGGAGGTCCAATCTCGTTTTGAATATGTTAACAGAAGGTGCTGATATTACGTGTTCCGGTAGGGAATTCCAGTAATTCACTACTCAGTGCGAGAAACGGAACTCCAGGCTTAAACGATTTGATCTCAGTTAACAAAGATCCCTCTTCCGCCACGATCCAGTGGCGTCGTCCACTGATGGAGGTTTCTGAGTACTTGACGTGCTGTAAGACAAATCTTCAATGATATTATGTTATCGCGATGATATACTAGTTGGGACAATTTTGAGACCTGTCTGAATAAATTATATAAGGTGATAAAACCTCTGTATTTAACAATTGTTTGTAGATTATCCGCACACCATACTGGGTGTACGGATAGTTAGGACGGACATCCTTTGCAGCTGGTTTTTGTTATTAAATCTCATAATTGGATCTTTGTAGTTGTTGGTACTATATAAAGTCCACATAGGTTATTCTAGCTTCTGAATAGATCAGCTAATTCATTCTTTTCAAGCCACAATTGAACTAGTTGTTTAAATGCTAATTAACTCGAACTGTTTTCATAAGGTCGCATATGCGTTTATTGATTACCCCATTCACTGAGGGTTTTTAACTTATTTTTACCTGGATATGATTGATCGACTAACGTGTGAGGTAGAAAATCAGGTTCATCGATAGAGAAACATATGATTGAAACGGGGCACAAAATTGACATTAATACACCTTTTCGAACGCTGTGTAGAAATTGCCAAGTACGAATCCTCAAGTTTATTGAAGCCTTGGCTATTCTGAAATCTAAACCCCTTTTATGTGTACAAAAACAATTTGTCGCAATCCTGAATTTACCTTTGTAATCCTTAAGTCATTGTATGGCCTAGGATAACGCGACAATTTCTTATTATTTCTGTATGATGTAAAATTGCTTTTTTCCACTTTGTCACTTTTAACTTGAACTTTCATTTAACTGACCTTATTAATTTTCATATAAAATGTCCCAACAAGTATATATGTAACCAGATTGTTCGAAATGTATGGCGCAAATAAATCACATTTTTCAGACCAACCCCTCATTGTTCCACCCAAAGGTATAAATAGCGAGCCAAGCCTGGCTGAGCTGAGTTGGCTCATTCGCTTCCTCTCACGTGTTGCGGTTCGCTTATCTTCTTTTCGACGTCATCTTTTGTCCCGTTCCATCTCGCTTTTCTTTCTTCGTTTCTCTCCGACTGTCTGTCTGTGAGAAGTGTACGAAAAATATCCGAAGTTTATTCTCGCATTTGACTTATTTTACCCCGTTTTTCTCTAACGTACGCGTCGTGTTTTTCTGAATTGATTATTCCTTTGTACTTGATATCTGCTTGATTTAGAATTCCAGCTACAATATGTTCGTTCGTAGTCGTCTGGTACTTCTAATTTAAAATGTGCTATTCCCGGGATTCCCAGTTTGTACTATAATTCAAATATTCTTAATCATCACAGAATATCTAGTCAATAATTATGTACAAGGGTAGTCAGAATGTACATTTCGATAGCAGTCATTGTAAGATCCAAAGTATGGTTTGGACTGCCGAATAGCCTTCTAGGTACGTTAAACACGCGCCTTTGCCCGTCAAAATCAAAACAAGTAATCGGGTAAATAGCGGTTCTATAATTCATCGTAAATTTGAATGTAAATCGTTACCTAAACAAATATTACCAGCCGGCTATTCAACCAATAATTGTTCAATCAATAAAATCTAGATTACAATAAATAAAGTAGTTGATGAAAGATGAGGGAAAATTACCAGTCACAACAAATGAACGTTATTCTATCCTGACTGGATAGAACACACAAAAGGAGGAGCAAATCAATATGGCTACCGTCAAGAACAAGTGTCAAGTAAAACAACACAGATGCAGTTCGGGAAGAAACACAAGCTTAGTGAATGTGTAAGAAAAACAAAAACTATAATAAAAAAACACAAGTATTAACAATTCAAATGTAATCAAAAGACAACAATGTACAACTAAGAGGATCAATAGGAACAAAGTGCAAGTATATACATGGAGGGATTTTCACAAACACACAAAACATTCAAAATCGATCTTACGGTCATCCTACTGTCTAAGTGGAGTCAGATAACGGCACCACAATAATGCCATATTAGTAAGTGAAAAGAACGAAGATGACCCAACTTGAAAGTACTTTTTCGTCAGGTATGTTCGTACATATAGACGCAGTGCATCAGACTCACATGCTGGTTTTCAGGATGTAGATGATGATAGCGGTCAACATTCTTTGGAAGAGCATGCACCTTCTAACTCTCCACTACAAATTAAACAAAGGAGAAGACGTTGATCATTTACTTGGAAGGAATTCATCCTTGGGATCCAAATATTGTCACTTCCATCATTGGCTTTAGGTCTATGCAATATGTGGTGAACTAAAAGCCAACCACGCACAGCCATCCTTGCATATAAGGATGTGTTTCTGTAGGTCTTTCAAGACGGTAGTTGTCGTCGAGTGAAAGTTTATATTTAAAACAATTTCTGTTGAGTAATAATTCAACGTGTAGCGTTCGACATCTGGTGTCTTAGGAGTTGCACAGGCAGCTGGTTTGCAACTACCTTGATTTACTTGTGATTATATAAAAACAACTACGACCTGTCTTTGATAATCAGTCTCATTCCATACCTAATTAGAATGTCATCCGTCCGTCAATACACTAGGCAAATTTTAATTAAAAAATCATGCATATCAGTGAGTTTTCCGAGTCGCAGTTTATAGTAGTACATATTTCTGTTAATGGTTAATTTTACAAGAGTATCATCAATCTAAGACCTGAAGTTCCATGCAGTAAGTAATAACGGCGAGAAGTTTGTTTAGTCCATGGTGAAATTTCCACATAACTGCACCTTTCGCAAGTAAATCTGCTTTACTACGTGAAATATAAAGAGTTGGTTGCTTGTATATATAACCAGAGAAGCTAATATTCACAGTTCAGCAGGTGTTGCTATCAATTGAAGCAGATGTATAACATTTTCAATCGCAGAGAAAGCTACCATCTTCAATATCAATCTATTTCTAGCATAATCGTAAAAAAGGTGAAAGTCGGCTGAAATCACAGCAAGGAAGACAAAATCATAAACAAAACTATATAATGTCAACGTTGCTTGTTTCGGCTCTGATGGCCGTTGTGAAAATATTGTTTCTATGGTTATATATGCACTAATCGTGTTATATCATATAAAAGCACGTCATTAGTCGAATTTTATTGTATGGATAAGTTGAAATAAATGTTTGCGTGAGATGCAGTTAAAAATTTGTTCTAACAATACCTGAATAATGAATTTTTAACGACTTTATAATGCCATACACCGCAAGATAAAAATACGGCTGATTACCCAGTTTTCAAATCAGGAAACTGTTTTGGAAATTTGTTCAGAATTAGCCTTTAATTTGAACATCAGACGAAGCACAAAATAAGGAAGAGGCCCAAAAATATGTCGCTATGTGACAGTTCGTTGCCTTCCCCTGCACATTGTGGCACCAACGGCGTTACGAAAAAGACAAATCCGATAGTTTTATTCAACGCAGTGTGACGTAAAAGAATGTTATAACGCTATTGTAATGTTTCGTCACGGACCGTGCCCATTAAGGAAGAAGAACTGACGACAGTGATAGCGTTTATTATTATTAACAGCGGTGGTGGGTATTATTACAGCCAAAAAATAACGTTCGGTTTTTACAGTTGATACGGAGTAACACTAGATATCGTATATAAACATGATTACATATACTGTCATAAATTAGGAAATGTGGTCATCACTTCGTCGTAACAAAAAACACTGAATGTTAATGTACACAATCAACTGTGAGTTGATATACTTTAAGTTCTTCAAGTGAATTTATCAACGGGCTGGAGCCAGCGAGTGCCAAGTTATCGGGCAGACAATCATTCATTTTTAATGTAACAACTTTTAAGTTAGAACGTAGACAAACGCAGAAAATACAAGGGTTAAGAAGCGAAGACAAATTAGTCATACAAACAAATAATAGGGGGTAAACGTTAGAACAGGCAGACAAATTCGGGTGATTGTCAGTAGAATGTGTAGGACAGTTTGGTGTTATAAGTGAAGGGAAAAGTGATGTGTTTCAATAACAATAACGATAGATGTGTTGCAAGACATGCATCGAGCTTTAAAGGTTTTTGTTAAAAACATCCCGTTTTATTGAGTACAATTAGTTGGTGTTTCAGGAAAAAACCATTGACAGTAATTGTAAGCACGGTTTTCGAGCCATCATCTGAAGTCATCAGCTAAGTACGCTGAAGTTAAGTTGGTTAAAATAGCAATTCAGATTAAAACTACTAGTAAGGAGAAAATTAGCGACCTTCACGGGGTTTGATAGTAGACCTCAAGGGATACATTTTGTTTAGTTGATCTAAAATGCATTCTGAGTTATAGATCATTGTCAGTTCTCTTGTTCTCCTTATGTATTATTGCAAAAATAGAACTAGCTGTTGAAGTCTATCATCATAAACCTAGTTTTTAACCCCATTACTCATTTTTTTGCTAGTCTCCGATCTTGTTGAAAGAGCTTTATATCCCTCCTGAGCAGAAATGGTGAAATGAAAAAAATATTTTTCGAGATAAAAACACATGTTCATTTTGGAATGAATTCGAAACACTTGTGAAATGACAGTAGCAAGCTATCTTCACATAAAATAGCATTATAAATGTTTGACTACTCCACCAACATAGTCTCCAATGGTGTCTAAGCGTTCCGTGCATACTGTGCCTAGATCCCTTTCAGTGGGGATGACTGATAAGAAATTATTCCCATGAGATCCAATTTGTTCGAGTAGCACGGGATCGGATGTTCATAATATGTAATTTGAGCATAATTTTAATCCATAGGTTTTTCTTTCATTTCTCCATGTTCATTAGAAACGACGATCAGTGCTGTTCAATCTCCACGGATCTCCAGATTATGATGATGCCAGAGTAAATTAACCGCTTTCCTACCTAAGAGATTGTCCGTAGAAGTCAAAGGTAGAAGGGGTCTCAGTATGATTTTTTAATTCCATATGCTGATAACCCCAGACTCCTAGTAATAAACTTCCGTTCTTCATGTAATTTCCGAACCGAAAGATAAGTTTGTTGGTGAAGTCCATCTTTGTAATATTTATCATCGGGAATATATGAAGCTCACCGTTGAATGTTTCAGCAAGTTAAAAAAATATTGCGTTTACTGTCACTAAAGTCTCAGAAGTAAACCTAGGCTGAAGATTGGTGTTTGAGATAATGTAACGTCTAAACTAGGACACATACTGTCTCATTCTGATATATCAAGAGAAGTGGCTTGATTATAGATATGACCCGAAAAAACCGGAGGCTAGTGAACACCGCACCGTTTTTACATGGATGCTAGAGCGAAATATAACATCGATTGATACGTTAAGCCTACACAGCTTATTCTAGCTTTCGGATAGACTAGTTTTTTCATTCATCTCTGGTCACAGTTTGACCTTACTCATTGTTCGCTCATCAGCCTGGTCTGTTTTTATGTACACGTACGAATGTGTATTACCTATCTTACTCATCACGTGTCTGTAACTTATTTTTGTTCCACTATAAATATCGATCCACACTTGATTAAACCGAGTCGGCTCATTCGCTCTCTCCATCGCTCATCATTTCGCTTGGCTTCCTTCTCTTCGCTTCGATCTTTTGTCAAGACCAACGGTTGTATGAAGTATACGTATTCAAAATCCATTATCGTATTTGACTTTTTTAATCTCATTATTCACCAACACGAGTTAAGTCGATGATTATATACGTGGATTAGAGAGATGTATATTTCAATAACAATCATTCATGTGATTCAAGTGGAGTGATACCGGGCCACTAAAGAACCTCTAGTAACCTAGGGTGATTGGTTATGTGTCGGCCAAAATCATCTGAGCAATGTCAAAGTATTGTGGCCCCAGTGTTTATCTAATTTCTTATTTTGTGAACGCGCAACACTTTCTATTATTTTATATTAAATGTTGAGAACAGTCTGTACTTGAAAGGATGGCCTCACTTTCCAAAAGTTCTGTTCCACGACTTAAATACGGATCTGCTCGACCATTGATTTTAGGCAAGAGGAGTGATACCTACCGTTACGATAAATCTTCAAGGTACCGGCTAGTAGCATTTGTTCCATACCTCCGAAAGTTATGCAACATTTAGTATACGATGGTCTACCTCAACAACACAGTTTCGGGAAAAGCTGTCCGAGAAGATACAATCTGTTGAATGCAGGGCATAAATGTACAACTATCCCTTGTCGTAATGAGAAGATTACTGTGATAAATCTTGGTGTCTAAAAGTTTTTTATAAGGTCATTTATACCTGTCTCGTAAATAGGCTCGAACTGTTAAATAGTTAGTCACTGATAACAGGTTCATTTGATTCACGTAGAAAAAGTTGACCTCTCAAGATAAGAATATACGACGTTTTCTCAAACTGAGTAATTTCGAGAGAGAGTCCCCAGGGTTCAGTACCATGGCCTCTGTGTTTATTTAACGAAAATGACCTTCGTCAGTAAATGCAATCTGAGGTACAAAATTTCGTGCAGAATGTGAAACATCGAGGGGGGGGGTAACCATGATGATAAGCTGATAATTCGGGGGATCTGACTATAGTTCAAAGTTAGACGGATAACGATAGACTTACTTTCAACACTTGAAATTGTGAGACGGTTCATCTGAGACGGTGCAGATTACACAAAACGTAAGTAACTCCCGTATAAAGTTACCTCAAGCCGAAAAAGATCTAGGAGTATTGATTAAACTTTGCCTTGGATACTGACAAACTCAACGAATTCAAGATAGTCCTCAGAAATAAGTTCCAGGCCTTTCGTGATCCACTCAATGGAGAGGAAACTACTATAGAGAGAAACTGGAAGGGGGTCAAAGAAGCGATCACTTCAACATGTCATGAGGTCCTGGGCCACAAGAAGCACCATCACAAGGAATGGATCACTGTTGAAACAATGGATAAGATTCAAAAAAGGAGGAATAAGAAGGCAGCAATCAATCCCAGCCGAACAAGGGCAGAAAAAGCCAAGGCACAAGCTGAATACACAGAAGTAAACAAATAAGTGAAGAGGAGCATAAGAACCGACAAACGTAAATATGTGGAAGATCTAGCAATGACGGCAGAAAAGCCTCCAAGAGACGGCAACATGAGAAAACTGTATGACTCGACAAAGAAACTCTCTGGAAATTGCCGCGAAGCAGAACAACCAGTGAAAAGCAAGGAAGGCGAGGTAATCACCAACTTTGAAGAGCAACAAAACAGGTGGATAGAACACTTCAAAGAACTCTTGAATCGACCAGCTCCACTGAACCCACGCAACATCGAAGCAGCGCCCACGGACGTCCCAATCAATGTTTTGGCACACCAACGATTGAAGAAATCAGTATGGCCATCAGACAAATCAAGAGTGGCAAAGCAGCAGGATCAGAAAACATCCCAGCAGGGGCACTAAAAGCAGACGTAGCGGCAACTGCAAGGATACTCCACATTCTCTTCAATAAGATTTGGGATGAGGAACAAGTACCGACAGACTGGAAAGAAGGACTTCTGATCAAAATACCGAAGAAAGGCGATCTCAGCAAGTGTGATAACTACAGGGGCATCACTCTTCTCTCAATACCAAGAAAAAGTCTTCAACAGGGTATTGTTTAACAGTATGAAGAACTCTGTAGACGTTCATCTTCGAAACGAACAGGCTGGATTCCGCAAGAATTGATCGTGTACAGATCGAATTGCGACACTACGGATCATTTTAGAACAATCAATCAAATGGGATCCGCCACTGTACATCAACTTCCTTGACTACGATAAGGCGTTTGATAGCGTGGACATAACAACACTATGGAAGCTTCTTCGACACTACGGCGTGCCTGAGAACATAGCTAATATCAAGAGGAATTTCTCCTGAGAATTGAACTGCAAAACCGTGCATGGAGGACAACTAACACTCGTTCGAGGGGAAGACCGGTGTCAGGCAAGGTTTCTTGCTCTCACCCTTTCTCTTTCTCCTGGTGATCGACTGGATCATGAAGACGTCAACATCTGGGTGAAAGCATGAGATACGCTGGACATCGAAGATGCAGTTGGACGACCTAGACTTCGCTGATGATATGACTATTCCATCGCACACGCAACAACAATTGCAGAAGAAGATGACCAGTGTAGCAGCAGCCTCAGCAGCAGGATGTCTCAACATAGACTAAGTGAAAGGCAAGATTTTCTGATGCAAAACAGCATGCATCAATCGAATCGCATCTGACGGAGAAGCTTTGGAGGATGTAAAAACTTTTATATATCCAGGCAGCATATATATACTGAAGCTCGTTAAGCGAAAGCCCCTTCTATTTCCTTTCCAATGATTTGAAACATTTTCGAAAATATTAGTCTCTGCAAATCACACAACAGTCTCATGCTTGCTGGTGATTAGAAGTGCAAGACCTTTACGACAAATATTATTCTGTTCATGAAGTATTTCATATGGTGAACTGTCAGCTATCCCATAACATTTAACAACATCAAAAATCAGAAAGCTGGCATACAACAGACCAAATGGTTCATATAATCATTGTTTCAAAACTTAAAGGGATACTAGAGATTGCACAAACCAGTTGCGTCTCTAAGTAAAAGCTGACTCTGTGAGCTGCTTTACGACTACGAGAAAGATTTCAATGACTGTTGATACTCCAGGTTGCTAGGATTTCCGTCACTCAAGTTCCACTCCAGATGTTAGGCCGATACTTCACAAGTCTTCGGTTGGTGTTGGTGTTAGTATGTTCTTCTTGAGTGTGTTTGATTCAACAGTATACGTCTGGTTTTCTAGTGTTTTCTCTAAGGCCTGTATCAAAACTGAACTTAATTAAAAATTCTAGATTTTCAGGAGTGTGTAGCGTGGCGTCGAGTTCAGATTAACTGTGAACACCGCTACCAAGAAACACGTCCCAGATAAATCAGAAGGCGTAAGAAGCTCGTTCCAAATGACTCCATAAAATCCCCGAGAAGCCAAATATCAGAAGACAGTTAATGGACCAAGTCGAGGTTTATTAGCTGGCGATCTCGTGGCATCGAAAGGATACCGAGATCGTGCCAAGATACAACCTTGGTTACAGAATAAACCGAATTCGCGCGAAGTTACAATCAAAGTGTAAGTACAAGAATGGAAGCACAAAATAGCTGTCATTAGCACAGTTAAACAAAAGCACATTAAAACAAACACTGGTACAGTTGGTTATAATAATAATTGTTTTTATATTGAACCAGTCGTGTTCTCGTGATAAATGTGAGTCACTACAGGAGCCCCCCGCTAGAAAGGGTTGACACTTTCGATAACTAGCGGTTTAAATCGTGGGACTGATCGGCTGACGAGCGATTGTAGGACGGAAGAATTGGCGAACAGGAAAGCGATCGTTGATCGTCGAGTTGCCAACGAAGGTCGTTTTCGGAGAACGGTACCAGGAGCGATGTGCTGTATGTATTGCTTGAGTTGGCATGCTACACGAGAGTGGTTTGTATCCGGAATCTGAAGAGGGCGTTCGTAGGGGTCCGGACCAGAAACGCTGCAGACGTAGGACGAAACCACGTTGAGCCAAAAGACCAGAAGCCACCGTAACGACCAAGTTCGAGACCAAGCGTATGCCAAGCATTCGAAACCAAAATATCGACTGAGTGCGTTGACAAGAGCATGTGTGGCCAGTCCAGCTTTCGCCAAAGTTGACTGAAGTCGACGGAACCAAACGGAGGTGGTCAAAGGCGTGGACTCAGGAAACAAAAAGAAAATCAAAAAAAGAAGAGTGTAGCATACGTGTAGTATAGGAATAATCCTACACCGTATCGGTTGTTGACTGTGCGACTATTCGCGGAAGCGTACGGGTAACCGTACTCGGCGACCGGAACGTGAGACGGCAGTCTCGTTCGCGTCGCGTGAGCCTGCAATCTCATCCGAAGTCAAGGGAGGCGTGGTCTGCTGATCTGGACGTGAGACTGTCGTCTCGTCCGTAGACGGTGCAGATGACGCGTGCTGTTGACTGGGACGTGAGAATGAGGTCTCAGATGTATCTAGCATGGGACCTGAAGATGATTTGAAGATCCCGCTAGTAGGTTTGCTAGGTCTAGCATTGAATCTCAGGTTGTCAGATAGGGCACTGTCATCGACGTGTGCTGGTTTGAGACGATCAATGCTGACGATCTCGACGCGTCCATATCGATCAACCTTGAAGGTCTTTTCGTGACGAGCGATCACGTGAAAAGGGCCTTCGTAAGGTTGTTGCCAAGGTTTGCGTACCGAATCTACTCGTACAAAAACATGTGAACAGGTAGATAACTCTCGAGGGAGAGCGACCTGTCGATGTTGTATTCGAGTTGACATCGGAGACAGCGTTCGCATAAATGCAGACAGTCGATGGACGTAGTCTGATTTACCGAAATTAGGTCTGCTCCGTGGTGTGAAGAATTCTCCGGGCAGACGCAATGTCGTGCCGTATACAAGTTCAGTGGCGGAACATTGGATATCTGCCTTTAAGCTCGTTCTCGCCCTTAAAAGAACGAGCGGTAAGGTTTCGTGCCAGTTGCCGTTTTCGTGTGCTCGTAGAACACTTTTAAGTTGGCAGTGAAACCGTTCAACTTAACCATTTGGTGCTGGGTGGTAGACGGATATGCTTATGCGTATGCATTCCGTACCAAGCAGCCGGGTCAGCGAGGAGAATCGTTAATAGGGTAACATTTCTCGAATAAAGCGTGGAATTCATCATCACGCGGATAAAAAGTGACAAGGATTCGGTACACAAACGTGTGAGTCTATTATATTAATACTATTCTTATCGTTATCCGTCATGTCGCGTATATTATATATTAAAAATATGAAAATATACGACAGACGTGGATAGATAAATCATAGACTCACCGAATTGGCTTCTTTGGAAGATTTGATCAGAAGTTGAGGCGTGTTCCAAAATACGGGTCACCAATTTTATTCGAGTTGGGATTACCAATTGTAGCGTGGCGTCGAGTTCAGATTAACTGTGAACACCGCTACCAAGAAACACGTCCCAGATAAATCAGAAGGCGTAAGAAGCTCGTTCCAAATGACTCCATAAAATCCCCGAGAAGCCAAATATCAGAAGACAGTTAATGGACCAAGTCGAGGTTTATTAGCTGGCGATCTCGTGGCATCGAAAGGATACCGAGATCGTGCCAAGATACAACCTTGGTTACAGAATAAACCGAATTCGCGCGAAGTTACAATCAAAGTGTAAGTACAAGAATGGAAGCACAAAATAGCTGTCATTAGCACAGTTAAACAAAAGCACATTAAAACAAACACTGGTACAGTTGGTTATAATAATAATTGTTTTTATATTGAACCAGTCGTGTTCTCGTGATAAATGTGAGTCACTACATGTGTTTGGAATGTTTTAAGTCACTAAAGGTTTCTCTTTGGTCAAATATATTCCAGAGATTGAGAATACAGTAATATGAGGCTTAACTCTCAGTTTCTTATTTAATTTCTGGACTTGGAACGAAATAAAATTATTAAAAATTGAGGGGAAAGTCTTTATTTCAAACGGATTAAAAATTTACTTCAAAGGCTTTGTCTTTAATGGTTTCTCTGTAATTGCTGGAAAAACGTTTTAACTGGGCATATTAGATCGGTTATTCGTATTTAAGAATCCAGCTTCTTCTTTGGAGTTGTGCGTAGTTTTTCGCACTTCGATTCCGTAGTTAACAATTTATCAAGCATTTCATTGGAACCGTTTCAAGTTATCGGTAAGGAAAGCTGTCCTTTAAGTTCTCTTAAATTTTCTAGATACAGGACAGATGGTCCTCAATCAGTAAATTACAACAACCAATAATAGGAGGTTTATGACCTGTAATACTCGAAATAGAAACTTTGGTCGGCATAATTATAGAATCGGGATTTAATGACTCCAACAGACACGATGGATTCTGTACTATCAGTTTCAACAGTAAAATCATAAATAGCATCACCAAAACTGTAATCTGAACATAAACAGTGTAAAATTCTATCTATGAGCTTAATATACTCCTGTTTAATTTTGCGGGGAAAATGTGATTGTCCCTCAGGATAATTAAAGATATTTGACTGGTCTTATTCACGGTACTTTTTAGACATAAATATAATTACGAAATTGTCATAAATACCTCAATAATATTGGGTTTAAAATATATAGCCAACAAAGTGTTACAAAGAATTTGTACAATGAAATATATAACGCAACCAATAAATTACTAAAAATCATAGAACTAATTGCATGTTAAAAGGTAAAGTGTTTATAATAAACGAGAAGCGAAATTTCATGTAAATCAGATCAATTAGATGAATCAGCTCATGTGTAACCAGTCAAAGATGACAAGTCAATATGGAATCAATCAAGACTTTGCGGTTGTTTAGGATAAATCTCGTTAAGTAACAAAAATGTAAAGAACATTTGAACCTAATTCAAAAAAAAGAAAAACAATCCATCTTATAGTTTCCATGATGGGCTGATATTTATTAAACAACCAATGAAAACTATGAAGCACATGACATTTATTCCATTTTAATATAAATGGGCTGAAACTAAAAGTACAAACAATTGGGTTTTGACTCTAGTTCGAATGTTCAACTTTCCCCCCCCCCGCGAAACCTGAAACTCCTCAGTTCAAACTCCTGAGGAACAATAAATTCACACTACTGAATAGTTCGATACTAGGATGAGACGTCTTACCAATGATTGCTGATTCTCAGTGGGGATTTTTTTTATAGCTAGGATCAATCAGTGATATAAACTCTGAAATTTAATAATCATCAAAATATCTTTTAACAACGGACATTTATATTTTCACGACATAGGATAAACAAAGTCCAATATTTTATACTTACTTACTTACTTGCGCCTGTTACTCCTCGTGAAGGAGCATAGGCCGCTCACTAGCATTCTCCATCCAACCCTGTCCTGGGCAATCCTTTCCAGCTCCTTCCAGTTCCTATTGATCCTTTTCATATCTGCTTCTATTTCCCGACGTGATGTGTTCTTTGGCCTTCCTCTTTTCCGCTTCCCTTCAAGATTCCAAATTAGGGATTGCCTTGTGATGCAGTTTGATGATTTCCACAATGTGTGTCCTATCCATTTCAATCGTTTTTTCCTAATTTCTTCTTCAGCTGGAAGGTGGTTTGTTCTCTTTCACAAAATATTTTATACTAACTTCATAAATTCAAAATGAATATTTCATATAATCATTTATTACCAATCTACTCTGTCTATATCATTATTAAATTTATCTTAAATGAGAAAACCATACTCCAGAAAAGTGTGAAATACCTATTCATAACATGTTGTTGTTGCTGTTGTTGTTTTTTCTTCTTATAAACAAATGGATACATAAAATTCATATTTAAACATCTGGTTTTCTTCAACTAGTATAGAAAAAGTTTACTATGGGAAGTATTTTTCAATCTGAACAAGTTTCTACAAATTAGAGAGAGAAAGAAAAAATGTATATTAAGGAACTAAAATAATAACATATGTCTTAAACAAAAACTATACAGAAGAATAAAGTAAAATGAATGTGAATTCAGTTGCTTTTTATTGATAATATAAAATGTAAACTTTAGTTATTGTTAAAGTTAAACAAGATAAGGGATGAATCCATCAGGTAGATGATAACAGATCTAGGATTTTGGCATGAAATTCATTCATCCATTTAACTAAATAAAGTTTTAACATAATAACTGATGTCAGTTCATAATGAAAACTCTAAATGTAATTCCTAACTATAACCATCAATGGTAAATCATAATTCTAATTTCTCATATTGATTTATAATCCTTAGTTGATCCTAATTAATTAGATGGACACTTTCAAGGTCAGTTTAGCATCGCTCCAAGGTTGTCCATAAATTATAATCTCATCCAAGATAAATATTGTTACTCATATAACTCAGTAATGTCGTATAACTTACATTAATCTTTATTATTATGTTTCATAGCATTACTGTATGTACTGTAATATTACTGAGTTAATTGTTTTGTGATAGAAAATCTCTTCTAAAAAGTGTTCTCCTCTTTCTTCTTATCTGAATAAAGTTGGGATCATTGAATTATTTCTAATATAACGTAATGATAATCATTTTAGTGGAATTATATGGATTCATTTTTTTTCCCATGGTCTTAATTGTTGTTTTTTATCTTTGCGTTATTTATCTCGTCAATGCCATTTTCAAAAAATTTCGTTTTTGTTTTGTTAGAATTTCCCTCCTAGTGTAGTAAACAAGAACACCAGTGGAGACAATCGAATGTATTTTACACAAAATTATAGGACTTGTTAATAAAATCTAACAATCATAAAGTAAATGCTTAATTTCCGAAATGTCCACCAACTGTCTCGAAATGACTTGTACTTCATTGTTCTTTCATTTTCATACAAATTGAATCCTGTTTCCATTCTTTACTGTTCAATCCTCTTGTCTCACTGCTGTCAGACCTTCTGTTCACGACTAAGATCATCTACTACTTATGTCAATATAATAAGCACACACCACACTAGAAGATACAAAAAAGCCGTCCAGTACTAACAAGTTTTGAATGGTTTTCAAATTTACGTAGATTGTTGATCTCAATACTACTAAATTTATTTACTTATGGTAAATGTAACTTTAACATTCATAAAATACTAGTTTTACATCCAGAAAAATCAAAATAATGTATGCAAAAGAAACTGGTACAACCTCTTATTCAACCATGGTCTTAATCTCTCGTAATTTTGTTTTCTCTTCATGTTCTTCTTCCTTCATAGTTATCTGCTTTCCATCTATCTTCTCTAGAACTTTTGCCTCCGACAGATTTGTTTCTGTTTCTATGATCCTCATCAAAACATTTAATCCCAAATTCAACATTTTATCTTATCATACTGAGCCTTTCTTTCCCAATAATAATTTCTTTATCTATCTTCATGATGAACATTCGGGCCCTCAAGAATAAACCTTTTATTAGTTTCACTGATAAAATAACGTTTCAACGCCTTTATTTATTTTACCTCACTGTTATTGTGAGTATTATCATCTTGAAAAGTAAATATACCTTTGCGATTGTTCAGTTTTGAAAATGAATTCGCCGAATAAAGAACTCTTCGCTGAATCAATCCGTCTAATTAAATTTATTATCTAATAGTTGAATTCATGAGTGAATTAAAGCTAGACCACCATGGAAAACCTGTAATCACTCTATGGCCGTTTAGTCCTAGTATAGGACTCCTTACCGGTGCGCAACGATGACCCCGCCTCTCGGGACTCGAACCCAGCACCTTCGGTATCGTGAGCGCACATTTAACCTTTAGACCACTGAGCCGGTATCCAACGGTGTTAAATTACGCTTTCTCGCTCAAGTAGTCAATTAGGGGGTTAGCGCATAGCCCACCATGTATCACTACCAGGTTTTAGACACCGCACCTCATAACACTTACCTTATAAAGCATCACTTTTTCACTAATTCCTCACCTTAACATTCAACCAGATCATTTCATTGAAACTAACGAGGTCACCATCAGTGGCGATATCTTTTGAGATAGTTTTTAGAGCTTGTCAATGTCAATGAGCTCTGGCCAATTCATCGTGCAGGTATCGAACAGTTTACCGATCTTCATCAGTGTCAAGGGCGACCAACGCACACCAACCAATTGCACGCCACTGAGGGGTACATGCGGCATCTACCTCACTTTATTTCTTCTCTCTATTCTTACTAATTCACTTCGATAACAACGTTATGTTGGTTATATACAATCATCAAAGTAACCAAAGTACCTGGATACAACGAGAAAGTAATCCATGTTAGGTATTAACTGTGAGGTGTGACTTTGACGTAACCTATTAGGTCACCATTCCCGTCCAACTCAGGTGGGTTCCCAACCATCCACACAGATTCCCTACATTGATGATCTACGAGTCCTTTTTTGGGAATCGTTCACTGTTACGGTTGATAAGAATGAACTATTTTATTATATCAAACTGATTCAAAAAATTTTATCAGAAGGTAAATTTTATAAAATGTTAGTTTATTGACTGAAAGTTATTAGAAGGAAGATCTTAAATTCACTAAAACTCCTTATTTATATTCAAATGAGAGTTATTCACCATTAAGTTAACAAAGTACCAACTGACTTCCTAGGGGTCTTGTCTAAACAAGTTAAGTTTTTTTCTAGAAAATTAGATTAAACCATAAGATTTAATCTTTTATCCTGACAGTTTTTAATACTTAATTTACTGTTTGTAGTGAATATCCAGCTAATTAACTTGATCCAACAAGCATGTGATTCACAAATAGTATCACGATCATTGATTTATTCTACATTACTTTGATAATTAACAAATATGTCGAAAAAAGTCAAGTCTTGATTATGTACAGGTTAAATTTACTAATAGATTATACCTACAACATACTATTCAGTACGGAATTACTACCATTTCATTATTCAATATGAATGGTGGTGAATAGTCAAAGGTTATGGAATCGTATATTAATATAATGCCATAACAACAAGTGTTTACAATGTAATAAACATTGTCTATTTCAAATATAAGAAATTTGAAAAGTACATGTCTATGTTGATAGCTTGAAAGATGAAAAACAATTATCATAAAAAAGTACTTTCCATCACTTTGTTTACATCACCAAAGTGTATAATCCTAATCATTATGAGAATACATGTTATGATACAAGTGATTAATTTCTTGTAAATAGTGCCCTTTTGACATTTTAAAAAGAAAATCGTAGAGGTGTATACGATTTAGGTCGCTTATACATATGAAAGTTATCAGTTTAGGCGTTGTGGAGATTGTTAAGTTTTTGATTGAGATCATGAATCGATTGATATTAAATCACAATTGAGAACCTGGAAGCACTGGACGGCCGTTTCGTCCCATTGTGGGGCTCCTCAGCAGTGCGCATCCACGATCCCGCTCGCGGGATTCGAACCCAGGGCCTTCAGTCTCGCGCGCGAACTCTTAACCTACTGGACCACTGAGCCGGCATCCAACGATGTTAATGTCTAACCTCAACCAATCCACGAAGTTGTGTGACCATCTTCCGTTGTACTGAGGTAGACACCTGTTGCTGCCCGACATGGATTAGCCCCACTGTTCACGACAGCTTCGTGGATTGGTTGAGGTTAGACATTAAAACCATTGGTCCAGTAGGTTAAGAGTTCGCACGCGAGACTAAAGGCCCTGGGTTCGAATACCGCGAGCGCGGTCGTGGGTGCGCACTGCTGAGTAGTCCCACAATAGGACGAAACGGCCGTCCAGTGCTTCCAGGTTTTCAATTGTGGTCTAACACCAATCGATTCATGATTTCTGTCCGAAAAGATGATTATAATTGTTGATCTATGCAATATAAAAGAGGATACATTAAACGGTATTATGAACCATTTGGAGGTATTTAATCTGTTTGGATTATTATGTTTTTATTTTAATATCACATCTTCTCCGTAAATTATATTCTTACTGGATTTCGTTGAAATTAAAAAGCTTATAATCGATTGTTAACATAGTTATCTGTGTGATGTGGGTTACTTATATCCACCTAGGTAGTATATAACAGTGGTCAAACATAGAATGTATTTCAGTAGAAGACCGAGAAGGAAAGAACGGGAGCGAAACGCAATAGGTATGAAAATGCATGAACAATGACATCTGAGACAATGGACTGATATTTGTAAAGGAATAATCAAGTTTGAGACGATGGATTGATATTTTGCAAATTAACTATACACTATATGGTTTTCAGATTTTATTGATGTGCTCTGTATATTTGTATCGGCTGCATTCGGTTGTCCCCACTCGTGTTCTGTTCATTGCATCTTCATTATGCACTGTAATCTTAGACCTGAATTTAAAAATCTAACTAGTTCGTCCCTATACTTTGATCTTATTATATACCTTAGTTACTACACAAACATTCATTCATTCGTATAGAGAATAAGTAAACATAACATTGATTAGATTTATGATGGCTGAAATAATCAATAGATTGATTGGAAAATTTTAAAAATCTATAGTGACAATGTAGGGGCTGGTACGATATCAATTCCACATAGATTACTCTAGCCTCTGGACAAATCAATCTATTCATGCTTCTCAAGCCACATTTTTACCCTGTCACTTATTCACTTATTAATCGTGACTGTTTTTTATATGATCGTATGTGTGCTAACTACTTACCATACTTGTTATGTGACTGTAATTTATTTTCGTTCGACTATAAATATCGATTCACGTTTGAACAAATTGAGTTGGCTCACATGCCTTCTCCGATCAGTTTCACTTCGCTTTCTCCCCTTCACTTTCTTCTCTTCGTTTTTCTGATCGTCTGTCTGGAACAATGATTGTACGAAATATACTCATTTGAAATCCATTCTCGTATTCGACTTATTTAATTCAGTTATTTCCCAACGGGATTTTAGTTGATGACTATATACGAGGATTAACGACATGAACATTTTGATAACAAGCAGCAAATGATCTACCTAGAGTCAGAATTAGGGTCACTAAAACAGTATCATCCAACAGATTATAATAGTAATTTTTGTATTTGAGATCATGAGTCAATTGAAAGTGGACCACCATCAAAAGCCGGGAAGCACTGGATGGCTGTTTCGTCCTAGCATGAGACTCCTCAGCAGTTAGCATCTACTATCCCGCCTCGCGAGATTCCAACCTAGGACCTAATGATCTCGCGCGCGAACGCATTAGAGCCGACAAGCAGAAATAAGTACGGTTAAAGCTGCAAGGGAAGGTAATATGAAAAGGTTACATGACACGACGAAGAAACTAGCAGGGAAATATAGTAAATCAGAGAAACTGATTAAGGATAAAGAACGCAAGACAGCAGGTGAGAGTTAAGAACAGAGGAACAGGTGAGGAGAACACTTTGGGAAACTTTTGAATAGATCAGCCCCACTAAACCCACCGGACATCAAAGCAACATTTACAGACCTTCTTATAGATGTGACCCCACCAACGACCGAAGGAATCAGGTTGGCTATCAAACAAATCAAGAGTGGCAAAGCAGAAGGACCGAACGATATACCACCTGAAGCACTGAAGTCAGATACAGAAATAACTGAAAAGATGCGCCACGTTCTATTCAAGAAGATTTGTGATGAAGAACAAGTGCTGATGGAATGGAAAAAAGGATATCCCATCAAGATACCGAAGAAAGGAAATGTAAACAACCGTGTGAACTGCTTAGTAATTATACTATTGTGATTACCAGGAAAAGTTTTCAACCGCGTTGTTCAGCGAAATAGAAAATTCAGTTGGCATTTAACTTCGAGATCAAATGGCTGGATACCGTAAATACCGGCTGTGAACAGACCAAATCGTGACACTACGGATTACCATTGAGTAGTCAATGTAATGGAACTCATCACTATACATCAACTCTCTTGACTATAAGATCTCAATAATAGTTCAGTGTGTTTGAGTTCATAAGATGTGGTGTATGGATTTGAGGAGTGAGGGTGTTACTCATTGATGATATCAGATGATAATTGTTAGAGTTTGGCTTGAATTTTGAAAATGTTGATTGTTAGTTTGTGTAATATTGACAGAATATGATTGTGTTTTATCCTAAACATAAAAATCCATAGGTTTCTGACAATTTGCCTACTGCAACTCATTGCTTATGTGTCATGAATTACTTTGAATTAGTTGTTCTCTGTAAATTATTCCAAGTAAATATACTCTGATTTTGTACATTTAGTGTTTTCCATTTATTTGAATTTAAGGCGGCCTGCTTGAATATGATTAAACATCGAAATTATCGAATATAAATAGGTACATGGTTCTTCAGCTCCCTGTATACTGAATAGATCATACAATCAATGTTAACAATGTTTAAAGTAGGTATTTGCATTAGTGTATAAGAGACATGTAGTGTGAATCGAAATGTGTTAAGATAACTGATTGTGTATATACGCAAGTGGTATGAGAATCAATTTCCTTGATCGGTGAATTTTAAGAAAACATACAATTTTTACAAATGATATGAATCGAAAATGTCATAGCATGCATAAAATGAAGATAAATGAACAAAATAAAGGAATGAATTCAAAGAAGAACAATGTAGTTGTAACTGAATGTTTGTGCTATTTTAATGTTCCAGTTAATTGTTTAACATATTCAGATAGGACAACTGATTTGAACCTTTGAATGTAATTGCTGTCATTCAGTTAATAAGAGATAAATAAAATGGAATAAGGAGTTCAGATTTACTTATTAATTGTTAGTTGCCATGGGACAGCTAACTATATTCCATCTATCCTATTAATACTGTTTAGATTTACCTATATATGTAAAGCTTCAGGTGTTAGTCTCTTTCTGTAAAAATCAAAGCCTTTTAAAGGATTCATGTATCACTGAAATCAGTTGTATGACCCGATTCTATCAAATGTAATGCTATCGCTGATTTATTCACAAATTTTCTAACATCATCTGAGAAGTTGGGAATATGCTTTAAGCATAGTTTGTGTTTCTTCACTTTCACATTCAGTTGTTTTATTGTTTCACTTATAAATGTGGCATTATATATTCACTACATTTGATTTCATAAACACAATTCTATTGTACACGTACTTTGTTATTCTAAAGATAATTTGTTGTTCTATTCAGATGAACTAAACTGGGAGAGAATTGATGAATCATGTATATTAATGTCTAAATAGATGTTTATTATTTAGATTATGTTATAAGAAATTCTTGTTGTTTCAATTAAAAGTCTAGAGTATTGTTTATTAATCAGATTAGCAACAGGTTTTACGTTAATATACACAAAGAAGTCGGAGATCTCGACTGTTCGTAAGAAACCTTTATACATGAAAGTGCAATTCAACGGGGATGTGGCTAGTGACACTCTGAAATATAGGTTAACCAAAGTAATCACCAGGACATTCTACGCAGCCAATCTTGCGTTGACCTTCTCTTGTCGACCAGCGATGTCTACTCAAACGAATGACAAGTTACCTGAGTTGGCCTCTTCTATGTGCATTTACAAATTCAGCTGCTCCTGTGGAGATAGCTATATAGAGCGTACTACCAGGCAACTTAACCAACGAATGAGTGAACATTTACCAACTTGGTACATAAAGGGCCAGAGAAAATCTATTCGTAGTTCTATATTGACACATCTTATTGATAGCGGTCATGCAGTAGATAAATCGAAATCATTTCGAGTTATCTATCGTGGGCGGCCTGCTTGAGCATCTGGTCTACCTGTTCATGCCATCTAGATATTTCAACAAGTTATCCGTTGTTGTTTGTTTTAATATATTATTATGTTTATTAATCGCATGACCTATTCTGCTGCGTTTCTGAAAAGTGTACAACCTTTCGTTGTCAAAGTTACAGAAAACTCAATAAGAGACAATATGGTTGTTGGCAATGTACAACGAAAAGAATGTACATTATTCAGTTGTTCATTCACTGAAGTGCTAACATCTAACTGGCGATTCCTCAATATTTATCGCCAGGACCGACCAAGAAGAAAGAAACGGAAACTTGTTGAAATACTTTGCGCTGAGAATTCTATATTGTACCAAAATTATAATATTGAATAAAGCTAATAATAATAAAAAAAAGTATACCTCCATCATTTCCCGACGGAGTCCGTTCCCGTCTCCTATATATAGCTGAAGCCATTGAAATTCGTACATATAACCCCAATTTATGTGTACAGAAGAAATACGTGACCCCCCTATCCCTTCCATGGCCAGTTATAACTTAACTAACAGTTTTTTTTTAAATTTTATTATTATCATTATTTATTTTATTCTATTTGTGTTATCGTTAACCTTATTTCCACATCCGTTATTTGTTTGTATTTTCCGCCTCTTTGTATTCTTCACTATATAATTGATAACAGGATACTAAATGTACCAGTAGTGATCAGCCTTTCACTCAATAATCTGACTTAAGCTCTTTTCAAGGAATCTGATTGCTGAGTGAAATGTTGATCTTATTTTAAATTCAATGATTGAAATTTTTGCAAACAGAATTTCCTCCGGTAAGACTATAATTTATGGACGAATCAATCAGATTCACGATAACAGGTCTTGAATTTTAGCACAAAATTTAATTCATCCATTTGGCTAAATAGAATTTTGGCATTATAGCTGATATCAATTTGTGATGAAAACTTTAAATGTAATTCCTTACCCTGACTATCGACTGTAAATATTAATCCTAATTCCTCACACTGGTTTATAACCCTGATTTGACCGTAGTATGTACGAGGACATTCTCAAGGTTTTTTTAGTGTCGCTCAAATGTCGCCCATAAATTATAGTCATAACAATTCCTCCTTAGTAATTTCGTGAATAAACTAATTAAAATAACAACTTTGAAAATACTACAATCTTCACAAATCGCCATACTGACAATAAAATAACAATCACAATGGTTAAGATCATGAGTCAGTTGAAGCTAGACCACCATGGAAAACCTGGAAGCACTGGACGGCCGTTTCGTCCTTAACCATTGAAATTACTACAATCTCCACAAAAACCCATCTGATATTATTCAACATATGCTCACTAGTGACTGGCTTCAAGATATATATCCTGGAGTTCTAGTGAGAAGTAGTGACCAGCGGAGTTCAACCAGGTCTGTTGTGAGATAGTAACTCACTGAAGACAATGGTGGATGTGTCGCTCAATTTCGCGGATTAGTTGAAGTTATACATTAACGCCGTTAGATGCCGGCTCAGTGGTCTAGTGGTCAAGTGCTCGGGCGCGCAAGTGCTTGGGTTCGAATCTCGCAGGGGCCGAGGTCATGGATGCGCACTGCTGAAGTGTCCCATACTAGGACGAAACGGCCGTCCAGTGCTTCTAGGTTTTCGATGGTGGTCTAGCTTCAACTGACTCATGATCTTAACCATTGAAATTACTACAATCTCCACAAAAACCCATCTGATATTAAAATAACAATCAACGAAAATTACGTAATAGGAATTATGTGTGTACCATCAAGTTAAATATATAAGGAGTGAAGAGGAGATATAAAAGTGTGAAGAAAAATCCAGGAAGGGTATAAAAAATCAATAAAGTAATTTATTAATTCTTATTTCTTCTGTAAATATAGATAGGAGTTTTTATTCAGTTTGTTATCGTTTGTGATTATTTAGTGACCCTAAATCTGACTCCATTTGGATCGTATCGGATTGTTGTCAAATAATTGCTGTCAAAATATACATCTTCACTATTCTCTTATATAATCATCGACTTAGCTCACATTAGTGTACAATGGAATTAAATAAGTCATATATGAGAACGAATTTCGAATATGTGTATTTCATACAATTGTTGATCCAGACAGATGATCAAAGGAACGAAGTAAAGTGAAATGATACGAGGTGGAAGCGTGTGAGCCAACTAGATTTAATCAAACATGAATCGATATTTATAGTCATACGAGTTGGGTATTGACTTTGACCTTGTCCAAACGACACAGTTGTTAGCTGAGTTGTCTGGTGATAAGCTTGATGTATTGTTCCCTACATGAGTAACTGAATTGGTGAATACACATCAAAATAACAAAGTGAAATAATTGATCTTTTATTTTAGTAAACGTTATTGATCGACTAGAAAGTAACAAACATAGAATAAGCTATCTAATCTCGGCAATTCCAACATAAGGGATGAAGTTAAGATCTTTAGGCACTGTATATATTTAGACTAATCAATCATAGCATCTGGTATAATGTCAATAAATCGTTTATAAATCTCTCTTTCTAATAAATATTGAATCAATAGCGAATACAAATATATAGTACATATGGGACCATGTAGTACAATGTAGTAAGGAGAGACGACCATGCGCTGATCAACATAGCATGCTATCAGAAGAGTGTTTACCAACTACAAACTTCTGGCTGGCCACGTCTTAGGGTCATCACTACCCCACCAGGGGGGGGAGTGATCAGTATTGGTAAGTAAATCCTCTAAATAAATAGCTCTGTAAGTTTTCGACCATATTAGTTTTAATGGACTCACCTAGCTGAAGGCGCTCGGTCATGTATCCACGCCAGGTCACTAGTGGAAACGTCGTGCTCAACATACCTTGCAATCGCTAACCAGTCTAGATCAATCGATTCTAGAGATATTGATAGCCTATCAAATATATCTTTGAACCTCCTCACTCCTGACTTTTGATTTCACTAGGTGGGCACAATTCATAGTAGAAGTTATTACTGGTTAAATCATTGTCAAACTTCAAATACCTGTGACATGTTCAATAACATTTAACCACACAAAAAGATAATACCTACACTGACTAGAATAAAACGTTTATATAACAAATGAAAGTCAATAAATTTTAGTAGTATGTAATTTTATATTTAAACTCCGCCTGGAGTCCCTCTGGAGGCTACTGCCGGTCAAAAGACCGGATAAAAGAGGAGGGTTGGGCATGGGGTTAGCATCCCCATCCCGTAGAAAACTAACTCGCTAAAAAAACGCTGACCAGTAATTTTATATTTAATTTTCTTTTTCTTTCAAATAATTCTTGTTACATCTCTATTGGATACTGTAATAGTGTACATAATTGATTTTACAAAAAAAATATTTAACTTATTATTTAAACTAGTTGTCAGGGTTGATTACCCCTATCTACATATAACATAATAAATGAATCGCTTTGCTATATTTGACACTACTTTTATTGATGTTGATTAATAGGATGATAAGGATCATTGATGATTCATAAAATGATTACCACGAATAATCTCATCGAAACATTTGATGAATCACTTTCATATTAGAGTGTTTTAAAACAGCTGTGTTTTGTTTTGTTTTTCTTTGAAAAACTTTATCGTTACTTTTCATACTGTTTCTGAAATCTTTATATAATCATGTAATGTCAGTATCAATACGAAGTAGTTTGATGAGTAACTTAGTTACTACATAGTAATAAATCAATAAATTTTACAAATCAATAAATTGATAAAAATGAATGGTGACTAGCAGTGAAATTCAAGATGGGAGTTTTATCCCATTTGAGACTCGTCAGCTAAATGTACATGCATTTCAGTGTTGATGTTCATTCCGGCAATCGAACCCAGTACTGTTCGCTTGAAATGCCATCGCTTTACACACTTAGCTACTGATTCTTGATAGCTACCTGCTTGTGCAACGGGGTGAAGTTTAAATTCAATTAGTATTGTTTACATGAATCTTCCCATTGATGTTTAGCATCGCAATTGATCATATGTGCATACTATGCACTGTATACTGGTCAATTTCAGTCATAAATAACAATAGGAAGATTCAAACAAACAATACCAAGTGAATTTAAGCTTCTACCCATCGCGCAAGCACGTGGCTATCAGGAATTAATAGCTAAGTGGATAACACGATCGCATTACAAAATAATTATATATGACTGTATTAAAATGAAACCACAATACAGTGTAGTGGCTTTGTTTCGTTAATCAATCACCTTGATTACCGTTATAATATAAATCTTAACGGTGATGAAAATCAGAAGGCACTGAGAAGCGATAACTACAATTTATTAGAGGATAGCACAGATCACAAAGCTATAAGCACATCAAGCGAATTTGAAGCAGAGAAGCGAATGAGTACATACAAGCAAATACAGAAGCGAATTTTTGTCAAATTGAATACAGCACAGCTAGACAAGTTGGAAGCTAATAATAGGATTTGAGTACATATATACATGAGGAGGAGGATAAATCATCAACTTATATTTAAGTAAACACTAGTAGATCTGATAGGACTGAGAGGTCTTGGGTTCGAATCTCGCGAGATGGGATCGTGGATATGCACTGCTGAGAAGTTCTACAATAGGACGAAACGGCCGTCCATCGCTTCCAGATTTTCAATGGTGGTCTAACATCAATCGGTTCATGATCTCAATCAAAACAAAATTTATTTGAATACAACAAATATCTCTGTTAATAAAATGGATATTTAATGAGAAAACACCATAATTTATGAGGTGAATATTTTGTTTATATGGTCAATAAAGATTTCAAAGAAATTAACATCATTAAATGTTAAAACATGATTTTCTTTTTGTTTAAAAAAGTAACTTAGTACTATGTTTTATTGCTTAATTTAGACATGGTAAAATTTTGGGATGACAGAGAATTGATTTATGACTACGTTTTTGTTATTTGGCTTGATTTTAAACTTTCATGTGTGTATTTCAAACCCATATCCATAAGTGTAAAGTTTTTTGTAAGAGTTTAAACTTGTAAGCTGTTGTTAGTGTGTAATGGAATTTGTTCGTCTTTATTGCATAGGTTTAGTTCAAGCGGACTGTCTTGATATTGTCATTTAATCACAAGCTTTTGACTAGATAACTCTACCTGTTGCTCTTCTATAGTTACTGCCGGTCCCAAGTTCGGGTAAAGGAGAAGGGTTGGGCATAGGGTTAGTGACCTAATCCCGTAGAAAACTAACTCTCTAAAAAAACGCTAACCAGAAAAAATAATTTTGACTAGATATCAACAACGGGAAAATATAACCCCTGAAAAGTAACTTTATATTCATTGAATAAGTTAATAACAAAGTGAACTCAGTAGATCAGTGTATAATACGTTTGTATTTGTAGAGATAAGTGCAAGGTTCACATTTTATTGTAAAGATTAAATTTGCGATTCAGATATATCCCGTCGACAAGTCACATCTAGACTGAAACTCAAATAACACACAAATAATGTTTAAAGCCAGTTTATTTACACACTTCATCAAACGATAACTGATTTTGTGAAAGTTTTGTGAAACAATATAAATGGTAAAATATCAATAAAGAGTATGATTCTATGAATCTCACTAACAGATTCTTTTTTAATATAACATTTCTGTTACCAATCACTTCATTCTATTCAATCTTTTTAACAGAACAATGTCATGTACCAATACATGTATCGCTTATCAAAAGGTTGACTGTTAAAAGATAATTTAGTCATGTGACCAACAGGTTCTATTTACTCATTTGATTTTATGTTCAGTAGAGTTTTTTTTATTTCCAATAGGCTTCAGTGGTCAGATTTCCAAAATAAAAGGTTTGTTTTATCCAGGCTAATGGTAACTCCATCATTATCTTTCCGCAGCTTAGTTCATTTTTTCTATGGAATATAATATTTCTCGAGAAATGAAAAAGAAATTCAAAGATTTAAGTCATGAGTCAATTAAAGCTAGACCACCATGGAAAACCTGGAAGCACTGAACGGCCGTTTTGTCCTAGTATGGAACTCCTCAGCGGTGCGCATCCACGATTCCGGTCTAGCTACCATTGACCCATGATTACATTCTGCGAAATTTCTGAAATCTCCACAAAACCCCTTCTGATAATAATCATCTGCTCACTAGTGACTGAATTCAAGAGATTCTCCTGGAGTTCTAGTGGGAAGCCGTTACCAATGGAGTCCATCCAGGTCTCTTGTGAGATATCAACTCACTGAAGACAATGGTGTACGATGGCGCAACTTTGTGGATTGGTTGAAGTTAGGCATTAACACCACTGGATGCCGGCTCAGTGGTCTAGTTGGTTAAGCGCTTGGCGCGACACTGATAGGTCCTGGGTTCGAATCTTGCGGGGTGTGGAATCGTGGATGCGCACCGCTGAGGAGTCCCATACTAGGACGAAACGGCCATCCAGTGCTTCCAGGTTTTCCATGGTGGTCTAGCTTAGACTGACTCATGATTTCAACCTGTGAAATGAAAAAAAAACACCCAGACATACCGTAAAGTAATGTAGCCGTACTTTAATTATCCACGCAACAGATAACCAAATACTAACAAATTCGAAGTAAATCAAATGTATGGTCACTTCTGAATTATCTTAACTCCTTGTTAAAGTATTGATAAGATAATTCAAAATATCAGTATTTTTTTCTGACTAACCTATGCTGCTAAACTTTGATCAATAAATTTATAAAACCGAACATTCTAGACTGACTCAGAGAACCATTTTCGAAATTCTAATCAGAAGCCATAATTGGTAGACTTGAGCAATATCAAGAGTAAGGGAGATATTATGATGACCACACAGTATGGTGAATTGATTGATGAAAATTTGAACTATTAGATTGAAGATTAAATGATCAAAATGTAACATGCTTATCTTAAAGCTTATCGATTTAAATTTTGATCCCTGAAAATGTGATATAATTAAAAAGAATACTCAATTTTCAATAGTTCTGAAGATGCCACAGGTGTTTCGAGTTTGACAACGCTTTAACCAGTAACACCTAATATTAAGCATACCCACCAAGTGAAATCAAAAGACAGAAGCTAGGACGTTCGAAGATACATTTGATAAGCTATCAATATATCAAGGATCGTCTGATGTAATCTGGCTAGCGACTGTGGGGGTTGTTGAGCACGGCGTTCCCACTCGTGATCTGGTGCGGATGCATGACCGAGCGCCTTCAGCTAGGTGAGTCCATTAAAACTAATGTGGTCAGCATCCAATGTCGAAGACTTACAGAGCTATTTATTTGGAGAATTTATTTACCGCTACAATTCTCGTCAATATAGTTTACTTATACTATACTTATGTTATCATTTTGTTTAATATAAATAGTGATTATTTCACAACTAATTTGCAGACAACTGAACAATTTACGTGTATATCAATATGAACTCTGCCTATAGCTTTTCTAGAGTTACCCCCGGTCAAAAACCCGGGTAAAGGAGGAGGGTTGGGCGTGGGGCATACATTACGAAAATCACCAAACTCCATCAAGCGCTAACATGGAATCCTGAAGGGAAAACGAAAAGAGAAAAATCAAAGAACACACTGCATCGGGGAATTGGAATCAGACATAAAAAATGATGAATAGTAACTAGAAATAACTGGGAAGGATCGCTCAACACAAAGTTAGATGGAGAATGCTGGTGAGTAGCCTATGCTCCTCCACAAATAAAATATTCTCTTAGAATATATCATTTTAGTTTAATTTAATTCATTGGAAAAAAATACGTGAAATTTCATTTGTTTTATAGACTAGCTACAAGACATCATTTAGATAAGATTAAAAACAACAACAACAACAACATCAAACCAATTTTGGTAGATTTTACTATTCAATGTAAATTTATTTTTTATTCTATTGGGAACTAAATGACATGGGATACATGACAGTTGAATGTTGGATAAGTAAATATTTTTTCCTAAAATATCAGTGTGCCATTATTATTATCTTGGTTAAATGATACATGTGGGATTCTTTCCTTAAACGTTTGTCTTACTGATGAGTTCAACGATAGAATGAAACATTAATACTGGATTTGATTAAAAGTTATAATTCAGATTATTCTAAATTTGGATAACGTCAAGGAATTCATTCAAGAAGCTAGTACCATGTCAGAAAGTGATCGATTCAATTCAGAATACTAACAACATATAGATTTTTGCTAATAGTAATGAATAACATGACATTATTAGTTGTGTTCTTTTTGTCAATGAAATACCTATGTTTTTGACACAAAAGATTGAAATAACAGAAGTGTCGATATAAAAGTTTTATTTTGTTTTATTACTACATTGTAAGTCATTAAAATATTGTACTTGAGACTAGAGTTCTAACGCATGAAGTGAACTATGGACAGTATGACTTCTTCCTATTGACGATACTAAACGAGAAATGGAGAAAAAACAAGTATTCGTTTACTAAAAATATAGTTTAGTAGGCTTATGGCTAAAGATTTGAAGAATGTTCTCTTTTCACTGTAATCTATTGTAGTGTAGCGTCAAGTCGCGGTTGACTATGATCACCAATACAGGAAAACTAAGTGCCAATTAACCGATAAGTTGCCTCGCAGGCCAAATATCAGAAGGCAGTTGATGGCTGTAGTCGAGATGTATTTGTTGGCGATCTCGTGGTATCGAAAGAATACCGAGATCGTGCAGAAGGAGTACAAGTGTTGTTACTGAGCGTAACCGAATTCCTACAATGTCACAATCAACGGAAGAATATATGTATTTTGGTACGGTTAGAAAAACAAGTACGGTAAAACGATCCCCGGTACAATATCTTATAATAGTAATTGTTTCCATTACAGCAATCACTTTCTCTCTTGATAAAAGTAGGTCACCACACTATCTTTCTAATAAGTTCCCCAAAGTTATTTAGTTGCTTGTACACTTTAGTTTTATCTTAGAATGGTACAAAATTTACGTTGACGTTGTTGGTTCATAAGTCAATGGGATATAAGCAAGAATGTAATCACAACAATGGTGTAATGCTGGTCTAAACAACCTGGACTTCCTGAATGCTTAGGTCTAAATACCTTGATGAATACACAACTTCAAATGTCGTTTGGTTCTCTAGTTCCTTAATTCGCGTACTTGATCTTACACTCTGTGGCCACCATTCCATAAAAATTGAGATATCTAATGATTTCTTTTTCATGTAGAAAATCTCTGACTGTTGGAATGCTCACATTTATACATCATAGGTGTGCACACAAGTGAATAACCGATAATCGTAGTGTTTACATATGTAAAACAATTTATTGTTTGAATAAACCATACAAACTATATATATGATACCCATTGAACAAGTCATTGGCTATCTTGACTCAGTAGCTAAGTGGATAAGGTGTCGGCCTTCGATGCGAAGAGTACTGGAATGGAGTCCCTTTGTGAACATAAACACTAGAGTGTAAGTACACCCATTTGACAAGTTCTATATTGGTTGAGACGCGCGTTCGGGGTCCTAATGCTAACCACAATTCATGTATTCTATATGTAACTCATATATCCGAAGAAGATTAAATTATGGGTAACTTCCGAGAACTATTTATAAATATATATTCTTATTATATAACTGTTAAGTAACTAGAATATATATTTTTATATTTCTTTTATCATAAGCTTTCAATTGATATATTGGTTATTATTATACGACTTACTATTCTTAATTTATTCCCAATCTATTAGCTACAGCCTCTCATACTCACAGCCACTTTTAGCTTGATCATGTATAACTGCCATTTTCAATTTTATGGTGTGATGCAGTCCAGTTTGCTTATATATAAGCTACATATCTGAAATATATTAATTATACACTAGAGGCGGATATCGTGTTCTGGACTCAACTGGCAGGGCTAGGCGAAAAGGACCAATAATGATTCAGAGTTAACGTAAGACTGCCATTTCTCTTTTTGACATATCATCGGTTTAGCACGAGAATAAGGTTATATAGGTTAGTGTTCTGATTGATGATTTTGTCATGTGATAAATGACAGGGTAAAATTCATAAAAATAACTTAATATGAAGTGACTATTTTGAGGCAATCTTCACAAGCTGAACCTACACCAACAAAGAGCGATAAAAATGTGATCAGCAGTATCACCGACGGTAAAACTAAAACCCTTTCTAATAATGATAGAAATAACTTGAAATACTAAGATACAGAATATGTACGCGAAATCATGCAGGAATTGTAAGAATTTTCGCTTTAAACGGTAAAGTTAGAAATATGGTAAGAGAAGAGAATCAAGAATCCGTTTAATTCATCAGAAATCACTAATTCAGATATTTATTGGATACTTTAATGAATGTAATCAAGTTAACATCATGTAAATAAATCAAAACTAAATTGACAAAGGTAAATCTGATCAATATTCAACGTTAATAATTCATTATAAAATTTTCAATGAAGGTAAACAATTTTTGGAATTACAAACGTAGTGTCATTTAATTGTTACTGAGTTCTCGCCAAACTACCCATCATAGTGAACTGCTTCTATATTAGACGATCAATCCCTGAACGTTGAATAGTTTGCCGAATATTGTCGAGCTCAAGGATGACCATCGTAGGTGAATCAATAGAATATCATAGCCTAGTCATGCAACATTGGTTTTACTCTCTTTTTTCTCTAACATTTTCTTACTAATACATGCTGTTGTTTCAGTAAGGTTTTGTTTATTCTGTATAGTCATCAAGGAATCCAATTCTCCTGGTTATCATGATAGAATAAGCCAAATTACGTATCAACCGTAAGATGTGACTTTGATGTAGCTTGGGGTTCATACTAATCATGTTCAGCTAAGGTGGACACTCATCACTGACCTAGATCACCCACATCGGTATTCTACACAAAAACGTCACGCTGAATCATAAATACCTCTGGTTTATTCTCTAGAGAAACTCCTCCTGGAGCCCCTCTAAAGCTACTTCCGGCCCCAAGCCCGAACAAGGGAGGAGGATCGAGCATGGAGTTAGCGACCCCATCTCGTAGAAAACCAACGCGCTAAAAATACGCTAACCGGAAAAAATTATTCAAACCACTTAAACTCTGCTCTGGGAGTCAAAAGGTCTTCATTAAGAAGAGTTACGACGCCTTATGGTGAAAGCCAAGTTCTTTCGAAAGCCACGAGGCTGATGCCCATTCTGACAACCAGAGCAACCTTTTATTTAAGTACATGGAATCCTCGTACAATATTCCATTCTGTAAATAATTATGCAGATATTTTTTTGGTAGAGTTTTTTCTCTGATCTGGATGGTTTGGTCGTGGAGCGACATCATCATGTCATTCAGAAGAACGATGAAAGCTTCACGACCAAACTATCCAGCTCAGAGAACAAAACTCCACCAAAATCATTCACCTGAGCTGCAAATCTTCTCTACTATCTGAAGATATTTTTACCCAATCTAAACATAAAACCATTTTTACCACAGTGTTCAATAAATTTATCATTATTCACTGAAGAAAATTAAGTTATGTAAAGCGAACTTTAACCTTGACCTTTGTAAAATACTAAAAAATCAACAACTTTGATAAGTTGTTTCCTATTACACATTCTATCATGTTAACACTTATACTTGTTAAGCATAATGTACGTATTGAATATGAAATTTTGTTAAAAACAAGTAACCAATTGAATAAGTAACTAATCCAAAATGTACATTGATGAGTGAATCATTAATTTCCTTTAGGTCAAACAGGGTTATGGCTGTGATTCTTTAATCATCAGTAAGATTTTTATCGGCGTACCCCCTACAGACAAAATGTTTATTTTGCAATATAAAATGTTAGATATTTTTTGAATACAAATTTTGATACAGAATACTTTATTTTTCTTATGTCATAACCAAATATTCAGTTAAAATAAACATTTTTATTCAAAACATGAAATGATTTAAGTTAGACAACCAGTATGAAATTCTTCATCAGTGAATATCTACGAATCCACAGCCAGGAGTCAAACTTAGCATGTTCGATTTTACGCCTGAACTCTTAACCTCAAGACCATTGAGCTTATAGCTTAATTAATCTAAGATATTGCATCACTATTTTCCATTGTTTTAGGCTGATTAAACTCTAGTATTTATACTTTCTCGTTAGAATTCTAGAATGTTCTCCCAAAGTTAGTCACTAATGAGTATTCAGTAATTATCAGGATGGTAGCTGTTTAGAACACAGGTTACAGGATCGTTGATGCTCACTGATGAAGAGTTTTATAATATGAAGTGACGGTCGCCCAGAGTTTTACTTGTTGCTTATCCTGTATTGGTTCGCAAGCATGATAAAACTCAATAATCGACACAATTCTATACCGAAAAATAAACAATGATTCGATTTCTTTTGATTTCTTCAATTAAATAAGATGGTATATGTGAAGGTTATGCAAATTTTGAGGGTAACGATCCTTATTATTAGATAGCAGAAGGAGTTCAGTGAGATGTTTTTCTACGTAGTTCATGTGAACTACAAGTGAATGTAATCGAACTTATCATTGGCAATATAACAAACAGAACCAACAATCTTTTTTTGAGCACACAAATAATACCATACTACTTTATTTTAAAATTCAGTAGTTTGTGGCTTATAGAAGTGGTTTCTCAAATGTTATAATGTGTTTAATAACAATATATTATATGTTTGTACCGTAGTTCCATCAGTAATATATTCCAGCCAACGACAAAGTCAGAATTTTCAATACAAATGTCAAGACAGTTCTACTGTATGTGGTGGAAACCCGGAGAACAACGAAAGCCATCATTCAAAAGATACAAGTGTTTATTAATAGCTGTCTTCGCAAAATACTTCGGATCCGTCGTCCAAACACGATCATCAACAACCTACTATGGGAGAGAACAAATCAGATTCCAGCAGAGGAAGAAATCAGGAAGAAGCGCTGGATGTGGATAGGACACACAATGAGGAAAGCATTCAACTGCGTCACAAGGCAAGCCCTCATATGGAATCCTCAAGGTCAAAGGAGAAGAGGTACACCAAAGAACACATTACGCCGAGAAATGGAGACACATGAAAAGAATGAACAACAATTGGATAGAAATGGAAAGGAATGTCCAGGACAGAGTGTGTTGGAGAATGCTTGTCGGCAGCCTATGCTCCACTGGGAGTAACAGGCATAAGTAAGTAGGTAATCTTTAAAAATATCCACCAGCCAGATTATATGATATTTTATTAGCATTAACTTATTTTTTATTATAATGGACAGAGTATACTTACTAGATATTCCAATGAATAATATCAATAATAATTAATGTCCAAAATCTTATTACATAAAAAGAGTAATAATTAATTGGAAAGTTAAATGTGTTTTATGATGGAAGATTTTAGTATTTTCCAGCATGCAAGTTAAACATTAAGATTTTTGGATACCTACTCAGTTGTTAAGCAACTGCACGCGGGACTGAAGGCTCTGGGTCCGAATCCTGAGAGCAGGCTTGTGGATACGCACTGCTGAGGAGTCCCACAATAGGACGAAACGGCCTTCCAGTGCTTCCAGGTTTTAAATGGTGATCTAACATCAATCGGTTGATGATCTCAATCAAATACAGAACATTATTAAATATTTGATAAACGCTTTGTTCCATTTTGAATAAATCTTTTGTCTCACAGCAGGTATAGATTTAGAAAAGTTTTGAGAGAATGGAAATTTTTTTAAACTGTGTATTTTAATTTAAACCATAAATTAATTTGAGTAATGAAAACATTGAAAACCAATGAATACTGAGCAAATGTTTCATTTTATTAGGATAATTAGTAATAGGCACACTGCATATCTAGGAATTAAAACTGTTAATATTAAAAGTTCTGATGATGCTTCCAATTGTGGATTTAGCAGAGAACTACCACTCCTGATAACGAGAGTCATCTGACGTAAGAATTTTATGCAAAGTTCCCTGGTGTTCACCACCAACCATCTAATAATCAAAGAGCAATCATCAGAAATGATAATAATATTAACTCTATTATTAGCATTATTTGTCAATAATAGTGATCCGGGATCAAAGGTATTTTTATTCTGGATAGAAATGTCTACAATAAAACCTTCTTACTGTATTCGACAATTGTTTCTCTAACGTGTAAAGGTTATTAATCAACAGAAAACTAGATGCATAACACTTTTTCTGATAGTATTTGGTACCTTGTTATGTTCATTTTTACCCATCATGAATAAACAGGTGTGGACATTTATTTCCCTACGCTGACAAGTGAATTCCTTATGAAATCAGGAGACCTGCAGCAATCATCAAGCAAAGTAAAAAAAACATCGTTTTTGCATATTTTTTGCCAAGAACAAAAAGAATTTCGATTTTCAATAATTGCTGGGTACATTAATACTATTACTGGAATCAATATTATAACCGTCTCTGATGAAGACTTTTTAATTGTTTTATCAGAATCAAGACTGAAGGAACCGTAACTCCAGGAACTACTTCATGGTTTATTATTATCATTATATATACTCTTACTGAACAGTGATTAAGAAACTGGATTACCATGTCTATGTATTCCATTTATCATAAGCTTTCGGTCAACCCATAAACTACTATCATGCGACTTGTTATTCCTATTTTATTGTCGGTCTATAATTTACATCAGTCAATTTCATGTTGTTTACATATGATTGTCATTTTCTATTTTATGGTGTGATACAGTCTAGGGTGTCTGTGGATATAAAATACATTTGTTTAAAATATGATATATCAGAGATCGTTTGCTTCTTTTGGACTCAAGGGAGGTCGCATCTTGCGAATAAAGGATTAATAAAGTCCGGGTTATCCTGACAAGGTTAATAGTGCTAGTCGTTCGTATAACTGGTCAATTTGGGGATACTAGTATGTCGAAGAAACAGCAAACATGAAATAAATAAAATTAGAATCCAGATTCTGATTGATGACTTGGCACATAATATTGATCGGCGGTCTCAAGGCATAACAACTATTGGGTAACTGAATATACATAACATAAAGTCTTAAACCTGAAAAGCATATCACTCTGTCCTCCTAAACAAAGCATATCTACACACTTGGAGAAACCAATAGGACTAGAACAAACTTTACTTGGTCACACATTAAGAGATGGTTACTGAGCTGTTGTTTTAGTGACTGACATCTAAGATATTTACACTAACTGTACATTTTGTAACAACAAACTTTATGTTTGTCAAATAGATGAAGGAAATACATTATGACATTTCTAAAAATGTTCTCCACCTAATAGTAACTAGTAATTTAGCGATGATATGCTAATTATCTATTAATAAACACTGATAATGATTTCATTCATTTCAGGCAGTTGAAGACAAATTTCGTGCTAGTTGGTACTGATCAGTAAAACATTTTCAGTCTTTTAGAAACTGATATATCTCATGTGATTTAGCGTCACAAACAGACATGTTTGTCAGACTCAAATTGTTATGTTATAAAACTGAGCTGTTTATAGCGGTTCAGTGAAACTAATATTCCAACTATCAGTTTATTTATTTTCAATACAGAATACATCAATTAATCAAATCAAACAAGTTTTCTCAGAATCACTGAAAAATTCCCATTATACTAAAATACAATTATACGAACAAAGAATATTCTTTTCAATGGATTTCCCATCAGGTTCTACAATTAACTCATATCCAAATTAATAATCCGTAAAAATGGTCAAGTTAACGGCAGAGTAATTCATGTAAACAAAGCAAGAGCAGCGTATCTACAACTGAAGAACATCTGGAAATCAAAACAGTTGTCAACCAACGCCAAGGTCAGGATTTTTAATACAAATGTCAATACAGTTCTTCTGTATGAGGCAGAAACCTGGAGAACTACGAAAGCCATCAACCAGATAATACAAGACTTTATTAACAGCTGTCCACGCAAAATACTTCGGATCCGTTGACCCGACATTATCAACAACAACCTACTGTGGGAGAGAACAAACCAGATTAAAATTGCTTCATATTTTTCTTTCCACCAACTAGTTCTTTCTTCCCGTATTATATCCTTATATGTAATCGTTCTTTTATACATTACTGCCATTAAAGTGACTATTTCTATGAATTCGTTATTCAATTTGTTATGCTAATGAGGTATGACAACTTGGACCGTTGAATATATGTGCCTGATACTACATTGTATCTGACTGACTAATAATCTTGACGAAAGTCTTTTTCTTCTCGAAATTTCACCTTATTTACAAATAAAGATAACACAGATTTTTGTTTACATAGAAGAAAAAAATAAATTGTAATTTAAATGTCATGGAACTTTTCTGAAGAAGGCGAAGAAAAAAAAGTCGTTTAGTAAACCGATACAAATTCAGATATGGATGAGAAACAAACTGATATATCACACAAATCATCGTAACAAAACGTTTGTATGTGAAACGAGAAAAAAAGTTAAAAAGAAAAGTATACTGAATGATTATTTAAGTTTGCAATTGTTAGGGGTGTTATTTTTTGAGGGGGGGGGTAAACTTTATTTTTTGTGTTAAATAAATATTTAATTGTGTGTGAACCAAAAAATATGCTTCATCATTTTCTAATCATAAATCGACTGTAATCTTTGTTAGAACTGGGTTGGTTTTCCATGTTCTATACTATATGACTAAGTGTTTTAATGGGTTAGTATATTATTAAGTGGTTATACTTTGTGATGGTAGTATGTTCTTTGGGTTGGGTAGTTTAGTCATGAATCTTCGATTGTCTTTCCAGGTAAAATCATCAGAAAAAAACTTTGAGGCAATGAAGATTTCATTACTAAACTATTCAGCGCAGGGAAAATAATACCTCCTAAAATTTTCTTCCTTAGAGGCAATTATTTTTCAGTATCGCAGTTAAACTTAAATTCATTTAAAGAATGACGAATGATCTGGTGGAGCAGACTTTGTATGACAATTAGGAATATCATATATAAGCGAACACTATTATTTTCGATTAGATCCTCATCAGGCTTTATTCTAATATACAGTAATATAAAATACTATATTAATATGTGAGATACAGGTACATCCAGCTGACGAGTCCCAAATAGCACAAAACATGCGTCCTGGATTCCCTTGCTAGCCAGTATCCATCTTTGCTTAGAATACTTGTGAATAAAGACAACGTCGAGACAATACTCACTGGATGCACATGTGCCAGTAAGAGACTGACCAATTGCAGTCCTAAACATCAATGGGAAAATTCAACTAAACAATACCAAGTGAATTCAAAGTGGGCGAGACCCTAATTTAAGGACGACCTTTGAACGAATCTTAAGTGACCTTGACAATTATTAGCCAATCAGAAGAAAGTTAGTATAAAGTGAAAATATATTATATGAAAGTAATGAATTACAGTGGATATTCTTCTTTTACATGATTTAAAAACTTGTTAAGGTTTGGTTAAGGTTCAGAGGTTCTGAATTCACAATGCATATGGAATAGAAACTCGCTAGGGTTAGGGTTAGGTGAGGGTTAAGGTTAGGGTTTAGGGTTAGTTGAGGGTTAAGGTTTAGGTGAGGGTTTAGGGTTAAGGGTTAGAGTTCAGGTTTAGGGTTTAGGGTGAGAGTTAGGTGAGGGTTAGGGTTAAGGTTAGGGTTAGGTGAGGGTTTAGGGTTAAGGTTTAGGGTTAGGGTTAGTTGAGGGTTAGGGTTAGGATGCTAACATACGAGTTTTTAAATCATGTCAAAGAAGAATATCCACTGTAATTTATTACTTTTTTTTAATATATTTTTACTTTATGCTGTCTTCTGATTGACTAATAATTGAAATTGCTCAAACGCTTCTGATTGGCTCGTCATTAAATTAGAATCTCGCTGTCCTATCTGTTGTAACCTCCCATTAATCACCTACTCTCTCAAATCCGCTGTGAACCGATCGTATGTTAGCAGCGCGTGTCGAACTTTTCTCCGTGACCTTGAAATTGCTCAAACGCTTCTGATTGGCTCGTCCCTAAATTAGAGTCTCGCCTCAAAGTGTTTTAATTTTTTATGAAATATGATATAAGGTGAAAAGTGTTGTTTTGGATAAATTAAGCCGACCTAGAAATGGTCTAAAATGTCTGTCAAATTAGATAACTAATTCTTCATAAAGAATATTCTATAATAATTATCATTTTCAAGACTTTACAGCTGATGACATGCAACTAATTATGAAGGTCATGATGATAAACTTTGTTGATATAAGTGATTTTGTAAATAACAAACAACAATGGAATGAATATAAGTTCTTAGATAAAAAATTTCATCTTAACCAGAAATCAATTACAAATCCATTTACGACATGGAAGAAGTTAATAGTCGATTCATTTTAATTTACAAATCTTTATCACTATACAAACACAACATCACTAGGGGTAAAACTGTAGACTCTTAAACTTCATCCTTATTGAGAACAACTTGAGATTATTTGATCAAAATTTTTAACTTCAGTCAGGTGACTATAAAGCTTATCAAACATTTAATCCTGACAATAGCAAATGCTTCGTTCTTTCGAAGCATTTTACTGGAGTTTCAGGAAACTGAGTTCAGCGGTAATCATTAGTCAAATGTCTCATACTTTTTGTTTCGTTAGCTAGTTTGTAAAAATTGGAGTTAGTCGAAGTTTAGTTTTAATTACAAACTAGTACTGATCCAGGAGTTTTTAAACACGGTTTATTCATTTAAGTATGTTTTTATTGTCAACTTTGATCATATCATGATTAATAGAATTCGATGAACTTCATGAGAGTAATCGCTCATACTATTACCTTTTTACTAGTTTTAAGTAATTTGTCCGTGGAAATTATATAATGGATACCGGCTCAGTGATCTAAAGGTTAAGCATTTACGCTCAAGACTGATAGGTCTTTGACTCGAATCACGCGGGGCGAGAACATGGATGCGCATTGCTGACGAGTCCCATACTAGGATGATACAGCCTTCCAGGTTTTCTATGGTTGTCTAGCTTAAATTGACTCATGAATTCAATTATCAAATTACTACAATCTCCACAAAACCCCTCTCCGATTACAATAATATGATTCTTAGTTAACAAGAACATTATTCAGTATTTTGATTAAACAAGCTTAACACTGTTCAGTTTAAGGTTATATAAAAGCATTGTTCTATTATTTATTGCTTCCTTTTGTTTGATATATATCATTATTGTTTAGAATGATTGATTTGACAGATCAACTCTCTGAATACTTTATTTGACTGAAATTAACGGATAACATGACTTATTTTTTAGCAATACACTAACAAACAACCTATTAGCATTCTTTCCTTAATTTAATTTTCAGATCTTAATGTTGATCTGGATAATTTTTCTCTTGTGTACATTGAGGAATCCACATTCAACACGGATATATACACATATATACAAGGGCATATACTGAATGTTTCTTAACTGATAGAAATCATTTCAAAGGAAAAAAAAGATAGTTTCTGTTTAAACTTAATTACGTAAGCTTTGGTTTTAAGAAGAAACGATATCTTATTTTACATCGGCTAACTGTTGAAATATATTCAAAGATTTAAGCAGTTACGAGATTAGACTGGATTGACAGAGCGCTAAATAGTTAAAGCTTTAAGTTTGTTCCTTCATAATCTCTTTCTGTGTAAAATGTTTCTGGTTTTTTATTGATCAGTTTAGTTTATTAGATCCCATGTTCTCTTTTAGTGAACAGAACACGGGTGGGGACAATCGAATTATATTTAGCGCAAAATTACAGAGTTATTTGGTAAAATAGAAAAACCATACTACAATATTTAGTTTGTAAAATGTTCAATAATTGTCTCGAACTTCGTTGTTCTTGCATTTCCATACTAATTGCTTTCTATTCCCACTCTCCCTTTCTTGATCTTCATCATCTTCTGCCACCAGACATTACATTTCTGACTCGCGTCATATACTACTTATATCAATATAAGTAGCACGCACCACACTCTTACTGATATAATGAGATTAAAAGATAAAATTACATTTTCAACTCATTAAAATTCTTATTCAATATTGCATCCGTTTTTAATTTAATATGTTGGCTATTCAGTGTAATACTTGTTTTGTCTTCCGTGTACTGTTTTCTTCAATTTAATATTGATTTTCTTCAGTGTATTGTTTATTCTTTGTATTAAATTAACGTGAATTATGTTTAGCATGATATATAGTATATGATTTTCAGTATAGAGTTGTGGAAATTATCAAATTTATGATTGAGATTATGAAACGATTGATCTTAGATCACCATTGAAAACATGGAAGAGATAGGGTAGAGACAGGTATCTACCTCAGTACAATGAAAGATGGTCAAGTAATTTCGTTGAAGTAAGACATTAACACCGTTGGATGCCGGCAGGCTCAGTAGTCTAGAGGTTAAGCGTGAGCGCGCGAGACCGAAGGCCGTCGGTTCGGATCCCGCGAGCGGGATCGTGTATGTCCTAAAATGAGACGAAACGGCCGTTCAGTGCTTTCAGGTTTTCAATGGTGGTCTAACATCAATCGATTCACGATCCCAATCATGAAGTATATGATTTGTTATAATTCTGGGTAGTTTTCGTACATGTGATTTGTTTCCTAATTAATCATAAAATATGTGTACAAATCAATATACAAGTGAGTGTATTTCCTACTATAGTTTTCGTGATGTTTGGAAGTAAACACATCTTTACTTGTACAAGTCTTCTGTTCCTTTTTTAACTTCGCGTTGTGGGAATTGTAGTTTTTCCTCGTTTTTAGAGTATAAGTATTAAGTGACGCAGATATAACACTTACAGAGCTTAAAAATCTCAGTAATAACCAATTCATCCATGATATCATTGTATATTTCTTTCGACTTACAATGTAAACGAATACAAAATCTAGGGCTTAACTGTTGAGTTGATAATTTAATTTACGTCAGTCTGAATGGTACGTGAAATTAATTTTATAGACAGTATATAAACTATAATTATGAATTATTCAAAATTAGAACTGTCGTTAGCAACCCATGTCAGTTGACAAATTTTTACCTCTCAATAAAGTTTACTGTGTTTTTGTCGAATATCATCCAGACTCTATAGAGTGGTTTATTGGAAATATAGAGTCAATCTGCATAGAATACACATATTCCAATTGCGACTGGTCAATTCCAGTCCTTAACATCAACAAAGGGAAAACTTCAACAACTCTTACAAATAAATTCAAACTCATACCGTCGTCAAGACAATTTCTACCTGGAATCAGTTACTAAGTAGACAACTCTTTGGGTAATTGAAGTGAAAAGTACAGGGTTGGAGTTTTTTGCGAACACTAACATCGGGGTACAATTATATCTATCTGACGAATCTCAAATGAGATTAGAAGCACGTCCTAGATTTCACTGCTTGCCATTATCCAACTTCACTTCAATAAATGTTTTGTTATCAAATGATTAATACGGATAATTACTTATATACAATACTCAATGATAAAATCATTGTAAGAAATACCAAAACAAACCATAAGGTTCACTAATAATTTATTGTGCACTTGTTAGTTGACACAGAATATGTAAAACAGAAGATTTACAGTTAGATCTTTTTTGTAGAATGAGTAGCTAGTATATAATGATAATTTCTAAAATTTTATTCTAGAATCCACCAGGCTTAATTCTAACTACACACAGGATTTCAATACAGTTATGCTCTAGTTTTAGAATTGAGTTCTAACAAAGTATTCAAGATAAGTAAGTAAATTAGTAAATCTTATCTAAAATATTAGATTTTATAGTTTGCTCATAAAGATATATTGTTTGCAAAGACCGTATTACGCCGAGAAATGGAGACAGACATGAGAAGTATGAACAACAATTAGATAGAACTTGAAAGGAAGACCCGAGATCGGTCACCCCATAACTAATTGGTTCATCCATAAATTATGATCTCGCCGATAATAATAATAATGATTAATCGATGTCAGAATTTTCAATACAAATGTCAAGACAGTTCTACTGTATGCGGCTGAAACCTGGAGAACAACGAAAGCCATCATTCAAAAGATACAAGTGTTTATTAATAGCTGTCTTCGCAAAATACTTCGGATCCGTCGTCCAAACACGATCATCAAAAACCTACTGTCTAAAGGAACAAACCACATCCCAGCGGAGGAAGAAATCAGGAATAAACGATGGATGTGGATAGGACACGCAATGAGGACAGCATCCAAATGTGTCACAAGGCAAGCCCTCACGTGGAATCCTCAGGGTCGAAGGAGAAGAGGTACGCCAAAGAACATATTACTCCGAGACAAATGTGAGAAGAATGAACAACAATTGGATAGAAGTGTAAAAGAAGGCCCGTGGCAGAGTGTGTTGGAGAATGCTTGTCGGCAGCCTATGCTCCACTGGGAGTAACAGGCGTAAGTAAGTAAATAAATGAGTAACTCTATAAATTCATTGATGTATAAATATGTTTTCAAAAGTTGTTAAAATTGAATAACAACAATTGGCGATCTATTTGAATATCTGGGCTACCTTTTTCTACCATCTAAATATCTTGACAAGTTACCTGTTTTTTATTCATTCTAACACATAATTATGTCTATAAATTACATAACCTATGTCAGGCGCGTTTATGAAAAGTTTATGACATTTCACTGTACAAAATTGATGTGTGGACAAGATGATAGTGATTGGTTGTTTGCTTAGTCAGACATGTAGATAGTCTGAAAGGTGTCAGATGAGTTAAATATTCCCTTATCTTTATTATTATTGTTGTTAGATTGTGTCGGGTTTTGGTATGGAAATATATTTACGTTCTAGTCAGACTAATCACATGTTCTTGATCTGAGTTGTGTTGAAATCCTGTAGAATAAACACTGGAAAGGAAACTAGTGTAGATATTCGTGTAAATGTGGAAAACCAACCATTATAACAAAAATACAATATGCATTAAGAAGAATATACATTATTCAGATGTTGATTCTTGAACTGCTAACATCTAACTAGAAATCATTCATTGATTATCGTCAGAATACATCAAGAAATAAGAAAAAGAAACTTGTTGAAATACTTTTTTAAACAGTTGAGATCATGAGTCAGTTGAAGCTAGACAACTATGGAAAACCTGTAAGCACTGGACGGCCGTTTCGTCCTATCGCGAGACTCCTTAGCAGTGCACATCCACGACCCCGCCTCGCGGGATTCAAACCCAGGACATATCAGTCTCGCTCCAGGCGCTTACCCAACTAGACCACTGAGCCGGCCGGCATTGAATGATGTTAATGTATAACTTTAACTAATCCACGAAATTTAGCGACACATCCACCATTGTCATCAGTGAGTCACTACCTCACAACTGACCCGGCTGAATTCCACTGGTCACTGCTTTTCACTAGAACTTCAGGATATATATCTTGAAGCCAGTTACTAGTGAGCATATGTTGATTAGTATCAGAATGGGTTTTGTGGAGATTGTAGTAATTTCAACAGTTGAGATCACGAGTTAATTGAAGCTAGATCACCATGGAAAACCTAGAAGCACTGGACGGCCGTTTCGTCCTATTGTGGGACTTTTTACTGAGAATTCTATCTTGTACCAATAATATAATATTGAATAAAGCCAATAATAATAATAATAATAACCATTTTAGCATCATTGAAGAAAAAAGTAAAAGAAATAGAAGTTCATCAGATAAAATAAAACAATTTCAATGAAAAGAATTCTTAAGGTTACTTACTGACAATCGGTATTATTATTAATTGATGATGTAATAATGATTATCATAGTTCATAACCTTAGTTTTTACTATTAATAATAGTAATAATAAAGAATATCTTACCTCTTACCTCCCTTTCTACCCATTACATTAAATGGAGAATATATATGTATGATAATCTTAATGTCAAATTATACATTATTCATAAAACTGTGGAATGAAATAAATTATAGAATAATGATTTCTATTTGTTCATCTTTATCTTTATTCAAGCTTCTAATGAAGTTTGAACTGACATTAAATGGAACTATATTGCCCTTGTATTTCTATGAATGTATACACTTGTACATTCTTTTTATATTTCAAATAGTTGTTGTATTTTAAGGAATTAAGTTAAGTATAAATAGAAATTAGCATAAATGTTTAGTAAAGTTCAATTATGTTTACTAATGAGATCTAGGATGCCCATTTTAACTTGTTTAGGCTTGATCAGTTAAATTTAGTTGAATTTCAGTATCGATATTCACATAGAAACTATAACCAAGTGCTTCTACTGTAAAGATTAGCATATTATCTACTAAGTTACTGAGTTGAAACAACCATTAGATTGCGTAATAGGTATAAATTTAATTTATAATGTGTTTTATCCGGTCGTCGCTGATTGTTGTACCGGAGAAAAAAAAACACTGATCACTTATACTCGGAACGAGGGACCTCTGCAATTCTCACGATGCGAAAGTAAGAACACAAAGACTGGTATAAGTGAAGATTTATCAGCCCCAAAACACTATGACAACGACGAAGCAATATCGTCTAAAATACACTGGTTTATATATTGATTGTACTCCCATTTTGATGAATAATTAGGATTAAATCATATACTCAGTTATAACAAATCAATTACTGAGCATAGTTCATGTCAACTGAATACAAGAATATCGTATATTATACAAAAGAAAATATCATACTGGGAAAACAAACCAAACACTACACTGACTGATCTTCACGTTGAATCAAAACGGATGTCAATGTTGAATAATGAGTTATTCAATCGAAAATGGATTTTCTTTTCGTTATATCATAATGGTTTAAATCTTCCAGTTATTAGTGTTAAACACTCCAATTGATTTGTATACTCTACTTATTTCTATTCAATTAAAATATTCATAATTTTTTTCTATTATCGATAAGATTTTGTTTATTTCTGTTGTAGGTATTCTAGAATACATTTAATTACTATGTGTTAAAATATAAGTCCTTTGAGAGAATACTACAATACGACAATTAGATTGATGAGTATTAGGTTTAATTCTTGGTGTAAAAAATTAACACTGGAATGAAGCTATACTCAGTGAAAAATATTATTGTCTCCCCCCCTAAGATCAACTCTGGTTGTATTTATGAATTTCTATGTACTTATAACAGGACCTAAAGGAAGAGCTTCTGCAGAATTTTCTGAATGTGATTGTTTAAAATATCATAAGTATAATAATGATATACCTACCTATTCAGGAGATGACATAACTTAAATGAATAACTCTGAGATCCTTATAATGCGTTAATCGCAATTACGTTACGTTATATGTGTTTAGTGGGTCTTACTAATTTGATTCCCTGTTGTAGTGACCTACTTTTATCAAGAGAATGCGATTGGTTTCATGGAAACAATTATTATTATAACCAATTGTACCAGTGGTTGTTTTACTGCACTCGTTTATTTAACGGTACCAAAGACATTCTTCCTTCCGTTGATTGTGACCTTGCACGAACCTACTTTTGCTCAGTAGTTCCACTTGTACTCCTTTGGCACGATCTCGGTATTATGTCGATACCACGAGATCGCCAACAAATATATTTCGCTACAACCTACAATCGCCTTCTGGTTTCTGGTTTACTCGAAGGTTTAACCTGTTCTGGTAGGCAGTCTTCTTGTACTGGTGATCATAGTCAACCGTGACTCGAAGTCACACTACAATGTCTCTAGCTAAAAATTTATATAAAATTAATTAACTAAGGTATATATAATTTTTCTAACTCATTACAAAATTTCGACTAGTTAAAACTAGTGCAAAATTATCGAATAAAATGGTGTGCTTTTTTCAGAAGATATTTGATTATCTTGTTACTTTCTCTCAAAATCTAGTTAAAAACCAGTTTGACAATCCACTTTCTGTATATGTTACTGATCGATAGACTCTAAAACATTCTCACTTTTCTCCTAGTGACTAACTAGAACATCAGGAAGATGCGTCAAGCTTCCCGTATTATTCTTCTTCACAATTTAGAATTTTAATATTATGTAATTATAAATACAAAATATAAGACAACAACTCATCATTAGTAAATTTTAAGTATTATATAACTAAGATATCTGTTTAATCTGGTTGGATGGAGAATGCTGTTGGGCGGCCTATACTTCTCCGCGAGGTGCAACAGGCGTAAGTAAGAAAGAAAGATATTTGTGGTAAAAACATGAGTAGATGTGTGTATAATGATATTACTAAAATTTATGAACGATTAAAGACAGAACAATGGTTAATGAGCTCAAAAGACAAGTGCAAAATACACAAATATCACAGATCAGTTGTTTAACAAATACATATTAAATTTATTTACATTGATTTCCCGAAGGGAATAGCTTTCAAAATTTTATATTTTCATTCATTCCATCGATCCGAGAACAGCCCCCGAATTCTCACACATGGCCACGTGTATACAACCACTACCAAGAAAGTCCTACGAACTGCCTTCTCACGGCGGAGGTGTTGTCTACGAAAGTCAGATGATGGGAAGCGAATGTCTGGCGCTTTAACCGCGTTGTTTAACACAGTAGGAACCCGGCCAGTATTCCAGCCCTCACAACAATCAAGCGAGTTATGTGGCGCGTATACGTAATCGGTGCCCCTTTGTACCAACAATTATGTGTTCAAATAAATAAATAAAATTCCAAGAACATATTTAACTTGGTATGTTGAAAATTATCCTAAAAAACCTAGATGTATGCGAACTTTTCTTTACAAATATAATTAGAAAGTAAAATACAATAAGAACCGAACAGTTTGTATATACGTCTTCGTTTGTTTTTTTCTATTTTGATATTATATTTTCACCACCACCACCACCTCCTCCTCCTCCTCCTCCTCTAAATACTACACACATTCACACAGAAACAATTCTTTATATTTTCACAGAGTAAAAGTCAACACAATTATGTAACCGGTAGATTTCACACTTGTTTAAAAAATATCTCAACAGACAATCCTGCTGATGATAGTTACTACTACTACTACCACTACTACTTCTAAAAGTAATTTGATTTTTAAAACTTTCGCAGATATTTACTGATATTTTCATTCAATTGTTTAGGATTAGCTTCTCTTTAATAGTTTCTTACCAAGATACTACAAACAAATGTATAATAGTGAATTTAGTATGAAATATAACAGTTTATTATATTACTTTATAAAGTATGAAGTATATCAATGCAACTATTCTACCTTCACACCATTGTTATAAATAGTATATTATTGTTTGAAAAAGAAATACTCTGAGAGATCTAAAGTGGATATTTTAAATAAGAATGTAATAACTAGCGTGAATTCATGATATATGGAGTTCAGGCATATCGAGAGAGAAATATCTGTTATCAATGAAATAGATGATTGTTACAATGTAACTCAAGTTGATTCTATGATTTTGTTTGTTAAGGTTTTATTGTAAAACCTGAAGGTCCTTATTTAGGTGCCTGGTGATTATATAGGTGCGTAATGCTTATCGGTAACAAACTAAAACGAAACAAATATCCTGTCCTCCCTGATTTTGAATGATATCCCAAGTGAAATCGATCAGTGATGTATAAAACTAACGGTGACTGATTGTTAAACATTTAAGTTTAAGCTATTCAGTAGATGGATTGAATACTTTTCCCCATTATTTCACTCAGCCCATACGTATAGCATCACTAGTCTAAATCTAAAATATCTAGCCTAATGCTGAGTTCATCAATTTTATTTGTTAACATAAAATTCATTATCTTAATATTCTACTTAACAAGCCCAAATCAAACGCCCAAGTTAAAAATACTTTCTATAATTTTAAACCCATATACTATTTTTAGATATTTCTATGATTCACAAACAAAAATGTCACAAGAGGTTACAAATTCGCATTACAAAAATACTTCATACAAACTAGTAGTTAACTCTGAATACGATTAGTTTGTAGAGACTGTGGTAATTTGATAGTTGAATTTATGAGTCGATTAAAGCTAGACCACCATGGAAAACCCGAAAGCACTAGACACCCTTTTCATCCTAATGTGGGACTTTTCAGAGGTGCGTGATCCCGCACGCGGGACTTGGACCCAGCACCTTTGATATCACGCGTACACGCTTAACCTCTAGACCACTGAGCCGTCATCCAACGGCGTTAATGTCCAACTTCAGCCAATCCAGAATATTGCGCCACCGTTCATAATTGTCTTCAATGAGTCACTACCTTATAACAGACAAATTTGAACCCCATAAACCCCCATTATGATAATAATAATCATGAGCTCACTAGTGGTTGGCCTCAAAAGATATCTCCCGGAGTTCTAGTGAGGAGCTATGACCAATGGAGTCCAATCTGTGTTGGGTAGAGATAGGTATGTACCTCAATCAACGGATAAATGGTTGCGCAAGATCATGGATCGATTGAAGTTAGACATTACCATCATTGGATGATAGCTCAGTGGTTTAGAGGTTAAGCATACGCGCACGATAACGAGGGTGCTAAGTCCAAGTCCTGCGTGCGGGATCACGTACTTCTGAAAAGCCTCATATTAAGATGAAAAGGCCGTCCAGTGCTTCCAGGTTTCCCATGGTGGTCTACCTTTAATCGGCTCATAAATTCAACTATTAAATTATTTAAATATTGTCGTTTTTAACTATGACCATTAAAAATACATGATAACTTGACGTAAAATTATGTTCATGTACAAACACAACATCATCTCACTCAACTCTATTGTATTGAAATTATACCTCCTCAGAAGAAAAAAACAACCTAACATTGATTGATCAGTATTCCTCCCCATAAACAAATCAATAAGAATCCCATATCATACAAAATATACACTTTATATTGAATATCTATCTATACAGTTATATAAAAGAGTAGATAAACAAATTTCGCGCTGAAAACAAAAACATCTATTGATAACTAAACGAATTGAAATAATAATTGAATTCTTCACTTTTGAATAGATCTCCATTGAGATGTATTCATTGTATTGTCTTTTCAACAACAAAAACTCTACAATTTATAAGACTATTAGTTATAAACTATCAAAAGCAGTTAAATAATAAGTATCATCATTGATTTCAATATTTTTAGCTTCTTGTTTAAGTAAAGGATAAATATTCTCTAAATACCATGTGAATGTATGACAATTTAATGAATTAGGAATAGTTCTACGTAATTTTAAATCACCAGCTGGTATTATTTTAGACATTGGTGATACTGTATAATAATAAGAAAGATATTCTCTAGCTAATGTTAAATTAGTATCATGTTGAAACCATACTAATACAGTACGTTTATGATTACGTAGAATAGTAAATTCTTTACCCATAGGAAATGTATATGGATGTTCATTATGAAATATATGACCAACACGACTACATGGAATGATTTCAATTTGTCCATGACACATCCATGTTCTAAGTGATAATTCAATATTTTCACCACCCCATATATTCATTTCTTCATCATATCCACCATAATTAAAAAAATCATCTTTCCATACAGCAAATAAACCACCAGCTAATGCTGGTGTTTTAATTGGATAAATTAAATGATATACATCAGTTTTATTAAATTTAATTGATAATGGTGTTACATTTTCATGAATATGATGCCATCGAAATATTAAATCCCATGTGAAACCTCCTAAATATAAATTATCTTCAATATTATCATAATTTGATTTGTCTAGTGTTGACAGGATAAGTGGACTGACAATAAAATGTCTTACATCATCTGTAATTGAATATAAACAATAAAACAAAATTAAACGTTACTAGAAGAATGAGATAATCATTTTGAATTGAAGCATTTTTAGAAATTAATGTACCAATAAGAATCATAGTTGTAATTCTCTATCCTGAGTACATCCATATTGTCTTTAGACTAACATTCTACGCTTTGAATAATCCACTCTGTGACTGACAGTGATTAATCTTCAGTTAAGAATGTAATAATCTAAATGCTTACTTGTCAAGATGCATTTTTCTTCCATCCTAGGAAGGAGTTTTTTACAGTTTTGAAGGAAATGACGTCCCATGTGAAATTCTGCCTTATGACACACACATTCACACTTTAAGATGTCAGCATTGAGCTATTTAACATGATTTGAAATAATGCCTTGTTAATGAGTAGTAGACAGACTAAAATCCAAGACAAAGATTTCCTGTTGACTGCTTTCATACCAATGTAACTGAAGAAAATATAGGTATATTCTTTATTTCTTATCTTACATTTTCGATTTCATTGAGTAATATCTAATTTACAAGAGATAGATGAAAAGTTGGTTAAACTAATTATCACTACCTCGTAACTATATGAAAGATAACTTAATGTAATTTTTATAACATTTAATCATAATCTAAGTTCTTGTATATCATAACTTATTGAAATTTCCTGCATTTAAGATATAAATTTTCATTAAAATTGTGATTAAATACTGGAACATTCATACAAGGACATTTATTAACTTGTCAGTTCTTTTACACTATTTCTAATGTGATAGCGGATCAATTAACAGTTGTGATAATTCCAGTGAATGTCAGCTTAGTCATGAATTACTTATGATAAATATAATACATAAACAGTATCAGAATGGGTTTTGTGGAGAGTTTTAGAAATTTCACAGGTTGAAATCATGAGTCGATTGAAGCTAGACCACCATGGAAAACCTGGAAGCACTGGACGGCCGTTTCGTCCTAGTATGGGACTCCTCAGCAGCGCGCACCCACGATCCCGCACCACGCAGGGCTCGAACCCAGGGTCTACTGGCTTCGCGCGCGAGCACTTAACCACTAGGCCACTGAGCATGGATCCAACGGTGTTAATGTCTAACTTCAACCAATCCACGAAGTCGCGCCACCGTACACCATTTTCTTCAGTGAGTTACTATCTCACAACAGACCTGGTTGAACTCCACTGGTAACGGCTTCTCACTAGAATAGTACTAAATAGTACTTGAATTATCCGAGCCATCGTAAATGATGGATAGTGTTTGTGGTTTTTTCTAACATAAAGAGATATTCTTGAATAGATACTGTAGAATTTATAAACATTCATGTATCACAGTCTCCACAAGTAAATATACTCATATATTTCAAGTAATTTTTATTACAAACTGGCATCATTTGGATTAGAGGTGAAAACGAGGGAACATTGAACAGTTATACCGTTCTACTAAATTAAAAACACCAACTATATCTGGGTAATTTGCAAAGTATTCAGTTTTAGAAAAAATTAACCCTGGAGATTTTTATCTGATAGTCACTAGACTATCTGCACTAACCAATCACCAAGTAATAAACAATGTCAGTTTATCTATTTCTTAGTTCTGACCAAGTTCTTTTAAACACGTTTGCAATATAGCCACTATATAAGGTCGCTTCACATATCATTAAGCTGTTTAATTTTACATACTAAATGTGTTCAACAAGAATCATTGGATTTTTTAGTTCATTCTTTTTGGTACTTGTCACTAGGTTGTACATTAAAACCGGGTAAAAATGAATATCCTTCGACTTGATTACCTCAGTGGTAACACCACTCGTTGTTGGTATAGATTACAAACTCTATATGAGTATCAATTCTCTTAAGATAGCATATACTCTTTGTTGATATATTCCAACTAGCATATAAACTAGGTTCAAGACATCCTATCAACTGTCTTCAGTCATCTTACTCTGTACTACTGTATACATTCATTAGAATGTCTCGAAAATACCTTAAAAAAAACATGTTCCCTGGACCATATCGTTAATAAATCTCACATAACATATATCACAATAAATTAGATTTTAACTATATAGATTAAATTTATGATGGAGTTTTGTTCGCTGAACTGGAAGATTTAGTTGTGGAGCTTTCATCTTTCTTCTGAACGATATCATCAGCACAAACTTCCTTCTTCTTAGATCAAATTTATTTCAGTTCTAAACTATTATTAATATAAGTATCCGAAGGGTTTCTTGTGGATATTATAGTAATTTCAATAGTCAAGATCATGAGTCAATTGAAGCTAGACCAACATGGAAAACCTGGAAGCACTGGAGAGCCGTTACGTTCTATTGTGGGACTCCTCAGTAATGCACATCGACGATCCCGCCTGGCGAGATTCGAACCCAAGAATATAAGAAATTAAGTTTTTTTACTCTACAAATATAATGATAAGAGCTCATAATGATTAAAGAATTTTTAATTTATTAAGATAGAAATCAACAGAATGAAGTATTGAATAACTTCACAGTTTATCAAATCAGTCTTGATAGTTTAATTATAAAACTTACAATAAGATTTTGTTATCATGCCCTCATTTATTTATTTATTTATTTGAACACATAAATATTGGTACAAAGGGGCACCGAATAGATAGGGGTCACACAAGTCACTTCATTTGTATGTAAGCTGTGATACTGCCCTGGTGCCCAGACCGAAACAGGTGGTTTCTTAGGGTGCCACGCCCGTAGCCTTCGACTTATTGCCCCCAAATGCCCTGGTATGGCCGAGAGTGAGGAGATTTCACTTAGCCACGCGTATAAAGCCACTGCCAGGGAAGTCTTACTCACTGCCTTCTCGTGCCACGGGTGTTTTTACGAAATTGAGAGGACGAAGAGCTAATGTCCAGCGCTTTAACCAGGTTGGTGGATATGGAGGATCCACCTATGAGAGTTGGAAAACCTTGATTCCAAACCATTAATACACATGTGCTTCATGATTCTGAGGGAAAAATGGCGTATGAAGCAATTATTTGTCACCGGCTAGCATGGGACTGCATATCTTGCCCAAATTATCATTACCGTTTTCTATTTAATTTCTTTAATCATAATTAGTAGTGGCTTAAATATTTATGAGTTAGTTCTCTCACAACAAAGGGTTTTTAAACTAATTGGAGCTCAATTAAATAAAATAGAAAGTAAGTGAAAGGAAAGATCATATTGGAAAACAATGTAGATACGCCATTCTGGATAATAAATCAATAATCCTACGGTAAGTTCAATATGAGAACATACAGTTTTTAAACAAATGATGATGGTTGAATTTCATATGATTTAGACTTAAATAAACGTTGAATAATAATACAAAGGATGATATAATATTAATTTAGTGACTTGCCCGAACCAAGTATTTCACAATCGAGGAAGATATTTATCTATCTTGCGCTCTTATTCAACCAGTGGAACTCATTCGTTTTCATAGCTACTTCAGTATATGTTTAGCCATCCTTACATGTTAGTTTTATCTGGCATAAGATGTTAGTAGGAGGCTGGAGGGAAGCAGGAGGAAATCATGTCCAGGTTGATAATAGCCAGCAAGAAATGCCTATAAACTCGAGGAAGTCAAAATTCCTCTTGAGATTGTGACCTAAAACACCTGATGTATTACAATTAAAACTATTCAAGCTTTCTTTGCACAATATTGATTATCCCCAGTCACCAAAGATTAGACGAAGCTTAACGAGACGTCAAATAATTTAAAGCAATGGCCACATTTAAAATAGTTCAATCTAATCAATATCCAAGACTAAAATAACTATTAAGTGAACAATTAACATACATTTGATATTTTTATAAACCTAGATTAAACATCAGAACTGTAACCCCGAAATTCTGCCAATTATTGTTAACCATTCTCTTTAAGCATATGTGCATTTTATGAGGATTGTCTCAATATCACCATTAAGTCACAAGCATTATAAGCAGACACAGATGGTGGTAAGCAGTGGAATCTAGAACTTTGTAGTTGGAAATCGTTTGAAGTTTTAACAGGAAATAATGTTGTACACTTCTATGATTACATTGCATCTCAGTACAACTGGTTGACTAAACAATTTTTCCCTATTAAGTTTACATATTTAAAAACCTATGGCTGATGATTTCTTCAATATCTCAGTATACTTTAATGCCGAATTCCCCATTCTTAAACACATATCTGAATCGAATGTAGTAGAAAGTAGTTTGACTAATGATTAACTCTATTTCTCAGCACAATATTATGAGGCTACCTATCGTAGATAAACTTTCTCACTGAACTTCCCTCAACGATCAGGCGGTCCTAATTATTTAGTTATTTTTGGTTGTGTTACTGTTTGGAAGAGGTCTGTGTAGTTAGCGTACTACCATTTAAGACTATGTGATCCTAAAAAGATGATCTTCTTAGCATTTTTTAAAGATTTTTTCATCCAGCTAGCTTTATCGACTATTTTATCTCATTTTAATACAGGTTACCAATCCCCAGTTCTTCTGAAACCCCATACTGTCTCACTTTGTCCTCACTAGTATGGGAAAACATTCCCGAACGCATGGTAAGCAGGAATAATCAATGAAGCTCAACAAACGTGAGAATAAGATAGACGTCACTGACATTTAGGGGTCACAAAATATCGAAAAATGACCGCAGTTACAAATGTGAACAGTAATATACGTACCTAATAATTTTCAAGTAGCGTGGTCACTGCAATTCCTGATAGTCCGAGATTTTATGCAAGCGAAATTTACGAGTTCACAATTCTAAAAATCCAAGTACTGGAATTAAACAATCATCCAATTTCCCTAGGTTTTCAATGGTGTTTCAAACTATGTCAGTCCCTAATTTACTCTATTTTCAAATTAATGAACATTTAGATTACCAAGTAGATAATTTTGTTCAAACTTATTGGTATAAACGAATCTTGTTACTACCAATAACTGAAGATCTTTAGTAAAATCCTTCGTGAGGTTCTAGTTTTGAAATCTCAAATTGGAACAAAAGAGCCATCGAGTATTCTATAATATTAGATTTCTCATCTTATCTTATACTTCAAACAATCCCTCACATCAAGTGAATGAAGATAGCGTTGGGCACTCACAGTCAATATATCGAAATTTCCTTGTAAAATAAAATTTCTTTATTTGCTTGACACATGGGATATTAATTCTATACTAATTAGTTTGGGTTAAATTTTAAATGTAATCACGTATCATGTGATGAAAGCATAGTTTATGAAATAAGTCTAATGATATAATCAAATGGTAATCTTACATGGTAATTTCGAAGTTCTTTTCTCATCCTGTTGACTCGGTAGATTTAGTTGTCCATGTTTTTCTTGTTGATGTTGTTTTCTTAAGCTTATCAGTTGGACAACTAATGGTTCTAACCAATATTCCAATGTTTCAACATGAGCATCAAGAAATACTAGTATCTCACCAGTAGCATTCCGTGCACCATTCATACGTGATTTAATTAAACCCACTCGATTTTCATTTCGTATTACACGTATCTATATAAGTATAATGTATATTAAAGAATTATATATCAAAGTAACTTATTTATCATATACAAGTTGTACATAAATAATTATACTGTAGTCATTTGTAATTTTCTTTAAAATGAAAAATTTTCAACTTCATGATTGAAAACATTTTGTAGCATCTGTTCGTATATCTGCTTAGTAGTGTAAGTACTGATGGTAGTTTGAGTAGTGAAATTAATTTACGCTTAGTGAAAGCCAGACGAGTTTATGCCAATTTAGGCCATCTTTGACTTCCTTATGATGTTAGTCTGGCTGTAAAAGACAGGATCTACAACGCGTCAGTGAGAACAGTTTTTCTCAATGCTTGTGAAACCTGGCCTCTCTGAGTTGAGGATATTAAGAGACTATCCCCGTTTAGTTCTCGTTTTCTCCGGAGGATTGCTGACATTCAACCGAGACACCATGTTAGTAATATGAAGTTTTGGAAACTTGTTTTCTGGCACAGAGATGATTATTCGGTTGATGTCACCATTTTGAAACACATATACAACGAATGTTATATTAGCGAACTCCATATTCTGTATTATTTGCCGACGCTGGAACTGCTTAGAAAATGTAGAAAGGTGATCAGTGTATGACATGTTGTCGCGCTATGAAAAAACCTATACAGGAATGGCATTTATTAATCCTATTCGAACCTCTAGTTGCAGTCCTAATGATAGTATAACTCAGTGGCTTGAGATGGTATCATACATGTCTCAGAATGGGAGTGGCGTTCCTACCATAACATTCTTTCACTTTCTTCATAAAGTTGAAAGTAACTTCTTCAATCGATAGAATCCTTTTTGGTTGTATTTCTCTTAACTGAAATTCTTTCCCGATTGTTGTTATTGTTCTACTCTCAAGTATTAATTTCTACTGAGTTTTCTTTTTCTTATTACAATCACCTTTTCTCTATCTCTTCACGATTTCATTTTTACTGTGTGATGCATATATATTTTGGTGCCCCTTTTACAAATGTTTACGTGTTCAAATATATAAATTGCTCTTTGTTGACATTGAAGAAAGATTTTATGTGAACAGAAATTGGATAAATGACAATAGTTAGGTTTCAATACAGTACCTATTTGACATGTTAAATGAAGATACTTAGTTCCATGTTCTTAAAACTAGAATTTAAATGCTTTTAAGGTGTAAGGCTTGGAAGTAGTATAACTGATATTATGACTAACTTACAACACGAATTTATTTATTAGGACACATAATTATTGGTACAAAGGGGCACCGAATACATATGCACCACACAAGTCACTTCATTTGTGTATGGGCCGTGATACTACTCAGGTGCACGGACCGAAACAGGTGGTTTTCTCAGAGAGCCACACCCGAAGCCTTCGACCTAAAGGTCTGATCTACAAGGCAGTGGAGTAACGTCAGGAGTTGCAGTGTCATGATAACCGGTGAGTAATAATTGTTTCATACGCCATTTGTTCTCTCAGGATCGTTGATCCCATGTGTACTAATGGTTTGAAATCAGGATATTCCAACTTCCATAGGTGAACTCTCCATATCCACCAACCCGGTTAAAGCGCCAGACATCCGCTTTTCGTCCTCTCAATTTCGCAAAAAAAAGTAATGCCGTGAGAAAGCAGTGAGTAAGACTTCCGTGTCAATGATTGTATGCACGTAGTTATGTGAGAGCATTTGAAGTGGGAGAGTTAACTCTCCCCACTGTCGGCTGTACTAGGGCATTTTGGTTCTACAATATGAATAGTCAATATTCTATTCCACCAACTAACTAAACTATATACATAAAATAAATCCAGGTCTATAATAATAATGCACATTCATAATCAATTTCCTGACATAAACCACGACAGATGATGATTTAAAAATACATAAAATCTATGACAAGAATGAAGAAGAAAAACTAAATCCAGTGACATATTTTTCATCTATTTCTGAGTAATGATATAACAAAATATTAGGCTTATAAATTTGAATATATAACAGTACAATGAAACAACTGTTAAGTTGATGTTACAGAATAAGAAAATAGAAATTTTCGAATTTCTACATTATTTTTTCAGTTTCCTTCCTAACAAACATTCATTTTCAGAAGGGGTTTTGCGGAAATTTTAAATAATTTCGATGGTTGAAATCATGAGTCAATTAAAGCTAAACAACCATGAAAAACCTGGAAGCAGTGGATGGCCGTTTCGTCCTATCGCCAGACTCCTCAACAGCGCGCATTCACGATCCCGACCCCCACGAGATTCGGACCCAGGACCTATGAGTCTCGCGCGCGAGCGCTTAACCATTAGACCACTGAGCCAGCCGGCATGCAACGGTGTTAACGTCTAACTTCAACCAATCCACAAAACCACGCCAATGTCTTCCATTGTCATCAGTGAGTTACTATCTCACAGCAAACCCGATTGAACTCCATTGGTCACAGCTTCTCACTAGAACTCCAGAAGTGTCTCTTGAAGTCAGTTACTAGTGAGCAGGTGATTATTATCAGAAGAGGATTTTGGAGATCTTAATAATTTCAATAGTTGAAATTATGAGTCAATTGAAGCTAGACCACCACGGAAAACATTTATTTAATTAATTCATGAACTTGGTATTATTTAAAAGAAAAACTTTTTGTTTCTAACTTGTAGTTACTTAACCAATAATTAGATGAATAATTTCAGTACAAAGTGTAACTCTAGAAAAACATCTTTGAATTGATGTAAGAAATAGATTTGATGTTTAATTTAAGCTTATTCCTTAATATAATTACTGTAAAAATTTAGAAGCCACCTTCAATATATCATTTGGTTATGATAATAATAATCATTTCACAGATATTTGTTTAGAGAACCTTTTACGGTTAAATACTACTAATAAGAGGTTTTCCAAAAACTGTATGTGTTAGTAGTAAATGTAAAGTAAGATAATCGTTTGGTAGGTTAAATAGTATGATCTCAACAATAGCTGCTAGCCTGGAATGATCTCATGGCTTATTTACTGTGTCAAACCAAACATCTTATACCACTTTGAATATTTTTACTTTGAGATCCTAGTATATCAGTCAGGTTAGTTGTAAAGGGATGTCAGAGCCCGAAGTCATGTCACTGACTGTATCAAACTACAGTGACAGTAAGATACTTCCTTTGATAACCTATATCTCTGCCAATTATATCTTCCTTCAAACAGAAAGTCGTTCATGAATAAAAATATATTATACTATCTTTTAATCCTGAAAATTATTAATACAGAGCAACAAAATCCACTCAGAGAAAGGTAGAATGTAAGTGGTCTTAACCAAATTTCCCTTGAAATATACAATCACACTATATATATATAGATTTGAACCCAGGATGTATCAGTTTCGCGTGTGATCGCTTAACTTCTAGACCACTGAGACGGCCTTCATCCAATAGTGTTAATGTCTAACTTCAACTAATCCACGAAATTGTACCACCATTGTTTAATAAATTTGCTAATAATTCTAACAATGATGAAACAAAAAATATTTAGAATCAATGCAACCTTTTATCAAGATATTAGAATCAATTAGCAAGTAAAATCAAGAGTTCAGACTGAACTTCATTTATCATTTAATATTCTAGGTAAATATTTAACTAAGAAATAGAACCATATTCATTTTAACAAAAATTAAAAATCACTGTTTTTTTTAATTTTTCAGTGATTCTTTTTGTTTTATTTTCTTTTTCTTTTTGTTTTTCTTCTATTTTTTCTTTTGTCTATTCTTTCAACTTAACTAAGATATTTATCTATTTTTATAGAGAAAAAAAGAAAAGAAAAACAACTGTCAATAATTTTTTTATTGTGAAAAGAAAAAAACTGCGGCCGAAATTCATGCAACCTTGACATTTTCCTAAGTAATAGATTTTTTCTTTTTTTAGTCTTCATAATAATTCTATTATAATATGATAGTTCAATGTAATTGTATGACACTAAAAATGAAACTGAAAATACACAAATTACGCTATAGATAGATAGATAGATAGATAGATAGATAGATAGATAGATAGATAGATAGATAGATAGATAGATAGATAGATAGATAGATAGATAGATAGATAGATAGATAGATAGATAGATAGATAGATAGATAGATAGATAGATAGATAGATAGATAGATAGATAGATAGATAGATAGATAGATAGATAGATAGATAGATAGATAGATAGATAGATAGATAGATAGATAGATAGATAGATAGATAGATAGATAGATAGATAGATAGATAGATAGATAGATAGATAGATAGATAGATAGATAGATAGATAGATAGATAGATAGATAGATAGATAGATAGATAGATAGATAGATAGATAGATAGATAGATAGATAGATAGATAGATAGATAGATAGATAGATAGATAGATAGATAGATAGATAGATAGATAGATAGATAGATAGATAGATAGATAGATAGATAGATAGATAGATAGATAGATAGATAGATAGATAGATAGATAGATAGATAGATAGATAGATAGATAGATAGATAGATAGATAGATAGATAGATAGATAGATAGATAGATAGATAGATAGATAGATAGATAGATAGATAGATAGATAGATAGATAGATAGATAGATAGATAGATAGATAGATAGATAGATAGATAGATAGATAGATAGATAGATAGATAGATAGATAGATAGATAGATAGATAGATAGATAGATAGATAGATAGATAGATAGATAGATAGATAGATAGATAGATAGATAGATAGATAGATAGATAGATAGATAGATAGATAGATAGATAGATAGATAGATAGATAGATAGATAGATAGATAGATAGATAGATAGATAGATAGATAGATAGATAGATAGATAGATAGATAGATAGATAGATAGATAGATAGATAGATAGATAGATAGATAGATAGATAGATAGATAGATAGATAGATAGATAGATAGATAGATAGATAGATAGATAGATAGATAGATAGATAGATAGATAGATAGATAGATAGATAGATAGATAGATAGATAGATAGATAGATAGATAGATAGATAGATAGATAGATAGATAGATAGATAGATAGATAGATAGATAGATAGATAGATAGATAGATAGATAGATAGATAGATAGATAGATAGATAGATAGATAGATAGATAGATAGATAGATAGATAGATAGATAGATAGATAGATAGATAGATAGATAGATAGATAGATAGATAGATAGATAGATAGATAGATAGATAGATAGATAGATAGATAGATAGATAGATAGATAGATAGATAGATAGATAGATAGATAGATAGATAGATAGATAGATAGATAGATAGATAGATAGATAGATAGATAGATAGATAGATAGATAGATAGATAGATAGATAGATAGATAGATAGATAGATAGATAGATAGATAGATAGATAGATAGATAGATAGATAGATAGATAGATAGATAGATAGATAGATAGATAGATAGATAGATAGATAGATAGATAGATAGATAGATAGATAGATAGATAGATAGATAGATAGATAGATAGATAGATAGATAGATAGATAGATAGATAGATAGATAGATAGATAGATAGATAGATAGATAGATAGATAGATAGATAGATAGATAGATAGATAGATAGATAGATAGATAGATAGATAGATAGATAGATAGATAGATAGATAGATAGATAGATAGATAGATAGATAGATAGATAGATAGATAGATAGATAGATAGATAGATAGATAGATAGATAGATAGATAGATAGATAGATAGATAGATAGATAGATAGATAGATAGATAGATAGATAGATAGATAGATAGATAGATAGATAGATAGATAGATAGATAGATAGATAGATAGATAGATAGATAGATAGATAGATAGATAGATAGATAGATAGATAGATAGATAGATAGATAGATAGATAGATAGATAGATAGATAGATAGATAGATAGATAGATAGATAGATAGATAGATAGATAGATAGATAGATAGATAGATAGATAGATAGATAGATAGATAGATAGATAGATAGATAGATAGATAGATAGATAGATAGATAGATAGATAGATAGATAGATAGATAGATAGATAGATAGATAGATAGATAGATAGATAGATAGATAGATAGATAGATAGATAGATAGATAGATAGATAGATAGATAGATAGATAGATAGATAGATAGATAGATAGATAGATAGATAGATAGATAGATAGATAGATAGATAGATAGATAGATAGATAGATAGATAGATAGATAGATAGATAGATAGATAGATAGATAGATAGATAGATAGATAGATAGATAGATAGATAGATAGATAGATAGATAGATAGATAGATAGATAGATAGATAGATAGATAGATAGATAGATAGATAGATAGATAGATAGATAGATAGATAGATAGATAGATAGATAGATAGATAGATAGATAGATAGATAGATAGATAGATAGATAGATAGATAGATAGATAGATAGATAGATAGATAGATAGATAGATAGATAGATAGATAGATAGATAGATAGATAGATAGATAGATAGATAGATAGATAGATAGATAGATAGATAGATAGATAGATAGATAGATAGATAGATAGATAGATAGATAGATAGATAGATAGATAGATAGATAGATAGATAGATAGATAGATAGATAGATAGATAGATAGATAGATAGATAGATAGATAGATAGATAGATAGATAGATAGATAGATAGATAGATAGATAGATAGATAGATAGATAGATAGATAGATAGATAGATAGATAGATAGATAGATAGATAGATAGATAGATAGATAGATAGATAGATAGATAGATAGATAGATAGATAGATAGATAGATAGATAGATAGATAGATAGATAGATAGATAGATAGATAGATAGATAGATAGATAGATAGATAGATAGATAGATAGATAGATAGATAGATAGATAGATAGATAGATAGATAGATAGATAGATAGATAGATAGATAGATAGATAGATAGATAGATAGATAGATAGATAGATAGATAGATAGATAGATAGATAGATAGATAGATAGATAGATAGATAGATAGATAGATAGATAGATAGATAGATAGATAGATAGATAGATAGATAGATAGATAGATAGATAGATAGATAGATAGATAGATAGATAGATAGATAGATAGATAGATAGATAGATAGATAGATAGATAGATAGATAGATAGATAGATAGATAGATAGATAGATAGATAGATAGATAGATAGATAGATAGATAGATAGATAGATAGATAGATAGATAGATAGATAGATAGATAGATAGATAGATAGATAGATAGATAGATAGATAGATAGATAGATAGATAGATAGATAGATAGATAGATAGATAGATAGATAGATAGATAGATAGATAGATAGATAGATAGATAGATAGATAGATAGATAGATAGATAGATAGATAGATAGATAGATAGATAGATAGATAGATAGATAGATAGATAGATAGATAGATAGATAGATAGATAGATAGATAGATAGATAGATAGATAGATAGATAGATAGATAGATAGATAGATAGATAGATAGATAGATAGATAGATAGATAGATAGATAGATAGATAGATAGATAGATAGATAGATAGATAGATAGATAGATAGATAGATAGATAGATAGATAGATAGATAGATAGATAGATAGATAGATAGATAGATAGATAGATAGATAGATAGATAGATAGATAGATAGATAGATAGATAGATAGATAGATAGATAGATAGATAGATAGATAGATAGATAGATAGATAGATAGATAGATAGATAGATAGATAGATAGATAGATAGATAGATAGATAGATAGATAGATAGATAGATAGATAGATAGATAGATAGATAGATAGATAGATAGATAGATAGATAGATAGATAGATAGATAGATAGATAGATAGATAGATAGATAGATAGATAGATAGATAGATAGATAGATAGATAGATAGATAGATAGATAGATAGATAGATAGATAGATAGATAGATAGATAGATAGATAGATAGATAGATAGATAGATAGATAGATAGATAGATAGATAGATAGATAGATAGATAGATAGATAGATAGATAGATAGATAGATAGATAGATAGATAGATAGATAGATAGATAGATAGATAGATAGATAGATAGATAGATAGATAGATAGATAGATAGATAGATAGATAGATAGATAGATAGATAGATAGATAGATAGATAGATAGATAGATAGATAGATAGATAGATAGATAGATAGATAGATAGATAGATAGATAGATAGATAGATAGATAGATAGATAGATAGATAGATAGATAGATAGATAGATAGATAGATAGATAGATAGATAGATAGATAGATAGATAGATAGATAGATAGATAGATAGATAGATAGATAGATAGATAGATAGATAGATAGATAGATAGATAGATAGATAGATAGATAGATAGATAGATAGATAGATAGATAGATAGATAGATAGATAGATAGATAGATAGATAGATAGATAGATAGATAGATAGATAGATAGATAGATAGATAGATAGATAGATAGATAGATAGATAGATAGATAGATAGATAGATAGATAGATAGATAGATAGATAGATAGATAGATAGATAGATAGATAGATAGATAGATAGATAGATAGATAGATAGATAGATAGATAGATAGATAGATAGATAGATAGATAGATAGATAGATAGATAGATAGATAGATAGATAGATAGATAGATAGATAGATAGATAGATAGATAGATAGATAGATAGATAGATAGATAGATAGATAGATAGATAGATAGATAGATAGATAGATAGATAGATAGATAGATAGATAGATAGATAGATAGATAGATAGATAGATAGATAGATAGATAGATAGATAGATAGATAGATAGATAGATAGATAGATAGATAGATAGATAGATAGATAGATAGATAGATAGATAGATAGATAGATAGATAGATAGATAGATAGATAGATAGATAGATAGATAGATAGATAGATAGATAGATAGATAGATAGATAGATAGATAGATAGATAGATAGATAGATAGATAGATAGATAGATAGATAGATAGATAGATAGATAGATAGATAGATAGATAGATAGATAGATAGATAGATAGATAGATAGATAGATAGATAGATAGATAGATAGATAGATAGATAGATAGATAGATAGATAGATAGATAGATAGATAGATAGATAGATAGATAGATAGATAGATAGATAGATAGATAGATAGATAGATAGATAGATAGATAGATAGATAGATAGATAGATAGATAGATAGATAGATAGATAGATAGATAGATAGATAGATAGATAGATAGATAGATAGATAGATAGATAGATAGATAGATAGATAGATAGATAGATAGATAGATAGATAGATAGATAGATAGATAGATAGATAGATAGATAGATAGATAGATAGATAGATAGATAGATAGATAGATAGATAGATAGATAGATAGATAGATAGATAGATAGATAGATAGATAGATAGATAGATAGATAGATAGATAGATAGATAGATAGATAGATAGATAGATAGATAGATAGATAGATAGATAGATAGATAGATAGATAGATAGATAGATAGATAGATAGATAGATAGATAGATAGATAGATAGATAGATAGATAGATAGATAGATAGATAGATAGATAGATAGATAGATAGATAGATAGATAGATAGATAGATAGATAGATAGATAGATAGATAGATAGATAGATAGATAGATAGATAGATAGATAGATAGATAGATAGATAGATAGATAGATAGATAGATAGATAGATAGATAGATAGATAGATAGATAGATAGATAGATAGATAGATAGATAGATAGATAGATAGATAGATAGATAGATAGATAGATAGATAGATAGATAGATAGATAGATAGATAGATAGATAGATAGATAGATAGATAGATAGATAGATAGATAGATAGATAGATAGATAGATAGATAGATAGATAGATAGATAGATAGATAGATAGATAGATAGATAGATAGATAGATAGATAGATAGATAGATAGATAGATAGATAGATAGATAGATAGATAGATAGATAGATAGATAGATAGATAGATAGATAGATAGATAGATAGATAGATAGATAGATAGATAGATAGATAGATAGATAGATAGATAGATAGATAGATAGATAGATAGATAGATAGATAGATAGATAGATAGATAGATAGATAGATAGATAGATAGATAGATAGATAGATAGATAGATAGATAGATAGATAGATAGATAGATAGATAGATAGATAGATAGATAGATAGATAGATGAATGTAAATCTTAGTGTTAATCGAATTCTTAGAAATCGAAGCTATGTAGGCAGTAAACTTTGAAAATACAATATCATTCATCTAAAAAGCATACTTGGTACTTGGAATTCACCCAAATATTTTTTGTGAAAATTTTACTATCTGACGACACAACCTAGTGGTTAGGAATCAAATACTCCGACCATCAAACATCTTTCTACAAGGTAATGAAAGCTATACACCACTGTAAATAAATAGATTAAGTAAAAAACGTTATTGCTTATTATGCAACCTTTCAGTGGTGGTTGACTGGTCTATGATGACCCAGACATCTGAGGGTGTTAGCGGGACATAGACTAGATTAAAGCATGCTCAATGCATGATTGCTTTGGTGCACGCTGATTGGCTAATTCTTATCCAGTCAGCACTAGTCGATAGTTGGAGAATACTCTGGAATCTTCTTATGTAAAAACTATAAATATACTGACGTTTTCCCTATTGGCTTCTGGCTTGCACCTTGTCTCCATCTAACCTTGTTATTTGGAATATAATCTCTTTCCTGTTCAACCGTGTTTTGATTTGGGGTCTTGTCGAGTGAATCGGTGTCCAAGAATACTAAGCAATAGGAATAGCTGGGTCATAACCGTAAGAAACAGAGTTATAACAGAGGGGAAGAACGAGATATAATAGACAGGTTGGATGCAACTAGAAGATTCGGACTTCTTAGATGACCTATCTCTTTTATCCTATACACACGAACAAATTCAGGTCAAGACAAACAGTGTAACAGCAGCCTTTATAGCAGTAGGCCTCAAATAACACAAAGTAAAAAGCAAGATCCTCAAATACAACATAAACAGCACTAACTCATTCATACTTAATGGAGAAACTCTGGAAGGGCTGGAAACTTTCACTTATCTGGGTAGCATCGTCGATGAACGTGGAGGTCTGATGAAGACGTAAAGGTGAAGAGTGGCAAATCGAGGAAAACATTTCTACGGGTGAAGAACATATGGGACTTAAAACAACTTTTAATCAATATCGGTGTCACAATCTTCAATACGAACTTCAAGACAGTCCTACTGGACGGAGCTGAAACTTAAACAACTACCACAACCATCATCAAAATGGCTCAAGTATTTATAAACAGTTGTCGACGTAAGATACTTAATTTCCGTTGACCAGATACAATTAGAAACAGTCTACTATGGGAGAGAACAAACCAACTCCCAGCTGAGGAGGAAATTAGGAAAACACGTTGGAAGTGGATAGGACACATATTGAGGAAATCATCAAACTGCATCACGAGGCAAGCCCTGCCGTGGAATCCTGAAGGGAAACGAAAAAGAGGAAGACTAATGAACACACTGTGCCGAGAGTTGGAAGCAGACATGAAAAGGATAGATAAAAAACGGGAAGAACTGGAAAGCATTGCTTGGGACAGAGTTGGATGGAGAATGCTGGTGAGCGGACCTATGCTCCTCCATGAGGGTAACAGGCGTAGGTAAGTAAGTAAGTTTTGGAAACGAATCGCCATAGTACAGGAAATTATTTAAAATAGAATGAAATTAATCTAACTTTTTAGTTGACCATTTAGAAAGTTTCATTAATATCAAACAATTTTTTTCTGTTTCCGCAACATTTAACCTATGTAGTTGAATTTATTTATACTAAAGTCGTCAAAACAGTAAGTGATTTTAATTAAAAGTTTCTAGTGTTACACTTTCCATCTTTTGATACCTACCAATTGTATGTCCATTCAGTTATAGCTTGTGCCCTGTGCGCCTATCAATGTATAACGTAATGATACCGTCAGTTAGAGAACAGTAATTTATCGACCGGATCAATGACGCATAAAACACATACGAGCAGCCTAGAGCCCTTATCGGTCCTCCTTCCTGCCTAGCCCAACCATTTAAGTCCAGAACACCAATCTGAGCCTCTGCGATATAAATCATTTATTTCAAACACACTGGGTTTATATAACAACCAGATAGACCACATCGTACCATAAAATAGGAAATAACATTTGTACAAAACTTAGCCATATGTGCCTGTGAATAAGGGAGATAGTAATTGATAGATAGGGTATAACTCAAGAATGGTAAATCGTATAATAATAAAGCTTATAATAGGAGGAACATGAATATACATAGTTTAGCTACTTAATAATTATGCAATAAAACTATACGTATAGTATTAGTCCAGAAACAGGTTCCAACAGTCACCATTCATTATTCTCATCGGGATATAACAGATTCAGATATGAATAAATAACACACAGAAGACTTGGAACTTGCATAGTTGATCAAGATAAACATCTACTGGATACTAAAAGCTCTTTATATATTTCGCAGTTTGTTATTGTTCAGTAATTTAAATATTAATCAAAGTTTAATTTTCATTAGAATACCTTTTGCCATTCGTATGGTTGTTAGGCTTAGTGTTGTATCAATAAGAAACGAGAATTAGTGAGAATAAACCAACACTCAACGCTTACTCTTCCAAATATTTGCCGTGAAGTCATTGAGAATAATAAAAGTATTAAAACATTGAAATTATGAGTAACAGGGAAATTCAAGAGGAGTGTTTCGTCTTATTTGTGACTCATTAATTAAGTGTTGATGTTCGGATTATCAACAACAAGATATTACAAACCTTTAAGAATTAACACGATACACCCTTTACAAGTTTGTATCTATCTTCACTTCGTAGCTCCGTGGACAATGAATTGCCGTTTACATTGACAATTATTAGGTTCAAACTTTATTGTGAATACCAATACTGGGATTCAGGTATATCTAAATGACAAGTTTCAGGTAAGATGTAACATGAGTTTATGATTCCAATGATTGCTACAATAAAACCATGCTGAAATTTTTAACAAAAGAGCTAAATCTAGTTTTAATTTGTTCATTTGAACACATTAATATTGGTACAAAGGGGCACCGAATACAAATGCACCATACAATTCACTGCATTTGTGTATGAACTGTGATACTACTCAGGTGCACAGACCGAAACAGGTGGTTTTCTCAGAGAGCCACACCCGAAGCCTTCGACCTAAAGGTCTGATCTACAAGGCAGTAGAGTAACGTCAGGAGTTGCAGTGTCATGATGACCGGTGAGTAATAATTGATTCATACGCCATTTGTTCTCTCAGGATCGTTGATCCCATGTGTACTAATGGTTTGAAATCAGAGTATTCCAACTTCCATAGGTGGACTCTTCATATCCACCAACCCGGTTAAAGTGCCAGACATCCGCTTTTCGTCCTCTCAATTTCGTAAACAACACCCATGGCGCGAGAAAGTAGTGACTAAAACTTCCCTAGCAGTGGCTGTATACGAGTAGCTAAGTGAAATCATCTCGATAGGGAGAGTTAACTCTCCCCACCGTTGTTCGTACTAAGGCATTTGGGAGCGATAAATCTAGACAAATATTCATAATCCTCATATTCCTAACAAAGATTAATTCATGTTTATTTTTCAATACATCAATACTTTGAAAATTTATCAATCAACTTTTAATACAATATCTAAGTGAATGATACTAAGTTTACCTATAAGAAATGATAATAGTTTCATATATTTTTTAGGTGGTTTGACCTTAATTATCATACTGATATATTATAGTTATCTTTTTTATTTATTATTATTCTATTCTGTTGTTTGTTTTATTTTAAAGAAAAATATATACAAAGTAAATAATTAAATGAACTGATTATTCTCGTGATTTTCTTTTGTTTAAATCCAATGGTTCAAAATACTACCATCATTTAAACAAAACAAAATGAATTTACGTTTCATTATATACTTGATAGATCAAATGACTTCTGTTTACTTAACTAATTAGGTAGAAGATGCATTTAAATACCGTTGAACATATATATATATATATATATACATATATCTTCAATGATGTTATACTCTTTACTTTGATACATTAGTGCTTTTCATAAGTAATACGTCAATTGATTTCTTATATGTTATTGAATAAATTGTCATTATTATTATTATTATTATTATTATTAATGTATCTTAAAGTAAATACCAAATAGTTTGTTATATGGTACATAGAATAATGTTTCAGAAATATGATTTGAGGTCAGATATGCAGAGATAATTGAACAACTTTAAGTTCATACTATATGATACTACTTAAATAAATTTATTTAATTACTTACTTACGCTTGTTACTGCTAATGGGGCATAGGCCGCCGACAAACATTCTCCAACCCACTCTGTCATGGAACTTCATTTACACTTCTATCCAATTGTTGTTCATTCTTTTTATGTATGTCTCCATTTCTCAACGAGATGTGTACTTTGCTGTACCTCTTCTCCTTTGACCTTGAGGATTCCATATGAGGGCTTGCCTTGTGACGCAGTTGGGTGTTTTCCTCATTGTGTGTCCTATCCACTTCCAGCACTTCTTCCTGATTTGTTCCTCCGCTGGAATCTGATTTGTTCTCTCTCATAGTAGGTTGTTGATGATCGTGTTTGGCCAACGGATCTGAAGTATTTTGCGTAGACAGCTATTAATAAACACTTGTATCGTTTGGATGATGGCTTTCGCTGTTCTCCGGAATTTTCAATACAAATGTCAAGACAGTTCTACTGTATGGGGCAGAAACCTGGAGAACAGCGAAAGCCATCATCCAGACGATACAAGTGTTTATTAATAGCTGTCTTCGCAAAATACTTCAGATCCGTTGGCCAAACACGATCATCAACAACCTACTATGAGAGAGAACAAATCAGATTCCAGCGGAGGAACAAATCAGGAAGAAGTGCTGGAAGTGGATAGGACACACAATGAGGAAAACACCCAACTGCGTCACAAGGCAAGCCCTCATATGGAATCCTCAAGGTCAAAGGAGAAGAGGTACAGCAAAGTACACATCTCGTTGAGAAATGGAGACATACATAAAAGAATGAACAACAATTGGATAGAAGTGTAAATGAAGTTCCATGACAGAGTGGGTTGGAGAATGTTTGTCGGCGGCCTATGCCCCATTGGGAGTAACAGGCGTAAGTAAGTAATCAAATGATTCTGAATCATACATAACCGAGTAAAGTATGAAATGATGTAAAATTTAAGGTACTGTTAAAAATCACGTCGAAATGACACAGCTTTGCATCCTAGTATAAATCTTATTGACAGTGTTCAATCATTACCTTTATTGTTCCACTATATTTTTTTTCCTGGGCTTTAGAGAAACGATTTTAATGTTTTAAGGAAAGTGGTGAAGATAGTTATCAGGTTATATGTGATGAATCATTTAAGGTCATAATGTATATGATTATGGATTAATATTTGAAATTTTCAAAACTTCTGACAAGTGTTGTCTTATCACATATTAACCATTCCACTTCATTCATATCATTTTCCTTGTATATCTTCCAGTAAAACAACATGTCAATACATTAGAATCTAACTACAAGAACAAAGGTAGTGTAACCTCTACAATATCTAATCTAGTAAATATAATGTGATGAACAGTTTGTAACAGCTGAGCTAGTCCGTACCTTGTATTTTTAAACATGTTTCTAATTAAAAATTATTCATATTCTGATTCTAGTAAAACCATTTCACTTAATTCCAGATAGTTTATTTACTTAATTCAGGTATACGTTTATACAATTATCGATTGTTTTCCTTTATTTTTCCTGTTTTATGAAACAAAGCTTGTTGAAGTAATTCATGCTGAGAATTTCATATTACACTAAACATATAATCTTGAATAGATATTAATAATAATAACAGTACCATCAGAGGGGTTCGAACCATGAACCATAAGACAATATTATGATCCGAAACGATATCAGTTTAAACCGATTAGTCAATATTCGATAGTTTATTTCCTATCAACCTAAGTAGTGTTTCATATCAACTGATTAAACTGACTATTCATTAAGTTTTAAAAAGTAGTATATTGTGTTTTCAATTTGAACAGAAATTCTGTACGGTATGTTTATCATGTTTTGTAACTGAATTTATCAATCAACAACGTTTGTTTTTAAGTGATTATAAATAGCTGAGATTATTCACAATGTTTTCAAAGTTCATTAATTTGATCGTATCCTAGTACTTTTGATCATTATTCCGTTCATTGAATTGGTGATTGCTGGATATTAGAATGTACTTCTTAGAAATGATTTTATTTATATCCTTAACTTTTGGTATATTTGTGTTCTTATTAAAAGAATTTGGATTGCGCTACAATGATATGCTCATGTCAGTTAGCTATAGATGACTCTAGACACTTGAAATTACATCTTCGGTAAAGATTATACTAAAACATTTATCACTTATTAACTAACTGAACGGAAGATTAACTGGAAATAATGGGCATAGAACAGTTGAAGGACACTGAAAACGTTAAAGATAACCCCAGACCTGTAAATGAATCAATAGAATTTCCAGTAATAGATTTTATAGTTACAAACATTTGTACTAGCTAACCAAAAATGAGTATCTTCCCTATTGATATCTACAGGATAATTATGTGGATATCCGATAAGTTCATGTAATGTTAAAAGAACAGAATCTCTTTTCATGTTGTATGCAAGTGACTGACCAGCTGGCTCCTTCAATCATATGAACTTATTCAAGGTTTCCAAGAGATTTTGTCGACAAGTAGTATTTAAATAACTAACAATAATTAATTAATCCTGATCATATGAAATTCTAATACCATTTAATTTCATTGTTTGGTCACTGGGCACACTAGATCGATATATTTCGATTAATATCAAGAGTTAGACAGTATATTATTAGCATATGCTCAGACAAAAACTTAACTAACTGACTTATTTCTACCAACCCTTAACTCTAATCTCTCAATGACTACGTATGTAATTAAAACATGGATTAAAATTAATTTTAACCGCTGAAATTGACTCAGTTCTTAAAATCTGGAACGTCCTTTATTTATAAAATACCAAAATATCAACTATCGATCATCATTAAACATGAAAGAACCATTTTAATTTGGTCAATACGCAATACAGCTTGAGTTTGTGAAGATTGAACACTGTACACAATATTAATATTAGTTATATTCCAACGATTAGCTTTCATTAAAAGTGAAACGTTAATCCATCAAAGGATAGATAGCCAGAAGCAAAATAAAGGCATTAGAAATTAAGGTGTCGAAATCCCTCAATTTCTAAATAACATAAAACATTGCTTATCACGACAATTATGTGTTTACTAATAAGGTAGCTTTGTGATGGAATCTCACATTTTTATTATTCACTTATTTCAAAACTGAGACAAATATCAAGGATAGAATCGAATGATTCTTGTCCAATATTATAAACTGATTAAAATTGAAAATGTGACCCGATGGACTTTGATTTATAGGAAATACTCAACTATATTGTATCTGCTACAATAAACGAGGTTTCTAGCTTCTGTTCTATGTAAGATCATCATGGTATATTCTTAGTGAGTTCCAGAGTAGACTGAGGAGGTAGTTAGATTTTCGTCAAGAATAAAGTTTAGGAAAGAAATTAAGTAGTTGTTAAATTGCTCTGATAGGTGTTTGTTATTTTTAGCCAGTTAGTAAGCAAGTTATAAAAATGATTAAGTCTGATTTAATAAAAAGTAATTATAGACAAATGAAACGAGAATGTATGTACCAACTTTACATGATCGACAAGTTTCTCAAGGTTACTTGAATTTTCTAGAGATGTCAAACAAGTTGTTCGAGATTATGTTTATTAATTATACACTTCATAGTAAGCATCATTTAATCTAGTGTACTTTGAAAGAGGCCTTTTTGCGATATCTGTCTCAGATATCAAAATTCTATTACAGTCAGCCTATAAAAGTAACTAAACCATTCTGTTTTGATAAATATGCCACTATAATGATTTCTCTACCGAATAACTATTCCGTCAATCCGTACAATTTTACCTAACCTGCCGATAAATAGAACTGTTATAATCGAAAAATATCTGAAAACACTTCTCTTCAATTCTGATATTATTGTATGGATTTTATTCCATTAACATAAGTTAGAGCATTTACAGTCACTACGGATGTTTATATGACGCAATTCACAATCAAAATCATTAATTATTGAAGAGTAACTTTGAAACGAGTAAAATGTAATCCAGCTGAAATGAACTTTCTATGCTAACATAGTTAGTATTTAAATTTAACGGTATCATACTTGTCTTAAAAATCAACTAGATATATATTTTCTTATTCCAATTGAACTAAATTATCCCATCGAACTAATCCACGAAATTGAGTGGCACATCCACTATTGTCATCAGTGAGTTACTACCTCACAACAGACCTGGTTCAACTCCACTGGTCACTACTTCTCACTAGAAATCCAGGATATACCTCGTGAAGGCAGTCACTAATGAGCATATGTTGATTAATATCAGATGGGTTTTGCAGATATTATAGTAATTTCAATGGTTAAGATCATGAGTCAGTTGAAGCTAGACCACCATGGAAAACCTGGAAGCACTGGAGGGCCGTTTCGTTCTAGTATGGGACTCCTCAGCAGTGCGCATCCAAGACCTCTCCCCCCTGCGAGGTTCGAACCCAGGACCAACTGGTTTCACGCGTGAGCACTTAACCACTAGACCACTGAGCCAGTCGGCATCGAACGGTGTTAATGTCTAACTTTAACTAATCCACGAAATTGAGCGACTTAAACATGACACTATGATTTTGCGAGTAAATTCTAAAACTTGATTAATTTATGCCCTCTACTTTAATTTAATCAAAGCTTTCAAGGATGTTTTTTACATGATATCGGTGTGTGATTAAAAATATCTTTATTATAAAACTTAATGTACACGACTTTACGGTATACAAAAGATTACAAAGTTGAAAAATTGATCACAGTTATTCATCATTTCATCATGTTTTATGATCATGGTACCAGATCATATGAATTGATAATCATTTTCTTCTTTTTTTACTTAAATTTTTCACACATAAAAAATAATAAAACCTACTTAAAGAGATTTTAAATACGTCTATATTACGTGAATAATTATTCGTATATTGTATTTCATTGTACTACAATAGTGTACTACATAGAAATTCTTTACTTTTCATTTTGTCAGAATTCTAAGTAATAGTTATTATTATCAGAAGGGGTTTTGTAGAGATTTTAGAAATTTCACGGGTTGAAATCATGAGTCAATTGAAGCTAAGTAACCATGGTAAACCTGGAAGCACTGAACGGCCATTTCGTTCTAGTATGGGTCTCCTCAGCAGTGCACATCCACGATCCCGCCCCACGCGAGTTTCCAACCCAGGACCTATAGACACCGCGCCAGGCGCTTAACCAACTAGACCACTGAGCCGCCCGGTACCCAATGGTGTTAATGTTCAACTTCCAATAATCCACGAAATTGAGCCACTCATCCGCCATTGTCTTTAGTGAGTTACTATCTCACAACAGAACCCGTCGAAACGGCCTTCCAGTGCTTCCAGGTTTTCCATGGTGGCCTAGCTTCAATTGACTTATGATTTCAACCAGTGAAATAGTTATTATTACCATAGGTAATTTATCTTCTCATCAAGTTTTAATGTTAAAAGAGTTAAGAAGGGATATTTTGTTTGACCGCCCAGTGATCCCAGGTTTTCCATGGTGGTCTAGGTTCAATAGACTCATGATCTCAACTATTAAAATTACTACAATCTCCACAAAACCCTTCTGATACTAATCAACATATGCTCACTAGTGACTGGCTTCAAGAGGTATTGCCTGGAGTTCTAGTGAGAAGCAGTGAACAGTGGTGTTCAACCGGATCAATTGTGAGATAGTAATTCACTGAAGACAATGGTGGATGTGTCGCTCAATTTCGTGGATTAGTTGAAGTTAAACATTAACACCATTTAATGCCGGCCGGCTCAGTTGTTTAGTAGTCAAGCTTTCGCGCTCGAGACTGATATGTCCTGGGTTGGGGTCTCGCGAGGTGGGATCGTGGATGCGCACTACTGAGGAGTCCCACGATAGGATGAAACGGCCCTCCAGTGCTTCCAGGTTTTCTATGGTTATCTAGTTTCAATGGACTCATGATTTCAACCACTGAAATTATATAGAAAAAGTATATCGACCATTTCGTCAGTAGTAAACTAAACAGAACAATCAACTAAGAATGATGAAACACATGAAAATATCAAAAACCACAGAGTGTAACCAGCCACAAATACGATCATTAGAATGAATTAATTTTGGGTTTATTTATTATATCTCATGAATTGTTCATTTCTACATTAAATAGACATTGATAATGCTAGCCAGATAAACAATAAAGACTTCAAATTAAACAATTCAGATTATGTAGACGCTACACCACTAAATTATTTGATTCTTGGTTGCTTGTAAGGAAACCATTACGAAAACTTCTTATATACGTACATCAGTTCGAGTTGCCATATTACATTGGCACACAGATACAATTATCGATTCAAATCCCATAGTCGTAGAGGTAGTAAAAGTATAAGCAGTAATCAGAAATATTAAAATTTGAAGATGTTATTCAAGGAGTATAATTCAGCGAAATAAATTTGGAAAGAGCAAAGAAAAAGGAACATGAAGAATTCAGAGGATTAGAATTAACTTTCTTATCAAGTGAGTTGTCTTTTTTATTATATTTAAAAATAAAACCTTTCTGTTCATTAAACTATCAAGTCATAGCACATGTCAATATGATCATTCAACTCTAATCTATAACTATCCCATGAAATATGCAATGAATAACAGAACATTTAAAGAATGTAGAACAAGGAATATTGTTGCCTGATTATTATTATTATTATTATGAAACATTGGTTATTGGAAAAACTTCAACTACGCCCATTGATCAATACAAAATGATTAATCATAAAAGAAATAATATTGTTATGGTACAACCTAGAATGGTTCAACTGTATACATTTTGATGAATTAGATTTGATTTAGAGGTTATTTTATATCCAGGATCTGATTTACATAATGAAGAGATGTCATCTGGATAGTCACAAATAACCAGGGAGTATTAAAAAATTCTTAAAAATATGAACCAATAACTCGACACGAAATTCAGTTTAGAATTTTCAGGTTTTGTAGTGTCCATGAATACTAGGTTTGATTATGCGTGATTTCGTTAAAATTGCATTACTAAAGAGTCGTAAACTAGAATAAAGCAGTTATTCTCTTCAGATTTCAATGATTCTGAGGTTAATGATAGTCCATAATGAAAACTGACTTTGGATAGAATATTTTTTATCCTAAACAAAAATTTCTCTGAACAGAAGTGACCACACAAATCTTAATAACCAGTAAGGGTTCGCTTATACAAAATGAGGTAAATCTTCACTTACATTCTTACTGCTATGTAGTTGGAAACCCTGTTAAACGTCAGCTTCATACTGATTGGCAATCGTCACCATGGCGTATCTGTGATCTTCAGAAAAATGTCGCTTCTAATACGATATGGAACCGTTTCACCCAGCTTCATAGCCTGAAATGTCATCACCGGATTATTCAGGCAGCGATTAACCTCCAGGGGAACTGAGGCATTCACAATTCATTGAATACTATGCAGTAACTAGTATTTTGTTTTTTTAGTCTTTAATGCTCATGGAATTCCGAAAGCTGCGGATAATTGAAAACTATTCACCAATATTTCTCAAACTTAGTTCCATGTTAATCAAGACATCTGTCCAGAATTATCATTACTTCAACAAATGAAAAAAAGTATATAAACAAAATTGAAACCAGTCTAGTGGCCTCTTTTGTGTGTGTGTGTGTGTGTGTTACTGTCAAATAATTTGTTTCGTTTTGATAGAAAAAAAGAAAACTATTATGCTTCAATTGTAAATTTGTAAATGTTAACTTTTGACCACCTGCTGTTATCGTCTAAAACACTATTATCAGAAGGGGTTTTGCTGATATTATGGTAATTTTAATAGTTCATATCATGAGTTAATTGAAGCTAGATCACCATGGAAATCTTGGAAGCACTGGATGCGCACTGCTGGAAAGTCCCACAATAGGACGAAACGGCCGTCTAGTGCTTTCAGGTTTTCCATGGTAGCCTAGCATCAATTGACTCATGATCTCAATTATTTCAGTAACTCATTTATTTTAAATAAGAAATTAAAGCTTGGTTAAAGATGTTTATGAAGAATGATACATCTTGTCAAATGTCAGATGTGAGTAAACTAGTATTTAATAATTTAATGTAATAGTACTATTATGGTGTGCGCTATTGATGTCGACAAACATAAGTACTATGCATCACCGATTGAAAGTGGAATGCCTGGTAACAGAAGGTTGTGAAGATCGAAGAGAAAAAGAACACAGAGTGATTGATGTGATGATGAAGAAACAATAACGTTTAAGACAATTGATGAAAATTTTACAAATAAATTATTTGCGTTCAGGTGTATTTGATTGTCCTTGCCTGAGTTCTCGTTCATGTCACTATCATTAAAGTATCTATGTAATGAATAACGTACAGTCAGAGCTTCTCCGTAACACTTTCAATGTTCAATAAGTGTATAGTGTCTAGCATTTTCGATTATTTTCCTATTCATCTAATGAATAATTAAATTCTGTACAAGAAAGGGTAATTTCTATTATCGGTTACACTTTTATAAAATCTTTTATCTTTCATATGTTACATTGACATTAATAAAAAACTTCATTCATTTGAAATGATATCTTTCAATAAAGATCATACTCCAATATGAATGACTTGCCCACTAAACCATTGGAAAAATAAACGAAAGTACTAGACACAACACATTTGTTAAAAATTCAAAACATTGAGAGTGATCTCAACTTAAAACACTAATGGCTGAATAATTCAGTAGGACAATAACATAATCAATTGAAAATAACTGCTTCTTTTGCACTCACTGATGGTTGTCAAGTAAATGGCGGTGAAAAAGAGTGAACAGTTGATCAATAACACTTATAATTTTCGTAATATATTCATTTTAATGACAATGTAAGACAATAAATGTAATTGGAAATTATATGTAGTGTGACTTATTGCTTAGTAGATAATAATATAAATAGAGAATTAAACATTCAGTAAATTTAATATGTCGAAACGATCGTCCAGTGCTTCCAGATTTTCCATGATGGTCTAGCTTCAATTGACTCATGATCTCAACTATTAAAATGACTACAATCTTCAAAAAACCCCTTCTGAATATTAATTAGTTTTTTATCCGTTACAACATCAAATATCATTAGCTTAGCTTACACCTGTTACTCCCAATAGAACATAGTCTATCAGATATTATATTAATACATAAAATCACTGATTAATTGTTTGAGTAATCAGAAATGAATAAACGTTTATTCTTGAAGGTTCTAAACAAGATAATTGTAGATCAAATAGAGAAGATAAATTACAATCACGTAAGCATAACTTCTATAACTGATTCCAATTTCGATGGTTAACCCTCTTGTATATTTCATTAGCTTTGTGTTGTCTAGATAGTGTGAGCTGCTCACAGTTTTTATAAACTTAATTCTTGATAGAATAAACAAAGTATATTATTTTATAGTTAATTACTTTAATTAAATACATTGTGTTAGCGTTGCTTAATAACTGATTTTGAATAACCATATACATTTATCTACCAACGGGTAATTGATTATATTCATTTCATGTACATTAACAAATGTAAGCAAAGTACCTAAATGGCAGTCGGTGGACTAAGATATGAACAATGATCTGTTGAAGATAGTTTAACTATCATTTTATCCTTATAGTTCATTGTTGTGTTGAATATAGACTTTACAAATATATATAACTTAATAATAAGTAGGTGTAAAAGTTGACATCTGTCCAATATGAAACTGTTTTTTTCTTCATAAACTGATATCAGATGTACAAGTTGTTTCTTTTATTGTCTACGACTTCACAAACGTAAGCATCGTCGACCTCTGTATGGATCTGAAACCTCAGGTTCCGTGAAACCTTTAGATTAGTGAGTCGAGAAAAGATTTACAAACCAATAATAAATTATATTATCATACAAGGGTGACGATAAAAATACTGGTCGGATTTACAAGAAAACTTGTGGTAATGCTTAGGTCGGCAATGGTAAACTATTTTAGATCATGTTATTATCAATCAATCAATCAACTGATCTGTCTCTCTTATTCACATTGATATGTGTTTTAACTTAGAATTTTTATTCGATAGTTGAATGAGATTAGCAAAAAACCATTAGCTTAGCATTTTGTCTCACGACGTCACATCATTAGTGGTTACAATGAAAACTCAAATGACATAAGTCAGCTAGAGTTAAGAAATAGACAACATGACATTGACTGTTAATCAGTGACTGATTATCGCAGAACATAAAGACTTATTTGAAAAACTAGTTCAATGGATTATGTCTCATGCATAGAAAAACTGAGCATAAAGCAGTTAATGATTTTAGTGAAAACGAAACACAATTATCTGTATGATTCCTGTAGTTAAGCGAGCAGAAAACAAGACCAGTAACCGATCAAAATTCTGATGTAACTCAGACAAAAAAAATGCAACTTATGTAGGACAAGAGAACTAGAGTACCGAATTTTCGCATCTTGATAAACCATATTTGAACCAAAAATATCGGTGTTTTTTTAAAAAGTTATTCCAATCAGCTCCAATTCAAGCCATTAAGTTTATTTATTCAAAACACACTTAAGGGAAATCATCTAACTTGTATACAACATCAGCTCGTGTAAGTTAGTCTTAGCAAGTTTGATCATTATTCCGCACATTTATCATTTTCCTAATAAGACATCATTATGGATTATGGATAAATTGGAAAACATAAATATTTTAGCTGATACATATTAAAATAAATCAACACAGCGTATGTACAATAATTTCTAACCATTCATTGAATGTCGAAGAGGTGAGGGTTTTTTTTCAACAACAAGAAAATCTTCTTTCTTCCTTTATATCCGACATGATTTATATTAGTATAGGGATTGTAGAGATTATTAAGTTTTTTTATTGAGATCATGAACCGATTGATGTTAGACCACCACGGAACACCTGGAAGCACTGGAAGGCCGTTTCGTCCTGTTGTGGGACTCCTCAGCAGCGCGCATCCACGATCCCGCCAGCTGGTTTCGAACTCAGGGCCTTCGGTCTCGCGCGCGAACGCCTAACCTACTGGACCACTGAGCCGACATCCAATGGTGATAGTGTCTAACATCAACCAATCCACGAAATTGCACAACCATCTTCCATTGTACTGAGGTAGATACTGTTGTTATCATTTTATTTGACTGTATATCGCCACGTTTTGGTTTAATGTATATTACCTTTATACAATAATGTTATCTATGTAGACAGACAGATAGATATATGTTTAGTGTACATAATACATGTTATAGACATCTTAAAGATTTATAGCATTCCCTAAATAAAACCACTAATGTAACATTTGAATCAATAAATGAACAATCATTAGTGATAAAAGTGACAACTGTTATCAGTAAACTTCAAATAGTTCCCATTTTCCATACATTTAAACATTTTCGAAGGTTATAAATTCAAACCATTTTCCTAGAAATCTTTATGATAAACTTTTTTTATTTTAGATTGTTTGACAATTAACAGATAACTAGTATTTGAGTTATTAAATATACTGATGACTTATAGCGGTTATAAAGTCCAATTCTCTCGGAGAAACCAATCTCCATTATATATATATATATATATATATATATATATATATATATATATATATATATATATATATATATTCAAAACAATTAGTCCCTTTGATGAATTTCCATGATGTAATAAGAAGACGAAGATTATCAGAACAATGTGATGATATATTAGTGCAATACACTTCGAACAATCTGATCATACATTACATACTTGTTAAGAACATTTATATATGTAGAAAATAAATGGTCAACTAGACTAGAAATGAGAGTGAGAAGAGACAAGGATGATAATAATAATAAGAGTAATAATAATAATGTGTCTCTTCTTATCATCCATTTCTAGTCTACTTAACCTTTTATCGTTTTATATATATAAATGTTCTTAACAAGTATATAGTGTGAGATCAGATTGTTCGAAATGTATTGCACCAATATATCATTACATAGTTCTGATAATCTTCGTTTTCTATATATTACATTATCGAAATATATATATTCAATTATTGAGATTTTTGTGGAGGCCCGTTACTTTGTTGTCATTTAGATCGGACGATGTTTGTTGACAGCCTCTCCACCTTAGTGGCCCGAGATCTGACTCCAAGGTGATTGTATGAATATTTTTTATCACTTATCCCCGTATATAATCATCGACTTAAATCGCGTTCGTCATTAGCAGAATTAAATAAGTCAAATAATGAGAATGGATTTTTGAATACATATATTTTGTATATGAAGCGAATGGAATCGAGATAAGGGAAACGACGCGCAGTGGAGATGTCGGGTAAGCCAACTCCCTTTTAACCAAGCGTTAATCAATATTTATAGTTACACAAAAGTAAGTTACAGTCATGTGATGAGTAATGGGACAAGAAATGTACACACACCTACACGCTCATATAAAAACAGTCAAGATTGATAAGCAAATAATTAACAAGGTCCGAATATGACTCAAGTAGAATGGGCTGTCCGAAAGCTAGAATAAGGTATATGGGCTTAACAATAATAACAGACACTACAAAATCATAAGTTAATTGAAGTTAGACCAACATGAAAAACTTGGAAGAACTAGACGACCATTTCACAAGAAATTGAAATGACTAACATCTCCACAAAACCCCCCTTCTGATATATATATATATATATACATATTGATTTATCAATAACAAAATATAAATAAATCAATTATATAATCGATTATCTATCAATTTATTAATAACTTACAATTTTGCTTAATGTTCTAATTTGATCATCATCTATAGGTGGATTACTATAATCATCAATTAATATAATCTCTTTTATATTATTATTAAATAATAATAATGATGTATTCATTAATATACTTTGTAATGTATTTTTTATAATGATTGAATTTTCATTATATGCAATAATGATAATACTTATTTTGGGTATATATTTATATATCTCTTTAATAGATAATAATTCAATATTTAAATGATGGGCTAATGTATTCAATGTTAAATTATGACATAATTCAATATTAAATTTTTGTGTTTTTCTGAAATGATTTTGATTAAAATGTAATGAATTCAATAATAATGTTGATCTTGTGAATAATAATAAATAGAAAGTAATAATAATAATGATAATCTTGTTGATTACAACATTAGATTGAATAAGATTAGGATACATTTGATAGAGAGTAGTATTATAATTTAAGTGATTAGTAAATGATTACTTGTTATTAGACAATATTACGTAACTTCATCGACGGTTAAATAAATTGATTTTACACATATATATATACATAAACAGTGTTGAAACTTTGAATATTAGACCTTAGCAACAAAAGCAATTCGTATATAAATCCATATTGTTTGATTAGTTTTCTTTTCTTTCTTTTTTTTTAATTATTTTTTCATGAATTTCAATGGATGGATAAAGAAGGTTTACTATTACACATTAATATGATCCCATCCACCTATCACAATTATGTTATACATATACATATTACACGTAATCCATACACTTCAATATTATAATTTAATTATTTCTGTAATAGAATATGTACGTGTAAGGTAAATGCGTTATTCTTTTTAATGAAAACATATTTTATTTTTTATTTTTGGTCTGTGCAGAAAAGAGAAAAAAACTACAAAGGTCATTTTAATATTGGTTAATAAATCTGAACTATGAGATTGGTTACATGGTATATATATATATGGATTTATGCTTGTATATGAATAAAAGTGTTGATTAGTGCATAGCACATAATTGACACACATTCACTCACTCACTCATACACACACACACGTGGATAATACATACACACAAACATATATATATATATATATATACAAAAGTTGATGTTACCTATGAAACGTTTACGTTCATTTTATAATTAAGTTATATTCTTTTAAAGTGTTAATATTTCTTCTTCTTTTTTGTTTGTTTTAATGAGATGCCGTGTTCATTGTCATACGTTTGTTTGTTGTTTTTGTAACGTAAGCATTTGGATTAATTGTACAATAAATTGGCTACATTTTCAATCATCTATGAAATACTTAATTGATTGAATAGTGTATATTTAACATTAACTAATTATCGTTTTAATATGAATATTTCATAAAGTATATAATGTAAATATAAGCAAATTATCATAAGGGGATATTATAGTAATTGTAATAGTTGAGACCATGAACAAGACCACCATGGAAAACCTGGAAGCATTGGATGGCCGTTTCTGATATTAATCAAAAAGTATTTCCTGAAGTTCTATTGAGAAGTAGTAACCGATGGCGTTCAATCGGATCAGTTGTGAGATAGTAATTCACTGAAGAAAATGGTGGATATGTCGCTCAATTTTGTGGACTAGTTGAAGTTAGACATTACCACAATTGGATGCCGGCCGGCTCAGTGGTCTAGTGCTCAATCGTTCGTGTGCGAGACTGATATGTCCTGGGTTGGAGTCTGGCGAAACGGGATCGTGGATGCGCACTTCTGAGGAGTCCCACAATAGGAGAAAATGGCCGTCCAGTGCTTCCATGTTTTCCATGGTTGTCGAGCTTCAATTGACTCATGATCTCAACTATTAAAATTAGCAAATTATATCAGTTAAAATATTTCTGAAGTTAAGCATCAACATTATGTTTATATCTTTTAGATATAAATTAGGAAAAGTATATTTGAATTTGTGAATGAATGGATAGTAACTATCCTATAACCAATTTCGATTATCGTTAAGCTCGTCTATTAACTTACTTAATAGACAATGTTATTTAAACAGTAATAATTCGCATATTTATTTGTACTATTATGATCACTAGACAGACTCCAGCTAAAATGTTGATTACTTAAATATCACTTGATGATTTATCCTCCTCCCCATGTATATATGTACTCAGATCCTATTATTAGCCTTTGCCTAGCTATGCCGTATTCGATTTGTGATAAGTCGTGCTAATTGAACGCTATATTCGGTTCCTAAGCTATCATTGTAACCCCCAAGCTAGAATTATACAGCGGCCTGAACACGAGAAAAGGCACAAAATATTTGAGAAGCACTTTACTCCAAAGGTTCGTTTTAGCACAGAAAATATAAGGTTTTTATAATATTTTAGATGTCCTTGGGTTTACTGAAAATTCTGGAATGCTACTGAACATAATAACAGTATAGTAATCAGCCAATCAGAAACTCTACATGTGACTTTTCACTTTCTTAATGTTTTTGGCTAAACTTCAAGTGCACGCTGATTAGATAAAATGCTTCTTAGTGTTTTCCTGATTCTTTCTTGTCTTTTGAGAGAAGTTTTCTGGATCACCCCAACAATTTGACTATAAATTCGCTTCTGTATTTGCTCGTTTATACTTATTTGCCCCTGCGCTTCAAATTCGCTTGATTTGCTTATAGTTTTGTGATCTGCACTATCCCCTAATAAACTGTAGTTGCCGCTTCTCATTACCTTTTGATTTTCATCATCGTTGAGATTTATATTATAATGGTAATCAAGGTGATCGATTAACGAAGCAAAGTCACTACAAACGGATAATGTTTTTTACAGCATAACCCTATCAGTTATTCAAACTCTTATGATGATTGAGGGCTAACGAGAGAAATGATACTTCAACGGAAATGTTATATATGGTTGTCTTATGAGTTTTTTTTATCACTGTTTGTAATAAATGGATAATTGATTTCACTCTATAATGCGCACTGGACGCATCGGTCTACTTCTGTTTTGTCGGTGTAATTTTTTTGACTAGGATTATAAATATGAGTTTAGCAGTTAGATTGCAAACAGTATCCAGTTGTACATTTGAATCATTGTTCTCGGTGAAAATGACGTTTCCTACCTAATTTAAGGATAGAATTCCGTTTAATTTATATGAATGAAAGTCAGTTAGATGTTTTACATCATGCGAGTATTAATGTTACGAAATATGAATTCTTGTGTTACACAAAGAGATATTATTAGTATTTTTGTCTTGACTTCTTAAACCAAATGTGGAACTTCAATTTCGACTCTCATTGCCAATAACTCATTTCCAAATAATTTATAAGTACTGGTTTTATTAAGTTGGGTTATACGACTTAAGAATGATTTTTCTCATAGGTTATTTGGAAATAGGAAGTATTTGACATTAGTTTCACACTAATTTGAGGTTCTTCATAAGTGGACCCCCACGACTCCATGCGGAATGTTGTAGAAGAGTGAAGAATACCTTGTTGAATAGCCAACAAAAGTTTTTGTAGGATTGTTGTCACATGACATTGTTTTGACATACCAGTCAATAGATCATAATAACTGGTACTATAAAGCAGATTTGACATTATCATTGCATTAAATTTAAAAGTGAATTGCAACATTTTAGTGGGAAGATTCACAGATTATGAAAGGGAAATGATTTTATACGTTCGAAATGGCCGATTTCATTAATGTACGTGTCAAGTTTAAAACGTTATTTGTAGCTAACGTAACAGACTGCCTCCAACTAAATAACCATTGGACTAGGAAGCACTGGAAATTTGTCTAGCCGTTCAGTAGTGTAGACCCTGAAGATTGGACCCACATGTTACAAACTACAAATTGATCTGTCTTGACAGAACTTTTATAACAATATTTAGTATTTCCTGTTTTACTACTTATGACTAATAAGTAATATGCTCACAAATTGAAAGGTGAAAAAGAAGAATAAATTCAATAGAATCAACTACAAAATGAATAGAAATTCATCAAACGCAATGTATTTAGTTTTTTTTATATTTTTTGAAGTCTCTTGCATACATATATAGAAAGGGTGACTATTTGTACAAGAGAAAATTACTCGACCTCTTCTCCTAACGTAGCTATAATCTTATAAATCGATGTAAACATCCAAGGATGAAAACTTGTTTTCCACTTCTTCTCTGGTAAACTTGTTGTCAAAAATGTTGTTTATCAATTCAGGTATTTTAGATCTTGCCTTCTTTCAACAGAAAAAAATATGGGGACTTTAAGTATACAAGTATCCAATAAACCAAGTCGATAGCAGTGATAACTGGACTTTGATACCAGGATAATAAAGCTCTCTTCTCTTCTAGTCGTGACTAGTCCAATACGCAAATTTCGGTACTTAGTGAAAGGAGACTAAAGAAGATTAATCCACAATTCAGATTATTCAATTATATCCCCATTACATCAAATGAATATTAGTTACAGGATTTTTAAAACTGAATAAAGGTCATTCGGACAAAAAAATCACTAAATTGATTGATATAATGAAACTACACTGAAATACGAATGAACAGAAATCAGCCCAAGTCAATAGGTACACTTTGAGATTTTTTTCTAATAAGTTTTATTTGAGGATCTAATATCCCCAAATGTATTGAGAAGATCGTATAAATTGGAAATGAACATCCATTTCTCAACTGACCATTTACTTGCCTTTGAGAGCCAAGTTTAAAGGTTTTGAAAAAGTAATTTGTATATAAATTAGAAGGAAATGAAACTCATTCCAGAAAGCCGCTGAAATGGATATCGCTAGATTATTTTATCAACTACACGACGAACTACTTCGTCAATAAACATCGCTATTATGGGGCTGAGCACCGTATTGATCATTCATGCTCTGAATAACTAAGCCCCAAAGTTTAAGTGACGCAGTTTCAAAGATATCAGTTTTTTTCCGAGATTGAAAATACCATTTGATGATAGGTAAAAACTAGTAAAGAGATACATAATTATGCCTTCCTTCTAGTTAACTCCAGTTTCACGGGCGGCCTGCCTGAGCATCTGGGCTACCTGTTCCTGTCATCTAGATATTTCAACAAGTTATCTATGTTTGTTTTAATATATCATTATGTTTATTAATTGCATAACCTATTCTGCTGCGTTTCTGAGAAGTGTACAACCTTTCGTTGTTAAAGCTACAAAAAACTCAATAAGAGACAATGTGGTTGCTGGCAATATACAACGAAAAGAATGTACGTTATTCAGATGTTCATTTAGTGAACTGTTAACATCTAACTGGCGATCACTCAATATTTATCTCCAGGACCGACCAAGAAGAAAGAAACGAAAACTTGTTGAAACACTTTACGCTGAGAATTCTATATTGTACCAAAAATATAATATTGAATAAAGCTAATAATAATAATTATTGTAACGTGATTAGATGTGTGTACGAAAATTGGCAGTCTCGCTTTCTGACTAACTAATGATATTTTTGCTACATGCTAAAACATTCAACTATCAGTTAGCCAGTCAGAAGTTCGAAGCCTCCCCAATAAAATCTAGTTAGATGATCTGAATATTTCTAGAACTTTTGCAAGGTGTGTTTCAGGTCATAATACATCTATAATGACTTAGAATAAGTTTTACTAACATTATCAGCAAGAAAATCGACTCGTTTGCAACATCAAATAAGGTAAATATTTGGATTAACCAGTTAAGTTAAAGCTATATAAAACGAACAGAACATATGTAGAAACAAAGAATAACTGGTATACTCATAATTACAAAGTTATCTGAAAACGGAAAATATTGCAAGCAGAAAAAAGTTTCCTTTGAACCTAATATTCACATAATTATGATGATTTGTCCACATAATATTCAGAAAACTAGGAACCTGGTAGTCCTGTTAATAGAATAATGATTATTTGTAGTCAGTTTTAAATTCAACGTGACCGGATGACAACAAACATTTTTATTTACCAAACAGAATCGTACCTACCGTGCGAGAGCTGGTAATACTACTGAAGCACTAAAATATTGCTTGCATCTGCTGGGATCACTGGGTAAGTAATAGTGGGGTTAGACGCAGGGTATTAGGGAATGATGGTAAATCAGGTGGTGAAGTTGTAAATCTTCATCGACTGAGATGGTCGAGCCACGTGTTACGTATGCCTGAACACCGATTACCATGACGCGCAATGTTGAATAGTGTTGGAGACGGGTGGAATAAAGTTAGAGGCGGTCAAATCAAAACGTGGCACCAGTGTTTGAAGTCGCTAACTTCTGATCTGAGCCATGTTGTTAGATGCGGACTACTTGTTTGGGGTCCGCGTCACTATCGTAACCAATGGTTGGAGACTCTAGGTGACACTGGCTCAGAATCGATCACAATGGCGTCGGTGTATACACTCTTTGTCTTTCCTTAAACCGTGAGTTTAAATTGCTTTATTTCTACCAACTAATTCTTTCTTTCTGTATTACATCCTTATACACAAACCTCCTTTTATATATTACTACCACTTAATTAACTACTTCAATGAATTCGGTGTTCATCTTGCTGTGCTAATGAGGTATGGCAACTTGGACTGATGCACAGATGTGCCTGGTCCTACATTGTAGCTGACTGAAAATATTATCATTGAAGTAGTATTTAAAACCATGACTCAGAAGTTAAGTGTCAAATGCTTAGTTGACCACTTCAAATGTTGGCTGTCAGACAGTGAGTCGAAGAATCCGAATCGCCATTGATAAGTATTGTGATAAGAAACTAAATTTATCTATATCCTAGATCACTTTGGTATTCGAATTTATTACGATCAAAATAACACAAGGTAAAACCATAATTTATTTGACAAAGTTAGAACTCGTGGAATAAATACCTTCACCCATAACACAAAAAACTACTCACATGTAAGCAGTAAGTATGCTGAGGGAGGGGATTATCGATTTGTTTACCAGCAGCTAAGTAAATTGCTAATGATTTCTCCTAGAAACAGTAAGAAGGAACAGGCGACTAAGCTGTCAGGATTACCAATAAGACAGATCTGGTGAGACTGCCAAATACAGAGTTACAGGGTTAGAATCAACTTTATTTCCTTTGATTATGCACAGGAAGGTAAGAACAAAGAACAGATTAGTTGACTATACAATATTATCTTAAAAATAATGTTTCTGAACATAAAACAAGTGCTTCTTAAGTGTAATTTAACATTAATCATGTACTAGATACACATTTGTGTACTTATTTTTGAACAAAAATTTTTGTACGACGATTAGTGATACTATGTAGTTGCATGAGCTGAGATGGAGTAGAGTTTGAAAGCATTAGTAGCTGAAAATCGAATCGTTTAACTAATAAGCCACCATTTCGCACGTAAGTTCTAGCTATTTTCTCAACTCGTTAAGGGGCTTTCAAACTACTCTAAACCCACTACACCGGAAGTATGAACGACTCACCACTCACTTTAGAGTAACTATGACATATATTCTCATTAAAGTTTACGATGTTATCCATAGTTGGTTTTAATAATGCAACCTATCATTTAAGTTAAACTTCATCCAAAAGATACATGAAAGGCCATTTCGGAGCAGAAAATGGTCTTTACGTCCTGGTGAAATAGTTCAGATTAATGGTTCTCGGCTGTTTGAACTATGAAAGATTACATTTTTCACAGAAAACTACTTTCAGTGACATCTATGTTCATTAGAAGCATCCCGCATAAGTGCCAGTTTTTTTATGAAACTGAGTGTTTTCGAGAAAGACTTAGCGCCTCTAATACGTGTTTTCACAAGATGTATTTTACAACATGAGATGATAGTATCATTATGGATACTAGCCGGCTGAAGCAAATCTACCTGACTATATCTATTATCTAAGGTTCACTATCAAACACCTATCACAGTAAAACCAAATCAACAACAGTAACTGCTCTTGAGTAGACCATTATTCGGCATCATTAACATATGGACAGTAAAATCTAATCGATATTACTACTCAATTGAATGTTATAGGGATATATATTGTGAACACTTTTACAAAGCATTTAGCACAATCAAGAGATCAAACACACGAAGTACACTCTAGTTTCAGATACCAAGTTCGAGGGAACCACTTATGAAGAACGACATGATACAACATACTTATGATATATAGCTAATTCAATTGATTTGCGAAGATTCTAAATTCAATTAAAGATGGGTTCCAAACTTTTAAGGTTTGGTGAAGAGACAAATTTGAATACTCCTTTGTTTTCTATTAAACCGTTGCTGCCACCTTGACGTGGTGGTCGGACTTGCCTATCGTGATGAACCAATCGAGCTATACTGGCTGAAACAATTGTTCCTCAAGGTCCTACCATGCCAGACAGGTCGGTTAAAGAGCGCTAAGACTAAAAGCAGCAAACCCGAGGTCTGAGGGCGGAGTCATACCGCTGGCTGTACAGAGATGTGACGACAATAAGGTGTTTCCTTCAGACAACCAGCATAACAACGATGCTGCCTTCACACAAAGAAGAATGGGGTTAGGAAATGTCGACCCTAAAAATGCACACCTCACCTTATCCCACGGTAAGGTCTCAACAAGTACGAAGCTAACACGAAAATTACTCACAGAAAGGTCATGTGTGACCGACCCCAAGCAGTCGTCTCTTTAGTACTACTGTCACTCTTAGGTCACTAAGACCACCTTGAATCCGATTTCCTTTTCAGGTACGTTTAAAAGAACCCTTCCACTGTGTGGGCAACCGGGATATGATAACCGCCCTCATAACTCTAACAGCATTCAACACTACTGTATTTACCAAACTATTACAGCTTATTGCTAAACTGGAAGAAAGGTTCATTAGATGCCCAAGTTTGAGATCAACAGAACGAATTCCGTAAGGATCGTTTGTGAACAGACTAAATCTCGACACTATGGATGATTATTGAACAATCAATTGAATGGAACTTATCACGATACATCAACTCCCGTGACTATGAGAAAGCGTTGAACAAACTGGATAGGAGGATCTTATGGAACCTTCTTCGACACCATAGTGTACTTCAGATCATCGACATTATATGGAGCCCATGAGACGGATTACACTGCAAAGTCGTGCATGGAGGACAGCTGACAGATGCATTCCAAGTGAGGACTGATGTCAAACAAGGCTGCTTACTCTCGCCCTTTCTCTTGGTGGTTGATTGGATTATGAAGAAATCCACGTCTGAGATTAAGCACGGAATACAATGAACAGCTTGCATGCAACTAAACGAATTCGATTCGGCAGATGACCTAGCCCTTCCATCCCATACATACTGACAAATGCAGATGAAGACAACTAGTGTAACAGAAGCCTCTGAGGCAGTAGGCCTCAACATACACAAACGAAAACGCAAAAACCTCAGATACAGCATGGAGGACACCAACCCCATCACAGTTGGAGAAAATCTGGGAAACGTGGAAACTTTCACGCACTCGGTCAGCATCAACTACTAAAGAGGACCTGATGTAGAGTAAGGACAGTATTTCTACAACTGAAGAACAGATGGAACTCAAAACAACTGTCAGTTAATATTGAAGTTGGAATTTTCAATACGAACGTCAAGATACTTCCACTGAACAGAGCTGAAACTTGAAGAACTACCACAACCATCATCAAAAACGTATAAATATTCATAAACAATTATCTACACAAGATACTCAGTGTCCGTTGGCCAGAAACTATCGGCAATAACTCACTATGACAGAGAACAAACCAGTTTCCAACTGGATAGGAAATCAGGAAAAGACGTTGGAGATGGATAAGACATACATTACTGCATCATGAGACAAGCGCTAACTTGGAATCCTGAAGGGAAAAGGAAAGGAGGAAGACCAATGAACATATTGTGCCGAGAATTGGAAGCAGACATTAAAAGGATAAATAACAACTGGGAAGAACTGGAAAGCATTGCCTGGGACAGAGTTGGATGGTGAATGCTGGTAAACGGCCTATACTCCTCTGTGTGGTAACAGGCAGTTGAGTTGAATATTACAGCTTATGAAAGCTATCAGGACGTAAAAGACAAGGCCAAAAAACTAATTTAACAGTGTATTGTAAACCGGGTTCTGTACATGTGGAAATTTCTCATCTTGAGCGAACAGTGATCCTAGGGTCGCCAATGAACACACTTTCTTTGCTTTCGAAAGGCATGAAACCTAAGTAGCCCGTAAGAAACGAGAACAGACCTTACCGAATTGTCTAGACCTTATAATTAATTTGGATATTCTTTTCTGCATTGGAATACACATTCCTGTAATGTGTCGCCCGTAGATACGGCCAGTGTATGGAGAAACGAATTGTGATAATAAACGAACATTCTATAATTTATCACAAAGAAGCGGTATTCATACCTTGTAGTCTAAAGGAATGTTTTTTTCACAAATAAAACATTTCTTTTTCGTCCTATGATACGGATCCGGAATGTCAACTGGCTTTGAAAATCTAAATAATCATAATACGTCCAACCTTATCATCATCTCCGTTGAGATCCACAGAGACAAACCGTACACTCAGAGCCGGTTTGAGATTTAAAAATCCAGGGATCCATAAAGAATTAGTACTTTCTTTTAACCGAGTAGACCAAATCCCCAACGTAGTGAAAATCCTCATACCTAGCGCATCTCTTTCTGTATGTCCTTGAAAGTTCGGTCCTTCAAACTTGTAAACTGAGAACAGCCAGACATTTAAGTGGTTCCTGTTTTGGGTAAGTACTTGAGTTTTACTGGGGGATTTGTAATTGGAAAGAGATATAATACCTGCCTAAAGTAATTAAAATACTATTTGACTACGGAAACACAAGCATCTCAAATGACTGACCTGGAGGTGACAATAACCTGTATTTCTTTTGTTTCACAACGGCGGAAAACCATAATGACAGGTGGTACTACTTTATACGTACGTAGCACATTAACATTAATAGGAAATTACAACAAGGCTATAAAAACCACCCAGATGAGCAAGGACTAATTAATAGGTCATTGATTGAATAACGTTAGATGAAGGGAGTAAAAACCCTCAAAAATGTTTTACGCTCTAAAGGTAAACTATTAATTAGAATAATACGAGAGCACAGTAACCCAAGTGTCTAATAAATATAAAATAAAAATATGCGCGGAAATCATCAGTAAAATAGCCCGAACATTTTTATTTTCACAATTTTATCCCTTTTGTAGCATTTACTAACAAGTTTAAACTAACAAACATCAATTCAGCACGAATAGACTAACATAAATCATACTCAAATAACCCATTCTTAAGTCAAGTAAAACTTTCATGTTTTAGAGCTACTGGATGTTTTTGTGGTGACTCACGTTTATCACGAGAACACGACTGGTTTAATAAAAACAATTATTATTATAACCAACTGTACCAGTGTTTGTTTTGATGTGCTTTTGTTTGACTGTGCTAATGACAGCTATTTTCTGCTTCCATTCTTTCGCTTACACTTCGATTGTAACTTCGCGCGAATTCGGTTACGTTCTGTAACCAAGCTTGTATTCTGGCACGATCTCGGTATCCTTTCGATGCCACGAGATCGCCAGCGAATACATCTCGATTTGGTCCATTAATTGCCTTCTGATATTTGGCTTCTCGGGGATTTTATGGATCTATTTGGTTACGTCCAACCCTCGCCTTCTGATTTATCTGGCACGTGTTTCTTGGTAGCGATGTTCATAGTTAATCCCAACTCGACGCCACGCTACATTTTTATGTAATCTCCTAGTGTTCAGATTGTAGCGGTAAATAAATCCCCAAACTAAATAGCTCTGTAAGTTTTCGACATCGGATGCTGACCATATGTTTTAGTGGAATCATCTAGCTGAAGGCGCTCGGTCATGCATCCGCACCAGATCACGTGTGGAAACGCCGTGCTCAACATCAACCGCGATCGCTAGCCAGATTAGATCAGAGAATTCCGATATATTGCTCATCGCCAAATATACTCTTCGGATCTCCTCGACTCTGTCTTTTGATTACTCTGGGTGGGAACCAAATACATTAGAAGGTGTTACTGGTAGAAGCGTTGTCAAACACTGAATACCTGTGACATCATCATTGGTGAGACCGTCGTGATCTGGTACACGTAATTGCAACTGTGAGTCTGTTCCGTTTTGGGATTTTTTATATATCATTGCCTTATTTTTTATTCTTTAAACATTGTGATTTTTTATTGGATATATATACATTTTCCCCTCGTTCATTATCGTACTTCATATTTCATCATGACTGAACAGACACCCAAAGTACTCAAGCTTAAGACTTTATCCCGACCTTCGTTCCAACTGATGCCTTTCTGGCCCGACAATATCGAAGCCTGGTTCTGCTACGCAGAAGCCGACTTCTCCGAGCACAGCGTGATCGACACACGTGCACAATTCCTCGCAGTAGTCAAGGCGCTACCGCGCGAATTCAACAGGTACGTAACACCTAGTATGTTTACTAGTGTTCCCGATCCTTACGAAATCTTAAAACGCTCGATTCTTAAACGAGGAGACCTAACCGATCGACAAAGGTTAGATCAACTCTTCAATAACATCGACCTGCAACACGGTTCTGCGACGGACATGTTGCAACGGATGAGAGAGGTAATAGGACCAAGAACTTTCGACGAAGGTCTATTCAAACAACTCTTCTTGTCAAAACTTCCCCAACAGGTGCAAGCAGTTCTGGTCTCGTTCCAGAACAACGCCTTAGACGAGCTATCTGCATCTGCCGACCGCATTTTAGAAATTACAAAACCTACTACCGAGGTATTTTCAGTCAAAGAAATACCTCAAACGACTCAGAATGATATAACCGAGTTATGTCACACACTCACGCGTTATCTTAGTCTTCGTACCGACCGTAGGAGATCGCGCACCCCACGTAGAAGCATGTCACGTAAGCGATCTGTCTCTAGACCACGAGAGACAGATAACCCCGACTGGTGCTGGTATCATAACCAGTATGGAAAGCTTTCCAGAAATTGCAGAAAACCCTGCAATTTTCCCAACACGAAACCGACTGATTCGAAAAACAATTCGGGAAACTAACGTCAACCGTAGCCGGCGAACAAAGCCGTCACAGATGTGACAAAGAGAATTCGCTACCTCGTCGACACTGGCGCAGAAGTTAGCGTTCACCCAGGGAATCTCAACGACCGGCTTAACGAACCGGCTCTAAACTTACAGGCGGCAAACGGAAAACCGATCGCTACGTATGGCAAAAGGTACGTTTACCTTATCGTGGGTTTACGCAAACCCATTCACTGGATTTTCGTTGTTGCAGATGTTTCTATGCCAATCATTGGTATGGACCTTCTACAACAACACAATCTGATCATCGACACTCGCGAACGGAAGCTAGTAGACGGAAACACTAATTTATCCGTTTGCGTAACTTCCTTTACTGGTTGTAGAGTATCCCCAGTCACAGTTAAACATATGATAGACCCACTCTATCAACCACTACTCGATAAGTACCCTGGGATACAACAAACTCAACCGAAACTACCGTGTGTAACCAGCAATGTTACAAATCACATCACGACTACAGGACCACTTGTATTCTCTAAAGCACGACGACTAGCTCCTGAAAAGCTAAGGTTAGCGAAAAACGAATTCGATCACATGATGGACTTAGGAATCATACGACCGTCAAGTAGCCCATATGCATCTCCGTTGCACATGGTCCCTAAAAAGGACAGCAACGATTGGCGTCCAACTGGTGACTATCGGCGATTGAATGCAAAAACCATTCCCGATCGTTACCCGTTGCCTCACATTCACGATTTGACAGCTACCTTGAAAGGTACAACTGTCTTTTCGAAAATCGACTTGGTTAAAGCGTATAACCAAATCCCTATGGCTACTGACGACATACCGAAAACAGCTATCATAACTCCCTTCGGACTCTATGAATTTTCGCGAATGCCTTTCGGTCTAAGGAACGCTGCTCAAACATTCCAAAGATTCATAGACGACGTTTTTCGAGGTCTCAACTTCGTACACGCGTATGTTGATGACTGTCTAATCGCAAGTCCGGACAGAGAAACACATCTCAAGCATCTGGATCTTGTTTTCGAACGACTACAAAAACATGGCATTACTGTAAACGTTCAGAAATGCCAATTCGGAACCGACTCATTAGACTTTCTGGGACACACTATCTATGCTCAAGGTATCCGACCCCTTAAAACCAAAGTGGCGGCCATTCTGGATTACCCAGAACCGACCACCATCAAGCAATTACGCACGTTTGACGGCCTCGTAAGTTTCTATAGTCGTTTCACACCGAAATGCGCATTACTTATGAAACATCTGACCGACCAACTTCGTGGAAATGCGAAATCCATTAATTTGGACGACACCGCACGAAAAGCATTCTCCACAGTTAAGGAACTCATCGCTAAAATAACAATGCTTTCACATCAGAATACTCAAGCACCCATTAGCATCGCAGTGGAAGCATCCGACTCAGCAATCGGAGGAGTCTTACAACAGTGGATTAACAACTCCTGGCAACCATTGGGATTTTTCTCTAAACGGTTGCTAGACACCGAATCGAGGTACAGCACATTCGGTAGGGAACTCCTAGCTATGCATTGTGCTGTACGGCATTTTCAACACTACATCGAAGGTCGTGAATTCACTCTTTTCACGGACCATAAACCGCTCACATACTCTCTAAGCTCTCCTTCAGACAAGTACTCTCCCCGTTATTCTCGACATCTGGACTACATTTCGCAGTTTACTTCAGACATTCAACACATCTCTGAAGCAAACAACGTAGTTGCAAACGCCTTATCTCGCATAACTTCTTTGAACAGTTTCCAAGGAATCGACCTTCTTAAACTCGCCCATCTTCGGAAGAAGACACTGACCTTCAGCACGAGTTATCGTCTACAACACTCAAGCTACGCATCGAACCGATGGGAACAGGTAAGGAAACCTTACTTTGTGACACGTCTACAGGTAGGGATAGCTCAATTGTGCCGAAACGTTATCGACGCAATGTCTTCAACACATTACACAAACTTTCTCATCCAGGTGTTCGTGCAACCATCAAGCTTATAGCAGAACGGTTTTGCTGGCCTGGCATGAATAAAGACGTGAGGGAGTGGGCACGCTCCTGTGTAATCTGCCAAAAATCGAGGTCTTCAGACACAATAAATGTCCCTTAGGCTCATTTAAAACTCCCGATGCTCGTTTCGACCACGTTCATCTGGATTTGGCACGACCTTTATCAGATTCAAATGGATACTCTTACCTCTTGACCTGCGTAGACCGTTTCACTCGATGGCCAGAAGCAGTACCTATCAAGGACATCACTGCTGGAGCAGTGGCCCGCACCTTCGTCGAACGATGGGTAGCAAACTTTGGCTGCCCTTCAACCATCACTACAGACCGCGTACGTCAGTTTGAATCTGAACTTTTCCGTCGTCTGACCACACTTTTAGGAACCACTCGCTTCCGAACGACTGCCTACCACCCACAACCAAACAGGTTGGTAGAACATTTTCACCGACAACTAAAAGCTTCACTTTCAGCTGCAAACGTTTCACAGTGGACCGACGCTCTTCCACTCGTCTTACTAGGTATGCACAATGCAGTGAAAGCTGACATTGGATAAACTGCGGCTCAACTGGTTTATAGAACGACACTTCGACTTCCAGGAGAATTCGTGGATCCTTCATCTTCTTCAATGAACATGGATCTAACCTACTACACGAACAGGCTTACAAACGCAATGCGTTCAGTTAAACCTGCTTCCACTCGACCTCAACCGACTGATGTTTTCGTTCAACCTGATTTACGATGTAGTACACACGTTTTCGTTCGTTGAGACTCGCATCGACGACCATTCGAATCAGCATACGAAGGACCCTTCAAAGTTCTTCAACGTAAATCTAAGTACTATATAGTCGACAAGAACGGAACAAACGATAGCATCAGCATCGATAGCTTAAAAGCAGCGTATTTAGAAGGAAATCCTATCTACGTGGATTTTCCTTCGGTACAATCGAACAACACGACTCCGACACTTATAATACCTCATCCGACAACCAACACACACGATGGTACTTCTACAGTATCCGAAAAAAACTTAAAACGACGCGTTCTGGAGGAAGGGTGAGACTTCCAGAACATTTAAACGACTATTGCACGTAAGGCACTTCTCGACATTTTATATTATTTAAAAAAAAAACAATTTTAATATGCTTATATATTTTTATTTCTATTAAAAAAACAAAAAAACAATTTTTTTAACGCTATTACGTGTTCATGAGTTTATTTTCCATTTCTTTTCCGCCGACATTGTGTTTTTACGCACATACGAGTGTATTTCGACATGCATTTACATTTTCTTTTTTCTTTTCCAGGGCGGCTGGAAAAGAACGATGACGTTTATGAGGATCCGAAATTTTCATTGTACATTTTCTTTTTTTACTATGTTGTACCTCGGTCCCATATAGTAAGGAAAGACGACCAGACGCTGATAATCCTAGCAAGCTATTAGAAGAGTGTTTACCAATGACAAACTCGTTGGGTTTAAACTTCTGGCTGGCCACGTCTTAGGGTCATCACTGCCTCACTAGGGGAGGGAGTGATCTGTAGCGGTAAATAAATCCCCAAACTAAATAGCTCTGTAAGTTTTCGACATCGGATGCTGACCATATGTTTTAGTGGAATCATCTAGCTGAAGGCGCTCGGTCATGCATCCGCACCAGATCACGTGTGGAAACGCCGTGCTCAACATCAACCGCGATCGCTAGCCAGATTAGATCAGAGAATTCCGATATATTGCTCATCGCCAAATATACTCTTCGGATCTCCTCGACTCTGTCTTTTGATTACTCTGGGTGGGAACCAAATACATTAGAAGGTGTTACTGGTAGAAGCGTTGTCAAACACTGAATACCTGTGACATCATCAAGATCTAGGACCCCTGCGCTCTCTAATTTGATGTAGATGGCTTTCCTCAACGAGTGTCTTTTTCATCATCACGTTTTGAGACAATATCTAGCTCTTGAGACGAGCTTACAAGCAGGGCGACAAGCTGAGGTTTTGTAACGGTCTGATTTCACTTCAAAGTTTCATCAACAACAATCGACTCTGTTAACTCCACAATTGATATGATTGATGCATTCAAGAAGTTCAATTTAAAAGCTTAAAGCTGATGTTTCGGAAAGGGAGCATCGGGTGATGATACAAATCATCAAGTGTCATCATAGCAACGTAATATAACTAAAGAGTAAACTAGCAGAAACCAGGGAAATACGCCTTCATTTGGACCTAACGATCAAATCCCCACCTAAATACAGCCATCTTCCGACATAAAGGATGAAGAAGCGAGCTTGCAAGTGATGACACAACCGATACGATAGGGCACACAAAACAGCGGAGAGGAACTTTAATGCTCCTCGAGGTAACTCTCGAGGAAATACCTGACAAACACATATTTCCCTATGGATTACCACCTCCCTCTTAGGACAGCTGTGTTTAATGCATGTTATAAATGACCACGGTCATCATTACCACACATCAGTATCTACTTCTCATATCTCTTGTTATTATCTCCGTTTACCTTACTTTTCATCCAATTTCGTCTTCTGACACATAACCATATTTTTATTCTTGAAATTACAGTCCTCTCTAAGCGCTCGAATTACCGGTTTAAAATATTCACATTGCAACCAACCAACCTCTCGACAGATGATGTGATATCTACTGATACTCAGAAACTCTACCCCTCCGTAATGAGTAACTCAATCAGTTGAATGGAATTGCCGTTGGAGTGAATCCCGCCATGAGATGAGTATAAAGTCTCGGCTAAATTAGTTTCTGATTAAATGAAACCGCCCAATTAAAGGAATTGATCTAACCAATAAGTCAGTCAGTAGTTTTGAATTAAAAATCGTTTCTATCTTACAGCCCTGATACTGAGACATACAAAGCATGCAAATCCACAAATAACTATCATACAAACTAGAATTAGTTCAGTCATGTGGTTAGACTGTAGTGACACTGGATCCTAACCACGACCCTCGATGCTGAATATGAGATAATGGGGAAAATAGACTTTCAACATGTAGGGTCAATAGTGGTGGACGCAGGATAATTCATTTGAAATCGAATTAATTGGATGGCATGGCTCAGCCTTGCAGGCATGGGCATTCTTTTGTAACTTATCTCTTTTATTCGTGTTAAATACATCGTTCTATCACCAGTCCAAATGTGTTCTCCATCATATGTTAGTGGTGATTACGATAGAGCGAGTCAGTGTAGAAAATGATGTGACTTCCACGTAAGATCTTGTAGAATAGGTAGTCACATTGTGACAAGTCTAAAATTTTGGGATTAGGTCTACTGTCGGAGAGGTACTAATAACAAAGTACGCCATAACTTGACAAGACTGCCAGCCATCAAGCATAACCGAATTTTCGGAACCGTACCGAAACGACAAGAAGTGACAGCAAAGAAATGAATGGGCTCTCACAAGTTTTTGATAAAGTTATCGGAAAAGTAGGGAAACAAAATGAGACCTTTGCGTCTAACGCCAAATCGGACTACAGGGATGAGATTTTAGTAAACAAATCCCCACAACTTATCAGGCCGGACCTCTCCGGCAGGTCAGTCATTTTACGTAAGTGAAGAGAAACTTCAGAAAAGAAAACAATGACAGTATTTAAACCACCTGAGTTAGCATTTACAAACTTTATAGAATAGGACAAAATGTTGATTTTTAAATGGAGCCTCTTAAAAGTTACTTTTGCTTCTGCTGAAGACAGAAACCTAACACTAAAAAATTCATGCAAACTGACCGGTCGCAGAATATGTGTTTGTGCGGATCCCAGCCTGATCGATCTCATTAAGAAACGATCAGTAGGGGTAGAAATAAATGAGCACCACCAGAACAATGAAAAATCCTCGTACTCAGGGTTTTTTACATTGTAAAGGTTCGGTGTGAACCACTCTGAGTGGGATGCGAAGGTTCTTCACAGAATTAAAGTTGTGATATACAACTGTTTGCAGCCCACAAAATAAAATGACAAAGCCCAAAACAGTAATGGACACAGAAACCAGGATGTCATTGTCATCTTAGAAGTATGGTTAACCTCAGAAGTGTATGGTAGTGAATTTCAACTGCTTGATTTCTTACTTTGCAGAGCTGGCAGACTAAAGCATAGTGCTGGTTACCCTCTACACGAAAATTATCTTAACCATACGAGCTATCGAGACAATGGCACACGAGTTAGGAACATGTGAACTGGTGCACTGTTGGCTGAAATGTAGCAGCAAGATGTCGGATTAATCGTAGTACACCACAGTTTACACAGCAGACCATAACGATATTTGCAGGGTGCGCTAAGGTCAGAGTCAGACTTGGCACTTTAGTGGTGCCGTGATCTCTTTCCGATTTGATCATATGGTGAAAACCTGCTTTGTTTAACTATAAAGCTGACTTCACTGAGTTTGTTCGCCAAAAGAATGAAGTGCAGAAGATTATTCATCGATGCATTTTTCTGCGTTGGATTCGTCATCGGTGGGCGCACCACCTTAGTGGCCATAGATCTGACTCCAATCAAATCGTATGAATGATTGTTATTGAACGATTGCAGTCGAAACACATATGTCGTCAATCGTCATATATAACCATCGATTTGAATCGTATTAGTGAATAACGGAACTAAATAAGTCAAATACGAGAATGAATTTTTGAATACGTATATTTTTTTCACAATCACTGATCCAAACAGACGATCAACGGAGTAAAGGGAAATGAAATGATGCACGGTGAAGACATGCAAGCCAACTGGATTTAATCAAGCGTGAATCGATATTTATATTCGAACCAAAACAATCTACAGACATTTGATGTGCAAGATAAGAAACGCACACACATACGCTTATATAAATAACAGTCAAGACTGTTGGGCGAATAATTAACAAGGTCTATCGAAGTCCAAGCTGTGAGGTAAATGAGGTCCTGCTAAGTAGTCTCAATACTTGGTCACAAAGTGGTCGATGTCTAATCCTAGGGGACCTTAATGCATCTGTGGTAGACTGGGAAAATCTGCGGACTCAATCGTCAGAAAATTCCTTCGAGCAGGAACTAGTTGATGCGGTTATCACATGTGCCCTAGTGCAACATGTGAAAGAAGCGACTAGGTACGACCCGGACTCCGATTCATCCCTACTAGATTTTATATTGACTCTATGGGGATGACGTTGCTAATCTCCATTACATGCCCCTCCAGGTAAAAGTGATCACGCAGTTTTAAGTCTCGACTTCCATATAGCTGTCAATCACGATCATGCGTTAGCTCAATCCAGACCTAACTTCTGAAAAGCAAACATACAAGATGTCATATACTCAGCATCATCAGTAGACTGGACAATAGAGCCGGAGTCCTCCATTGAAACGGCTTGGAAATTATTTCGAAATCCACACTTAAAAGTTGCCGCGCTCCACATCCCTTGGACTACACCAAGAGGACCGAGAAACTCTCCACTATGGTTCATTAGGAAGGTTCGCATCCTTCTCCGTAAGAGAAAATTGTGGGATAGATTTAGGTTACTGGGGACTGATGAAACTAAATCCCAGTATAGAAAAGTCCGGAATATCTGTGCCTCGACCCTCCGTAAATCTAGAAAGTTGTACGATGAAAAAATTGTTAAGGAATCAATAGAATGTCCTAAACACTTGTATTTCTATATAAACCAAAGGACAAAGAGAAGAGGAAATATTCCTGCTCTATGGGGAGATAGCACTACCGCATCATTAGTGGAGGACGACTTTGGTACGGCTCAAGTGTTCTCGAACTACTTTAGCAATGTATGTACCGTAGAAGGGCCCTTCCCGTCAGCGCATACAGATCCCCCCACACATACACTGTATGGCGTGACCATTAAAGAACTCGATGTCTTTGGTCTGCTAAATAAGCTTGACATAGGTGAATCCACGGTGCTCGATGAATTGAATCCTGAAGGATTTATCTAACTTCGTTGCGAACCCCATAAGTATATGCTTTACTATCCGTAACGCAGGGTCGTTTACCAAAAGACTAGAAGAGCGCCACAGTAAGTCCTGTCCTCAAAACAAGTACGAGAATAACCGACCCGTTAGCCTAACTAGTATGGTTGGTAAAATCTTAGACAAGATTATTCAGAAGGAGCCACGATAAGCTAAGAAATGTTGGGTTTGGAGGCAATCCAATGATGTTGATAAAAGACTTCCTAGTTGGGCGCCAACAAAGAGTATGGGTGAACTCAAAGCTATCTAGCTGGGAAACTGTGCTTAGTGGAGTGCCTCAAGGCACAGCTTTGGGGCCAGTGTTATTTCTCTCATATGTATATGACCTTCCCCGTCTCCTATCACCATCGGTCTCGCTATATGCTGACGATGTCAAGATATGGAGAACGGTAAAGTGTGAGGTTGATAGCTTAGGATTCCTAAATGACCTGAAGAAATGATCTGAATGGTCTCAAACCTGGCAGTCGTCGATAAATACTCCCAAGTGTGTTGTGATGTATATCGGTCATCAAGGTACAGATAAATACACGATGAATAACACTGATCTACCTGTCGTCCAGACACATAATGACTTAGGAGTCATCGTTAGCCAAGACTTAATGACTGCTGCACACTGCCATGCAACAGCCGCCAAAGGTTTTAGAATCTTATGGTCAATACGTAGGGCTTTTAGTCGACGCTAAAACGTTTTTGACTTTGAATACAGTGTTTGTTCGTCCTAAACTTGAGCACTGTATACAAGCGGCTAGCCCCTGCTTAAAAAAGACAGTGAGCTTTTGGAAGTGGTTTGGATAACAGCAGCTAAGATGATTCCCAGAATAGCGAAGCTTCCGTATGATGCTCGACTGGCCAAGCCGAACCTTTTCCCGTTGTCATATAGTAGAACTAGAGGCGACTTGATTACAGTTTTCAAATTGCTTAGTGATAAATTTGCACCTGATATGCCCTCATTTTTCTTGTCTTCCAAAACAGAGAATTTAAGAGGACACTCCAAAAAATTTCACAAGCCCAGAACAAACTAATTGTCAGTTGACTACCGACTTTCCCATCTAATCATCAACGAGTGGAATCCATTAACTCAGCACGTGGTTGAGGCTCCATCCGTCGACTCTTTCAAAATAAAGCTGGATCAACGGAGAGACCACCATTGCCAGGACTAACACAGGCTATCAAGCCTCCTGTCCTTTCCAAAATGAAACTAAATGTCAAAATATGACTTAAGAAGAATGAATAAATTGGCTTGCCCGGAAGCTAGAATAAACTGTGTAGGCTTTCAAAGAAATACAGGAAAAGACACTCACAGAAGCTTACTAGAAAAAGACTAATAAGGACCGTAAACCTTCTGTCTTTACTACATAACTGTGAAATCTGCATCTGGATATTGGATACTGGACAGCGGTAACATGTAACGAAGGTCCAAGTAGGGTCGAAGCATCCTCTATGGTGTTAGGCTATTGTTAATATGGAAAATGATGGGCAAGGTGACTTTAAACTAACAGATGTACGATCTCCAAATGACTGGGAACACGCTGACTTGGGTTCTAAAGATCGAAACATAAAGTTCTTAAAATTAATGGGAGGAAATCCTGTACGTGACCATAAAGGAAAACTAGTAATCGGAGAAAACATCGACAATGTGCACGGTAAAAATAAAGATACATCTGTTATCAATGAAGAGCTAGAAAATCAGTACCTTCAGGGTTTGGAAAAGAGTATGCAACCAAATTGTCACCATGGTTTAGGAAGCCATACAAGTGAGTCAGCTGACTCGTAGACGTCCTTTTTAGTACTAATCGGTCGATCAACTCATATATTGTTATTCATTCGGGTTTTTATTTTGCGATTGCTTTGCACGTTTTGTGAAGGTACTCAACAAAATGAGTTCCCCTACCAATGAATAAATATGTAACCAATGGTTAACCATTGGTTATATGTTAGTGCCCAAAATATGTTTTGAACACAACCAAATCTAATGCTTTCGAATTAGTACTGAAGTGCTAATTGGCAAATCAAGCCTACTAAATTTTTATAAAAAGATAGCATTCTGGGTAGGTCACTTCACTTATTCTTACCCTTTGAGGCTGTCTGGATATGTTCGAAGAACAAACCGTTTTTCTTTAACACTAGTCTTAACTAGTCATGAGAAATCTAAATCTTTGTTCCGAATTGAAGTTGCTTCTAAAGCGATCGCGATAACCATTTGCCTCTTATCGTCAATCAGGAAGCAACACATCTGAGTTGTTTATGGTAGAAACAATGAATAACTAAGAATATATTGTTTTTACATGAGTATTGAGCTTTTTGGAGTCAGCTATAATTCCTTAGACGTTAAGGTTCGGGCTTATGACTGCGGTTGGTTTATTTATACCCTGAATCTAATCCTGAAGTGTAATTCTAATTCTATAATGCAACAAACGTTTCAACGAAATATCACTCCATCTGTCTTTAATTTATATCCGTTGAAATTATTTCTATCACTTCATTACAACTGAGTGATTTTTCCGGTTAATCCAACATCATACGGATATTTAGTAATATATTCCATACTAGAATTATCATACGGTCGATGACCAACATTCTGGTTTAGCATTTTACCACGACCGTAATTCAGCTACTAATAAAGCCTTTTACATATCTAGGACTTTGGTCTTTACAGACAAACGGAAATAATGTTGTGAAATGAATTACTCAGAGTTAAATTATCGCTTTCATAAACGGATGGCTATGTCTGACTATGTTCAGACTAGGTTTATTTATTAAGTGAATCCCCTAACTAGTATGCAGCTTTAGTTAACAAGAACCAAAACTTATCTCTTGCAAGTGCTGTTCAATTTATCACTTTCAATTGACTTACTGTGTACTGGAAACGAACCTCGTATTAAGACACAATACCTTCATTGTAGTACTTCTGATATGCGAAAATATCTCCAAAAATTCCTCAAAATACTGTTTAAAAGTTTGGTTCTGAAGACACTGTTTTTACATCGATTCATGGTTCATTGAATTCTTCTGAACGAATCTTGTGGTATCGCCAACATTCAAAGCGAACTTGGACCATCATATAAGACTAATTTACAAAGACTAGTATAAGCTGTGACTGAGGTAATCACACAATCACAATGTCCGATTGATTGGCTAAGTAGTCAAGGTTACACCTTGTGCACGACTCATATTTAGGTACCCGTCAGTCAGTCTTGAGTGCTGTTAGAGTTATGAGGGCGGTTATCATATCCCGGTTGCCCACACAGTGGAAGGGTTCTTTTAAACGTACCTGAAAAGGAAATCGGATTCAAGGTGGTCTTAGTGACCTAAGAGTGACAGTAGTACTAAAGAGACGACTGCTTGGGGTCGGTCACACATGACCTTTCTGTGAGTATTTTTCGTGTTAGCTTCGTACTTGTTGAGACCTTACCGTGGGATAAGGTGAGGTGTACATTTTTAGGGTCGACATTTCCTAACCCCATTCTTCTTTGTGTGAAGGCAGCATCGTTGTTATGCTGGTTGTCTGAAGGAAACACCTTATTGTCGTCACATCTCTGTACAGCCAGCGGTATGACTCCGCCCTCAGACCTCGGGTTTGCTGCTTTTAGTCTTAGCGCTCTTTAACCGACCTGTCTGGCATGGTAGGACCTTGAGGAACAATTGTTTCAGCCAGTATAGCTCGATTGGTTCATCACGATAGGCAAGTCCGACCACCACGTCAAGGTGGCAGCAACGGTTTAATAGAAAACAAAGGAGTATTCAAATTCGCCCTTCACCAACGGCCCTTTAGCAACAACCTGTGCTTTTTGTTTTCATTAGTTAGATTTCCCCGTGTTCCTATCCTTTCCGTTCTATTCAGTTGGAGGCAATCGGCGAGAAGTCTTAGTTCCAAGTTTCCCCTTGATGATAGACCACCAAAATGTTTTGGCACCTGGTTTTGAGCCTTTGGGAGATTCAGATTTATCTCATCTGACATAGTGGCCAAAAATGTTACTGAAGTAGTTTAAGCTAAAACTGACATTCTATAACAGCTTAGTAGTTGCGAGAATTCCGTCTAAACCTTATCACTGATCTAGTTCGAAGCTTCAAACACACATTTTCATCATATACTAGTATTGGAATGTTAAAGCTATGATTTATGATATAATATTTTTGACTCCAAATCAAACAGCAACAAGGTTGTTTTTAACTTGCTAATCACCAATAGGATCTACCAACCGTTAATGTATATGATGTTGTGTACTGAAACCATTCAAACCTATATGGTAGACATGTGTTTTAACCCATGTGGCTTCTCGTTGAAGCTAACAGCAGGACTCAGTAATTACACTTTATAGCAGAAGTATAGTAAATTTTATGCAGCAGGAACTCGACATCTGTACATCCAGATTTTTCACTGTTACTCTTTTGAACTGAACATAGTTAATAATTTCCTGGATGTATTAGTTTATTTCTACTTTGATGTGGTAGCGCAAATTATACTGCGATCCACAACAATTTACGGAAATAGTTAATTCTCTTAAGTTTTAAGACGTTCCTCTGTCATTTTGAAACTGGGTGGGTGGGGAGCTGGTAAATTGCAAACAACCTACATTTAAGTTTTTATCATCATACTAGTTAAAAAGGTTCATTGCTAACATAGTAAATTTGCGGAGATGCTTTAATTTGTACTTTATATGATGAATTAACATTAGCTAGATATTTATTAAAAACCAGAAAACACGACGAATATTTCGTTATAGTGTCTAAATCCTCATCAATGTGTGTCCACAAACCTACCAAGGGTTGAAACCAGGTTTTCCAAGCCACAGAGTCAGATTTCTTGGACTAAACAACTTTTCAGGAATTTTTGGTTATCAATGCTTGTTTAACTGAAGACATTTCATGAAGCCAACTAAGAACAAACGATCATTTTAAATTTAAGTTTCATCACTAACCGGCACCAGTTATAAACGTATTGATAACTAAGGGGTGTATTACTTCTCAGTAGTGGAGACTCACAAATTCGTTTGAGACCTAACTAGTATCTTTGAGTCTGGTAGCGAACACGATACCCATGGATCATTATGTAAATATCCAGTAATTAACATTCTTAAGTTCATTCAATTTACCAGATTGTGCATTCACAGTCTGATACCATCACTGATGACATATTCATTGTTCTATATATCGTTAGAATCATCGTGTTGTATGGGCGAGAGAAATAGTTATAGGCCGTTTGCCTAGACTGGTAGATAGTTTGATAAGTATTGGATGTGTAATATAGATTTTCGTACCCCTTATTATCATATTGTCGGTTGTTGAATGTTCACCAATACACGTTCGAGTCGGGCGAATCACGTGTTCTTGATTTCAGTTGCGTTGAAGTTTAGTATCAAGTATAGAGCGAATGAATCATATACGCAGATAAATCGTTTAGTGTTCGTCCTGAGAAAATTAGTGTCCATTTATTAAAAGGAGAAATCCGACTGTTATTTTAGAACCAATCACGTCTTTTCTACTTTATATTAGGAACTCACTTCGAATCTAACACTCTACAAATCAGTATCCGAATATCTAAGTTTGTTTAATCCACTTTCTAATCTTCGATCACAAAAGCAATCACATTTACTTACATCATCGTCATCCTGTTTATCACTTTCCTTGTTCTTTTTCTGCCTTCAAACTTGAACAGATTCCTCGTCCAACCCAGTGGACAGTTTGGATTATACCAACACAGAAAAACTTAAGCAACAATATAAATCATCATTTATCTCGGGAAAGGATTCTTAATAAAGAATTTTAAAAATGCTTATCGCTTACCGTGTATTTTTTCTTGTTTATATTTTTAGCGATTTTTTTTATACAATTATAATAGTTTCTGAATGAACGTAGATATATGAATACACTTTGTGGCCAACTCTTGAAGTTATTCTGCCAAAAATGTCTATTATTTACACTAATAGATATTCAAATGTTATTTCTTGTGAGAAGTGACCAATTTTTAGAAAAAGTTTTTAGACTTTTTGCGTTTTTTAAATGTTCATTCAAAATGATTTACGAATTTTTCAATGCAATTGTACCATTTCCTAAACAGTATAAGAAGTTTACGACGTTTACGCGTGAACCAAGCAAATATTTAGATAATGATTATCGTTTTTTTTTCGTTATTTTTTAAAATTCTGTAGACTGTGAATTAAGTTTGTCAGCACTTATTATGTCAACCGACTAATACAAAAACTTGTCTCTCAATGCAAAAAATATCATGTCAACGAAAATAGAATTTATTGTGCACAAGATCAGTTACTAACAAATTGTAAGTAGCTTGATACACGAAACCAAACTTTACCAAAGCTGCTTAAATGACCTCTTAAACCCAAACTACCTAACTTTGCACCACCGTGGAGAATGGAAATGAACAGCATAAAAAAGGTATCGCATAAATATCAGCCACTCTGGTAAAGTGGTCGTCGTGATAAGCGTTACCTGCTCATGCATCGCGATTCTAACCACCGTTTATCAAAGTCTACATCATAGGCTGATCAAATATACCTAGTACCCCTGTTGTGAACGAAAACAGAAGTGAGGGACATCCGGTTGTATTTTAATGTAAAATTACAGAGTACTTTCATCAGACGTGAGGACGATGCGTTCAGTACTTCATTTGAAAATTCTCCATCCATTGTCTCAAATGTCATCATTCCTTCATTATCGTAGTGATTACACTGTTTCCACTCGCTTCGATTCAGTCATCTCAACATTCTACTGGCACGTTTTCCACTTCCGATCGGTGTTGCATACCACTTATGTCTGTCTATGTGAATAGCATACACCACACCCTTATATCTAAATTCAGCAGTAGTCAGGCAATAGGTTCACCATGCGTAATGAACGCTTCAAAAGTATGTATGAGCAAGATCTAAAAACTATAGCACATGTTATACCTTCAAAATCCCCTTGTCGTAACCAAAATTACTGAGCAGTGTCTCAGTTTTTTCATGAACGGACAAACATACTACTAGATTAACATGTTTCGTAAGCTTCCAGAGGCGCAGAGTGGACCTCATGTGTTCGAGAGAACGTTTCGTCATCCCTTCAAATCAACAAGGTCTAATAAGACTGTCAAGGCTAGTTGCGGTAACGTACTAAACTACTTCACTTCCTGTAGTCGAACTATGAGATGATGCGAACTAGTCCTGAGGTAACACTAAGCATTTGGTGGTAAGCGCCAATTCTGAAGCTTCTGTAGTCTCGTCTGAGGTATTTCTAGGTCCACCATAACTGGGCGGAACACGGTCGTCTACGTACTCTAGGTAAATAAACGAGTTTCCAGGAAGGAGATCAACTACTGAGGTGAAACAATGAAAAAACCCTTTTATTATGTGAATTACGATTTTAACAAACATCTTTTGAAGTCAATGAACTTCTGAAAAATCCACATGTCCAGTAAGTTTAGATGAACTCGACTAATGTATTTTTGTCAGGGCGGGGGGGCTATTTTATGGTTATGATCGATCGCCTGTAAATAGTGTGGCCGAGCGGTGATAACTATCAAAATGTGAATTATTAGTTTAGAACTTCAAAAAGACAGAATCAATTATTAACATGGAGAGTTATTTTTTAGGGGACATAATGCATTTATATGCAAAATATTGTGCACAAAAATAAATTTCATTGAGTATTGATTAAAATACATAATCGATTGCACCATAAAGATCTTGTAAATTATTCATCAAACTTTATTCTTGCCCTTCCAATAGTGTAAGTTAGTTTAAAAATTACTTCCCACTAAACAATCATTGAATACTTTTAATTGGTTAGTTACTTGTTATTATTTTTTTTATCACCAAATAACTGCATATATTACAGTATTAAACTGTTTATTATATACAGTAAACTTGTCACTTTTCTATAGTTATTCCATAATAGATAATAATGTATGGAATAGAATCATATTGGTAAAATCAATGATTGTTTTTTTAACTCTATTAAATTATTCAATAATACCTTGGATATGTAATAAATAATGATATCCGTTTTAATTTTAGTCCATCAAAAGTACATCCAGTGTTTCTTTTTCACTGTATACGTTGTATATTTATTTTTCCGTACCCATAAATTACAAATTTTCTAGAAAAAAAAGATGACATTAAAATGTGATATACCTCTTAAGTACTTATATGTGATTTCATTTTTATTTACAATAATAATATACTAAGAAGAACTTTATTAAAGGAACTGATAGGTCTTGGGTCCGAATCCCGCGAGGTGGGATGGTAGATGCGCACTACTGAGGAGTCCCACGATAGGAAGAAACGGCCGTCCAGTGTTTCCAAGTTTTCCATGGTGGTCCAGGTTCAATTTACTTATGATCTCAACTATTGGAATTACTACAATCTACACAAAATCCCTTCTAATACTAATCAACATATGCTCACTAGTGACTGGCTTCAAGAGGTATTGCCTGGAGTTCTAGTGAGAAGCAGTAAACAGTGGTGTTCAACCGGGTCAATTGTGAGATAGATAGTAACTCACTGATGACAATGGTGAATGTGTCGCATAATTTTGTGGATTAGTTGAAGTTAAACATTAGCACCGTTGGATGCCGGCCGACTCAGTGATGTAGAGGTTAAGTGTTCGCGCACGAGACTGATAGGTCCTGGTCTTGAATCTCGCGAGGTGGTATCGTGGATGCACACTGCTGAGGAGTCTCACAATAGGAGGAAATGGCCGTCCAGTGCTTCCAGGTTTTCCATAGTTGTCTAGCTTCAATTGACTGATGATCCCAACTTTTGAAATTGCATATATATAGTTCAACAAAAATAAACGGATTCTTTTGATTAAAAAAAATAAGTTAGATAATATTACATAATGTTTCATAAAATCTAGTCAATCGAGTCATTAATTTTGTTAGTCTTATTGATAAATAAAGTTCACTTGAACTATGTCTGTTATTGATTAGTACAATGATATTTTTCAACTGTCTGATCATACACTTTTATTTGTGAAGGTATATATACCTTGCATTTTGTCTAATTGACCTTTATTTCATTCACATGAATAAATATCTTATGTGATCAGATTAGTCGAAGTGTTTTGCGCTAATCAATATCACACAGAGATTGGATAAAGTTTGTCTTCTTATTAAATTATCTAACTTTCTTAATAAATTTTGAACAAAGAAAGAATAGAAAGTGTTATTGGTAAAAGTATGGACTATGAAAATGAATTTGAAATAACTTTGATGAATTTTCAGCTGATTCTTAGCTTATCAAAAAATAGCTTCCGTACATGGAGAATTTTCTGAAATGAAAACAGTAATGTTACAAGATGTAAACAGATTTTCAATAAATGATAAATCTATTCACGTCTTCTACCGGTTGATTTGTTTATGAATCGATGAAAATAATGACATCAATTCGTTCTGATGCATATAGATTATCCGTTCGATCTAAACCTTACAATGACCAAAACAGATTTTTAAGTTTCTTTATCGTTAGGGCTTTTACTACGAAACGACTTTGTTTATAATTCGAAAATTCTATATAGTCATCTAGATAAATAAGTTTTGTGTAAAAATGTAAGGGACGCTATTTGATCTATCTGTGTATAAAATATAGTGTCATCACGTTGCTCGTTCCAGGAATAAGAGATTTAGGACTAGAATCCAGGAAGTGTCGATTTGTCTGTACATACAAATGACAACAAATCGAAGACTTGATGCATTTTTTTACAGCATTATTTTTACTCTATGGTGTGGAGAATTAATTTTTCGCCATCATTTTAAACATTTTCAGCAATTTACAAAGGCGTGGGATGAATAAATTTTTCTGTTCTCGTTTACAGTTACAAGGAATATCAAGATGTAAAATTGGTTTTTCACTGAGCAGTGACCGATGTTATGTATATCAGATCAGGTTAGTCTTGCTGATAAATACCAAATAGCATGAAACCTAGATTCAGAATTTTCTGACAACTACTTCAAGTTTGAAATGGGACTAGAATTCATAAATATGGTAAGAAGGTACAAAATATGATACTAAACTTATTATGAGTTTGATAAAAATCAGTACATGTAAAATCTAACCATTTAAGGAGGGTAAGGATTAATCCCGATAATTAGTCATCAGTTCATTCGGAGAGTTAATGAATGACTTGTAGTCGAAATATCCTACAATTGTCTGTATTTAGTAATTTGTAATCATGTTTACTTATGTGTTCAATATTTTCCGTGTGAGCATGTTATTTTGTCAGGAGAAAAAGCTTATTCTACTTGTGATATGATATCAGTCCACTTATGCGCTCATGTCAATAAATCTTTATCGTGGGCAGTTATCATTCAGTCACGTAATATCACTGTTGCTCATGTATCAATCAGCACTTTTTTTATCCACTTAACAAATCGAACCCTGTTCTTAAATTCCTACTCCATGATAGAAGATATCGTTATGAATAGTTATAATAGATTAAGCGACTAAACAGTCGATTAATTCAAGTAAGCACCTACTTTTATCATATTTATTGGTAATTATAACGTTCTTCCACAAGTAATTATACTTAGGACAAATAAATATCCGTCAACCTCACACTGTTCAATGTCGTATTTTATGGTTACTTTATCTTATGATTTCCCGTCTAGTTTCAAAAATTTATCTGTACTTCGACTAAAGTATGGTAACTCGTTGATCAGATTTCGGCTTGTAACTTTAAACTGTTTTGTAACTAATAGAGAGTTTTGAAACCGAACAATGAATTCATTTCAACCTTCGAAATTAGTTGCCCATATATGACCTAATTGAAAATAAGATTTCAGATTCATAGGATCTGTAGCATGGGTAGATTCCACTCCTTTAAAGGTATAGATTTACTAGTATCATAGTTAAATATTTTTCTGGTCGGTGTGTTTTTTACTAACGTCTTTTTCTACGGGATAGGGTTGTTAACCCCATACCAAACCCTCCTGGCTTGGGACCGGCAGTGACCCTGAAAGGGTTCTAGACAGATTTTTACTGATGACACGTTTTAAGTAATATTTGTGTTTACATGTGATGTAATCTTTTTAGGTGAGGAGGAACTCTTAGATGAAGCAAGAGATAAATAGATACGTTGGATGACTGGAAGTAGTTGACCGGAAGTAACAGACTTCGGGTTCGTGCCAGTTAATAAGTGTCATCAAATCATATCTGCAAACTTGAGGAATCTGATAATTTTTGTTAGATCTGAACCTATGTCAACCAGTGTCATAGTCAGAATCGGTTCGATCACTGAGTAATAAATTACGTTATGTTTGTCTACTCTATAAAAATCATCAGTTTTCTCAGAGGTTGGAAGAAAGTTAGGAGCAGTCAAACCGAAACGTGGCATCAGTGCTTGAAGTCACTAACTTCTAGTCTTATCCATGTTGGAAGATGCAGACAACTTGGTTGGAGTCCGCGTGACTATCGTAACCAATGGTTGGAGACTCTAGGTGACATTGGCTCAGAATCGATCACAATGGCGTCGGTGTATACACTCTCTGTCTTCTCTTAAACTAAAAGATTAAAATTGCTTCATATCTTTCTTTCTACGAACTAACTCTTTCTTCCTGTACTATATCCTTATATGCAATCTTTCTTTTATATATTACCACCACTAAATTAACTACTTTTATGAATCAGGTGTTCATCTTGTTGTGCCACTGAGGTATGGCAACTTGGACCGATGCATATATGTGTCTGGTTCTACGTTGTAGCTAACTGACTGGTCAGTTTTCTCAGGATAACAGATACGTCATACTAACCAAGTTCAGGGTTCTCTGTTGAATATTTCCACTCATAGTACATATTTGCTTAGATTAGTGACCAAATTACAACTTGATTAATCGAATTCTATCAGCACTGAGAACTAGAACAATATAATTTAGTTAATATTCAGTGAATAACCTTTGTAACAACACCTATGGTTGAACACTGTAAAAAGCTATACTTATCAATCGATGAAACAGTCAATTTGTGAGGACATAAGGCATACGTATATTGTATATATATATAAACCATTTCCTTTTGTCTGTCACCAAATATATCTAATGTATACATTGAAATAATGTGCTTTCGTTTATGAATCTCATTTTACATTTGATAATAATATTATTATCAATGCACAAAAAGGTGTGTATGTAACTATTCTATTCAAATATATTGAATCTGAAATTTTTATCGATTGGAAGTTGTTATGTAATTCATGCCATTCACCAACCATCTTTATTCATTGTAACCGGTCTCAAGTTATCTATAATCAATAAACAAATAATGTACATATGAATAATAAGTAGACTAAGTAGTTGTTGGAATTCAAAGGTTTTAATTAATCAACATTTGTGTGATAAAAGCGAGTATATAATGTTGTAAAACATTGTCTTTAATGTATGAGGTTTTTTTAATTCAATTATTCACAACATAGAATCTTGTGCGCTTGTACATTTGTTCAAGTTCCCATAACATGTTAGTATAATGAGATGAAACTATCAGACCAAATCCTAGAATAATAGAAACAGTAAAAGTATCAGTGGTGATTGAAAAGATTCAGCATCGATAATAAGATTTAACAAAATACAAATTAGTCAAATAAAATGCCATAAATGTTATGAGGAATTCAAGAAATCAGAATTTTAGGGAATACAAAGAACGGATGCACTCGCTCCATTGCAAATGATTTCTAGTCATTTGTTACGATAGTCATGAGGATCACAAACTAATAGTCTATATTTATTAACATGGCTCAGTTCACTTATCTGTGACTTCGTGGACTGATGCCATATCTTGGTTTCCTCGCCTCTACCCTTCTTCTAGCCCACTCATACACCAAAGAACATCGCCCGTCAGTGTAGGTGGTGGTTGGGCATAGTTAATACATGTCCCAACCACCTTGAGTTTACGAAGATTTACTACCTCACCAATTGACTTGTCATCCTCGCTTAACACCTTATTCCTAACCCAGACACCGCTTATTCCATGGTCCCAAAATGCAAGGGCAATGCTTCGAAGACACCTATAACAGAATACCAGTAGTTAGACGACGTAGTGCTATTGAGGCTAATATTTTGGACACTATATTTATTAAACTTATTCCTCTGTGATTGTTACAAGAGGACTTTTGTCCTTTCTTATAAATTGGGACAATAAGCGATCGAGACCAGTAAGATTGAACTACGTCCAGATCCCAGATTCTAGTTAAGATTTCATCTGGTCTAACTGTTAGAACTGGACCACCATCCCTAAAATTCTCAGGGCTTAGTCCATCAGACCCTGCTGTTATCCTTCGCCTTAGATTACGTATAGCTTTTTCAACCTGACTAAAAGTTGGTGGAGATAGTGAGTAAATAACGTATATCTGAAGACCAGTCGTACTGTGTCCCTGAAGTGTTCTGTCCATTGGTGCAATGTCCTGTATTTAGAGTGAATAACAGTCTCATCTTTCTCTAAGATATTCCCACTAACAGCTGTATTTTTGATGCCTGCATCCTTGATAAGTCTAAACAGTTGTCTACTGTTACCTATCGCTGCTGCATTTTCTATGTATTCTGCTTTCACTATCCACCACCGCTCACGATCATTATGTAGGCTTTCTGTAGTCCTACGGTTAAGCTGCCTCCACTTCTCAATGTGTTCTGAGTCAAACGGGTTGACTTTCGGAGCATTTATTAGTTTTGTGGACGCCTCTGAAAACCACTGATTCTTCCCAACCTTTTGGTTCATGTTACTAGTAGATATCACTGCTTTTTGCACAGCATTTTGGATATCATATGAAGCTGCCTTGGGGTGGATATCATTTTCACGATTGACTAGCTCCCTCCCTAGGTGTTCCTGAAATATATTAATTTTTTCATCATTAGGTTGTGCTCTAAGTAGTTTCCTTCTCGTGGCTTTTTCACGTCCAACAAGAAGCGGACCAATGCGTGCTCGAACTGGAGCATGATCTGGGTCTAAACATGCTCCAGAATGAGCGATAGTCTTCTGCCAAGCCTCTCCGACGATGGCTGACAGCAATGTGGTCTATTCGAGTTCGTCGTTGAGTCGACTGTGGGGGTCACCACGTCAAACGATATGTTTTTATGCCTAAAGTCGGTGCTTAACAGAAATATGGTGTTGTCTTTTCATGGGTGCAACATACGGTCGCCGCATGTTCTCTGGGATGCAACACTGTGAGATCCATCCAATTGACTTTCGGTTGTGTTTAGTTTACCTACTGGAGCGTTATTAACACCTACTACTGTTACTACAACACAGCGCATAGATTTTTGAATGAGGTTGAATGACTTCTTAAGAAAATCATCTTTAAATTTATCTGAGGTGCAGTCAGTTGGAAGGTTGGCAGAGAAAACGGAAGGGTGACGGCGTGTGTACCTATCTTTTCGAGTTCTTACTATCCCTTTTAGTTGAACAGAGCGCAAGAGACTGTCTATTAGCATCCAATCTAGGAGAGTCCATTCTGCTTTAGAAATTAATGATATACCTACACTAGTAATGCCACGAGAAGCAGAGTGTGGTTTTCGGATACTCGAAGGATAAATCGTACCGGTTCCTTATGTTAGCAGGGTGAGGTCAAACGAATGACCGTACTAGGATCTTGTATGCGTGTTTCAGAAACTCAGCATACATCAATGGTGCGGAATTTTAGAATCCTAGCTTAAGAAGCCTATTTTTCTATCTGACAAAAGGTTTGAACATTAAAAGCTTCAGCATGTAGTTTAGATAGTGGTTTCAGGAGACCAGGAATAATACTGTGAACTTAAATTATTAGGATTGGTGGCATATGGTGATAAATCTGTATGAGAAGGACACGTCATGGGGATGGAAAGATTACCAATAGGTGAGGTAGTGGTTTAACCGTCAACAAGGTGATCCCGTGTACTGACAGAAGTATGAGGGCGGTTATCACTTCCTGGTTGCTTACGCCATGGATGAATATTTCTTCTTGACGGGCCGGTCACTCATAGACTTTTTATGGGAAGATTTTAATTTGTTAGCTTCGCATTTCAAAAAGCCTTAACGCCAGAGACGGGAATCCTTGGGGTAAGGTGAGGTGTGACATTTCTAAGGCCGACACTTTCTAACTCCTTCCTTTCGTTCTGAGAGTATAGAACTGCTCCAGATGTTGTTAGTCAGAAGAGAACAGTTTACTGCTGTTAAAACCCTCTGCAGTCATCAGTACCACTCCACTCTCGAACCTTAACTTGTTGCATCTGATTTTACTGATCTCCGATCAACCTCCTAGGCATGATAAGACCGACAGTAGCCCTTAAAAGGCTTTCTTTTGTAAATTTATATTCTATAAAAAGTTCTGACTTTGTCTTAAACTAACTCTATTTAGCATTTCTTTTTGTATTAATTTTCTCTGTGTACTTATATTGAATAGATTTAATTACTTAGAAAATAAAAAAGAAAGAAAACTATTCGTTAAGTTACACATAAAATGGTAAAATAGATTGAATTATTTTACTCAGCTGATTTGTAAAAGTACATTTATATCACTTTATAAACTAATTATTATGAATATATTATCTTCAATGTACGAAAATTATGTTTTACGTTGAGATAAGTTGACATAATCAAGCAAATTCATGCTTTTTTTTCTAACTTGATACAAACATTTATTAATATGAGTTTTCATGTAATTAGTTCCCTTTATGAATTGAAATAAAGCAAGAACAAATAGTGATGTAGAATAGTATTAATTCATAATAGTTCTAGGTTTCTCGTCAGTTGCTTACAATCAAATATGTAATAGAATTTTTACATTGAGATAATAAATGGTGTAAAACAATGGACATAAATGAATGTAAATGATTGGAATGACAAAGGTTTATAATAATAACTATATATGTATATATATATGTATATATAATTTGGTGTTAGAATTAAGGAAACAATTCAGGATGGTTGGTTTAGTAGTTGAGTGGAGTTCATAAATTGTGTGATAATTTTAGAGGTAATGAAGGATTCGTGGACTTAAACAGTGATAAGATAGAGATTTAGATGGTGGTTGGAGGTAGTCAACAGGAAACCCTGGACCCGGGTTTCGTGCTACTTGGCACTCGTCAGCAAGGTGTACCTGTAATCTTGAGGGAACTGGTTCTCCCTGGCGAATTCGATCTCGTATCACCCAGCTTCATAGTCAGAGACGTTACCACTGAGCTATCCTAGCAGTTGACTACCTCCAACCACCATCTAAATCTCAATACATAATGCCCGCAGTGTCGATAGCATTCGATTTGTACTAATAAGGACTAGACAAGCATGACATTGATCACCACTCAGTGATCAATCAATAGTGATAAGATAGGTAACGTAATAATTGAATAGAGTTTGAAAAGTTAACATGATTTAAGAGGGTAAATGGGTGGAAATGTGTGAATGAAAAGTTGGTTTAAGAATTCGGTAATGGGGGAGGGATATAACACAAAATAAATATTTTAAAAATAAATAAATAAAATAACAATAACCAAAAAAATAAATAAACATGGACTACCAGGGTAACAATAAGTTTACTACTGTCTCTTTTCTGAATACATAAATCCGGTTTAAGTTTTTTTATCGCTATCGCTTCAGCAAAACGAAGAGCAGTCATATTCCTTCATCTGCTGATAATTTAAAAAGCGTGGGGAATGTCGATGGTATGCCCGGTGTCAAGTAAATGCCGAGCTATTGCACTGTTGAGAGCCCTAGTTCCTCGCAGCCTCAAGTTTTTTGGAACATGCTCAGAAATGCGAACATGTACTCTTCTCTCATGTATTTGCTATGGCATGTTTTACTTTAGATAAGTCAAGATAATAAAGCAAATTCATGCTTTTTTTGTCTAACTTGATACAAACATTTAATAATATGAGTTTTATTCCTAAGATGAGATTTGACATTGATTTTACACTCAATATATTGGGTTCTTATCTTTTAGTATAACATTATTTCAGGTTAATATGTTTGTATTGATTAAATGTGGAATTTCATTCAATGGGACAATTATATGCTTTGTATCATTCTGTGTAAAATTCCTATGTATCTTTTCAATTATACGATGCTTCATAACTAAAATCGATCTATGAGTTTATTTTAATTTAACGTCGTTGTGTTTTGGAAAGTCAGTTCTCACTTCTCATTGTGGAATATATAGTGGTTCCTATTTCCAAGTATAAACAATAGGACCGCAGATACTGCAATGTTGGATAATCTACAGTCAATTTAAATTTATGGTTTTCATCACGAATTGACATCAGCTAAAACGCCAAGATACTATTTTTAGCGAATGGATGAGCGAATTTCGCGGCAAAATCTAAGACCTGTTATCCTTAATCTGATTGGTTCGTTCATAAATTATAGTCTCGCCAAAATGTTAGGTTGATTTCTTTACATAAGGGTTGAAACTTTGATATAAATGACTGAGGATAATAAGTAGAATGTTCTGAATCTGAAATTCATGTTGGTTAACATTCATCAACGAGATATGTCTATAATCGTAAGAGAACTAACAACTTGTTTTTTGATTTCTGTTTGTTTTATCCAACATTAAAAATGATGTTACAACTGGACCATTTTCATCATGATTGACTTCTTATATAATTGAAACATTTATATTCGTTAATCACTGTGTTTTAATCAATTTTGTATTGTTTAGCTATTTGATGTTGATTGAACTCTGTAAACCAAGTGAAAATTTGTAAATGATTTTAAATGTTGTTACCACGCGAGATATCCGATACTGCTACTGAAATACAAAACTTTCTGCAGTTAAACTTTCAACCGAAGACTAAGAGTAAAGAAGGAAGTTTATTAGTCTACAACGATTCACATGCATAAGCACATTTGAAAATGAAACAATTTCTTGACCAATAATGTTCACTTGTCATTTAAAACTTCGTTTTTGTTGTTTTTATGTTACTCTTTGGTTTCTTTTATTAGTTTCATTCATTAATTGTTATTATGTTTTTATCATTCCTAACTTATTAATTAATTATGGATCTGTTACTCAGTTTTTTAGCACGTGATTTAGTTATGTATACAATGTCAATTCTTATTTACAGTACGTTGTGTTCATGTGATATAATCCTGTAATGTTTTCATTAAGGTTGACAACATCGTAAAAGTAAGTATGACGGCTTGCCGTCTTCGTCTTCTGACTGGTTGTTGGGGATAGAAGGTGCGTTTAACCTTTAGTGGCCTTATATCTGACTCCAGATGGATCATTTCTGCTTGTTAGCGAGGTATACATGCCATTAATTCCCGTATATAAATATCGACTTAATTCATGTCAGTGAATAACAGAACTAAATAAGCCAAATGTACTCATTGGTTTGAATAGGCAATCAGAGGAATAGAGCGAAGAGAAATGGCGTACAGTGGATATGCCGTATGAGCTAACTTGATTTAATCAAGGGTTAATCAATATTTATAGTCACACAAAAATAAGTTACAGATATGTTATGAGTAGGATAAGATGAACACACACATACGGTCGTATAAAAATAGTCAAGATTGATAAGCGAATAATGAACAAGGTCAAAATGTAGCTTGAGAAGAATGGATAAATTGGCATGTCCGGAAGCTAGAATAAGTTATATGAGCTTAATATAGTAAACGACACTATAAGCCCATAAGAATTGGTATTTCCGGCCGCTGTTTTCGATCATTTATGCTACTATTTAAAATGAGGGTTTTTTGGTCAGATGGGTAAAGGCATAGTTGTAGTTACTAAGATAGTTGTGCCTTGGGTTCGCTGATCAATATCACGTGCCATATTGTCCATTCGCGACTATCATTATCGATTAAGTATTCCCATATGGCCAGTAAGACATTACTTACATACTTACATATTTACACCCGTTGCTCCTCATGGATGAGCATAGGCCGCCCAACAGCATAATCCATCCAACCATGTCTAATGCAATCCTTTCTAGTCCTTTCCAGTTGCTATTCATCCTTTCCATGTCTACTTCCGATTCCCGGATCAGTGTGTTCTTTGGCCTTCTACTTTTCTGTTTCCTTTCAAGATTCCAAGTTAGCGCTTACTTGATGGTGCAGTTTGGTGATTTCTTCAATGTATGTCCTATCCACTTCCAATGTCTTTTTCTAATTTCCTCCTCAACTACAACTCGGTTTGTTCTCTCCAACAGTAAGCTGTTGCTGATGGTTTATGGTCAACGGACATTGAATATCTTGTGTAGACAAATGTTTATAAATACTTTTGCTGTTTTGATGATAGTTGTGGTAGTTCTCCAAGTTTCAGCTCCGTTCAGTAGAAGTAACTTGACGTTAGTATTGAAAATTCTAACTTAGATGTTGACTGACAGTTGTTTTGAGTTCCATCTGTTCTTCAGTTGTAGAAATATTGTCTCAGCTGCAATCAGTAGAAGCATCTTGACGTTCGTATTGAGAATTTTGACCATAATATTGGTTAACAGTTGTTTTGAGTTCCATATGTTCTTCAAATGTAGGAACGTGGGACTTGTTTTGCCAATTTTAGCCTTTACGTTTGCATCGGATCTTCCTTGTTCATCGATAATGCTGTCGAGGTACGTGGAAGTTACCACCTCTTGAAGAGGTTCTCCATCAAGTGTGAATGTGTTGGTGTTCCCCGTGTTGTATTTGAGGATGTTACCTTTTCGTTCGCGTATGTTAGGGTCTACTGACGCAGAGGCTGCTGCTACACTATTTGTTTTGACCCGGATTCGCTGATGTGTATAGGATAGAAGAGCTATTTCATCTGAAACGTCCGAATCGTTTAGTTGCATCCAACACGTTCATTATATTCTGTGCTCCCTCTCAGATTTCGAAGTATTCATAATCCAATCAACGACTAGAAGAAGAAAAAGCGGGAGAGTAGGCAGCCTTATCTGACTCCGGTCTCCACTTGCAATGCGTCTGTCCTCCATGAACCACTTTGCAGGGTAGCCCATCGTATGAATTCCGTGTGATGTTGACGATCTTCTCAGGAGCTTTATAATGTCAAAGAAGTTTCTATAATGTTCTACCCACACTGTCAAACGCCTTCTCATATTCAAGGACGTCGATTGATTGTTCAACGATGGTCCGTACTGTGGCGATTTGGTCTGCACACGACCAATCCTTATGGAATTGAACCTACTGATCTTGAGGTTGGTCATCTACTGAGTCTTTCATCCGTTTCAAAAACAGCCTATTAAAAGCGTTTCCTGGTGCCGATATTAGTGTAATGCCTCTGTGGTTCTCACATTTGTTCAGATCTCCTAACTTTGGTATCTTGATGAGGTGTACTTATTTCTAGTTCGTCGGCATTTGCTCTTCTTCCAAGATCTTTTTGAATAGAACGTGAAGCATCTTTTCAGTTACTTCTATGTCTGACTTCAGGGCCTCAGCTGGTATATTGTCAGGTCCTGCTACTTTACACTGTTGATTTGTCTGATGGCTATTCTGATTTCTTCGACCGTTAGTGGAATGACATCTATAGGATGGTCTGTGTGTGCTGCTTCGACGTCCAGTGGATTTAACGGAGCTGTTCTATTCAAGAGTTTCTCGAGTTAATCTACCCACCTGCTCCTCTTTTCTTGAATCTTGGTGATTGTTTTGCCTTGTTTTTTCTTGACCAGTCTCTCTGTTTTATCGTATTTCCCTACCGTTTTCTTCGTCATGTCATATAGTCGTCTGATATTTCCTTCTTTTGCAGCTTTCCTGCCGTCTTTGCTAGCTCATTGTTCAGGAAATCCAGAAAATTTCCCCAAAATACTAAAAAGCTCTTATAATGCTGAGAAACGTCTTATCCAATCAGCATTCATTAGAACTTTTACCAGAAACACCTAGAAAGTGGAAAGTCACATGTTGCGTTTCTCATTGGATGAATACCTATACTACTACTACTACTACTATGTTTACCAGCGATCCAGAATTTTCCGGAAACCCAAGGCTATCTAAAATATTATAAGTACTCCAGATTTTCTGTACATAAACGAATTCTGGAATAAAACGTTTCTTCCATATTTCACTCCTTAACTCTCGTGTTCAGGGTGGTGTTTAGATTTAGCCGGATGGCTACTTGAAGAGCTTGGGAAACCGACTCTAGCATCCAATTAGAAGCTTTCTCACTCTTTCGCGTATTGCTCATTGTCGGTCCTAATGCCCCTCTGTATTCTGCTTGTGCCTTGGCTTTCTTTTCTCTTGTTCAACTGTTGTTAATTTCTGTTTTCTTATTCTTCCCTTCTAGGATACTGTTCAGGGATTCTATAGAGATCCATTTCTTATGATGATGCTTGTTGTGGCCCGGCACCTCGTGTCACGTTGAAGTTAATGCTTCTTTGATCTCTTTCCAGTTATCCTCCACCTTAGTTTCTTCTTAGAGTATATCCTCTAAGACTTGAAACCCGTTGTTGAAAGCTAATTTGAATTGTAAACAAAGATGGATGGTAGTTAGCAGCGAAATTCAAGACGCGCATTCCGCCCTGTTTGGGACTCGTCATTTGGATGTGTCTGCATCCCAGAGTTGATTTTTACTCCGAAATTAGAACCTAGTACCGGTCGCTTCAGACGCCATCGCGTTATCCACTTAGCTATTGAGTCCTGATACTCACTTGTTTGTGCGATCGGGTGAAGTTTCAGTTCGAGAGACTGATCAATTGCAGTCCTGAACATCAATGGGAAGGTTCATATGAACAATACCAACTGAATTTATCTTGAATTGGTTGCGTTTGTCAGTATCTTGGCATCTTGACAAAGACCAGATAGTGATGAACTGAAGCTATATCAGCTCCTCTCCTGGCCCTCACATCTTCCAATTTCCTTGTGAATTTCTTACTGATGCGAATATGATCTATCTGGTTCTCCGTGGTGTGATCCGGTGAGATCCAAATACTTTTGTGTGGAAATATTATGCCGTCTATAACCATTTTGTTGAATATACATCACCATTCTCGTCCCTTTCCCCCAGTCAGTTCATATCATCCCATTATATCTTCATGCTTGGTGTTGCCCATTCCGACTTTGGCGTTCAGATCTCGCATCAGGATGTTGAGATCCTTTCTCGGGCACTTTGCTATAATCGATTGCAGCCTCTCATAGAACTGATCCTTATTATCGTCGTTGCTATCATTAGTGGGTGCATAACATTGGATAACATTCATTGTAATTCCCTCCTTTGTTTTGAAGGATGATTTGATGATCCTGGATCCATGAGATTCCCACCCAATAAGTGCATCTCGTGCTTATTTGAACGGCATCAGAGGGACTCTCTGAGTGTATGGAGCATTTTCTTCTTCGTGACCGGAGTACATCAGCATCTCACCTGAATATAATCTTTTCTGTCCAGCTTGAGTTCAATGGGTTTCACTAATTCCCAGTACTGCTAATTTGTATCTCCTCATTTCCGTTGCCATTTCACTGGTCCTCCCGGTCTTTCAAACTGTCTGGACGTTCCATGTACCTGTATTAATTGTTGCTTTGGTTGTTGAAAGGAGAATCAGCCTCGTGACTTCCGAATTATCTTGGCTTTCACCATGAGGTGTCTTTATTCTTCTAAATGAAGACTCTTCAACTCGGTGAGCAAAGTTTATGTGGTTTAATTTGTTTAATTTGGTTAACGTTTTTTGATAAGATTTTTTTACGAGATCGTGTTTCTGACGCCATGCCGAACCGTCCTTCTTTGTGTTGGCTTTGGACCGGCAGTAACTCTAAAAGAGCTACAGGCTGAGTTAGTGGGACTGGTGATCTTTTATTTTTTAACCGGCACACTGACCAAAGAACAACAACCGAATTCGTAACGCTTATCGGTCTTTTTCAAGTCCATTCTAGCCCATTACCCAATCAGAAGACAATAACAAGAAGCAGATTAGTTTTATGTTGCACTCAATTCAGTTATAACCTAAAACTCGAACAATAATATGTTTAAAATGTCTGATCACACATCACACTAAATAAGAAATCATACTCTAAACACAGTCATAACATACGTGGTAGAAGACGATCAATAATTTAGGACTAGTAAGACACATAATAGTGGTCAATAGGTCCACTGAAAGCTTACAGTAGGAGAAATATAGAAATGCGACATTAGTTATCTACTAACTACACAATAATAATGTAGATAATACTGATTTTAAAAGTCGTTCTAAAACGTTCTAGCTTATCCAATATTCGTCCCGTTATAAAAGAAATATTATAGGAAATCACTATTTTATGTTTAAACGGTAATCAACCTATATGATTATATTATTAATATGGTATGATATAATATTAATCAACAAATGACTAATTAAGGATAAAAATGAAGATCACAATATAGTCCATAATCTCTAACTTTTGCTTCATCCATTCAGATATTATTTTATCACAAACCCTTTCAAGTAATTCTTTTGAGAGCTTCCAATAATTCATTGGTAAAGTCTTCAGAGGTAGGGATAGAGTTGTAAACACTTTTACTACACGGTACTGTTTAAGAACTCTTAAGAGAATCCTAGAAAACGAAGGATTACATTTTTATTATCCTTAGTGGATAATTGTTGATTTTATTACCAATACTAGTATGTCTTCCATGAGCCTCCAGAATATCATAATCTAATATAGCCTTCTAAATATCCTTATTTTTTTAAATGTTAAAACACTTAATAATTTTGAAAAATCACCCTTTAAGTAAGATAGTAATCATATTTAAGGTGACGACTACTTATAGCAAACTTTATTTGAATTTCAATATAATGCATATGACTTAAGTCTTATTGTTTGTTTATATGTTATGAATTCAGTAAAGTATAAATCGTCGTTCGTTGGTCAAGAATTGATCGATGAACAAGACTATTATTCTTATCTTAAATTCATTGACTAATTCTTGAAGTTAAACTAAGTAATACACATCACTAACCAACATATAAAAAATAATTTTTCCAGCAGTTAAGATCATGAGTCAATTGAAGCTAGATCACCATGGAAAACCTGGAAGCACTGGACGACCGTTTCGTTCTATTGTGGGACTCCTCAGCAGTGCGCATCCACGACTCCACCTCGCAGGATTCGAATCCAGGACCTATCAATCTCGCGCCAGGCGCTTAACCAACTAGATCACTGAGCTGGCATTCCATGTTTGTCTGGCTTCAGTTGACTCATAATCTCAACTGTCCAAATTACTACAATCTACACAAAATCCACCTTCTCATATTATTCAAAATATGCTCACCAGTAACCGGCTTCAAGAGGTATTTCCTGGAGTTCTAGTGAGAAGCAGTGAACAGTGGAGTTCAACCGGGTCAAGTGTGAGATAGACAGTAACACACTGATGAAAATGGCGGATATGTCACTCAATTTCGTGGATTAGTTGAAGTTAGATATTAACACGGTTGGATGCCGGCTGACTCAGTTGTCCAGTGGTTAAGCGTTCGCGTACGAGACTGATAGATCCTGATTTTGAATCTCATGAGGTGGGATCGTGGATGCGCACTACTGAGGAATCCCACAATAGGAGGAAATGGCCATCCAGTGCTTCCAGGTTTTCCATGGTGGTTTAGCTTTAATTGACTCATGATCTCAACTATTGAAATTACTACATTCTTGACAAAACCCCTTCTGATAAGAAGAATCAGTATAAATCAAACTAAATTTTAATTCATAGAAACTCTTATTACTTCGTAATTGTTTCAGTTTACATACAGTGAGTTGACCTTAACAGTATAAAACCACTGGAAATGATTTTTAAAAAATACAAAATATCCAACAGAGTACACTGAACTATTCCCCGTTTTTTTTAAACAGATACTTCTAGTTAGATTATTAAAGTACATTTCATTATCGATAGAATTAAGAACTAGCATCATAAGAAATCAATACTTGGCGAAAAACGTGACAGGTTCTTGTTTATATATAATTTTTTTAAAAGGAATTTATTGGTTAATTTGTAACTATTTGACTAGCGTGCATAAAATAGTAAAATCTAATTGTCAGTAGTTGTAAACAAACAACAGGAATGTCCCATATTATACACAATATTTTCAAGATTCAATAAGTATTTTAAATTCAACACTTTCAGCCCTTATTCCATTAGTTTATTAGATGAGTCCTTCATATCACAGTGTAGTTATTAATAAAGACTTCATTTCAAGTTCAAACATTCACTGTATATGTTCTTTATCCAGTATGTTAGTTCGTATGTACCATATTGATATGTTTGTCTGTAACAATTACGGATACCTACAGATATTTCTTAACATTATGTCTAAGCAAGTTACTTATATGAGTAGTATAATCTTTAGTTGTGACAAGTACAACGAATTTATATTCTGAACGACATTTTAACTTTTATTTACTTATATAGTACAGAAATGTAATGAACCATAAAATGATGGTTATTATAATAGCTATTCACCAATGAATATACTACAATATTTCATTTAATTTATCTCATCCAATCAATAAACCAAGAAATCACAATAGCCATATATCTCCCTGATTGTCTTGTCACGATCATCTAATAAATTTTTGCTACCATCAAATGTTACACATTCGTTATCAATCCAGTCAAAAGTAATAAGCTCAACTGAAATTTATTTCTTGTAGCTCTGAAATATGATAGGCATAAGGCTAACTTAGAGAGGAAGAATGTATCTGTAGAATCTCAGCGAAAGAATTTGAAGTAAATCCAACGTTTCGCCTGGCAATCTGGTCCAAGCTTTTTCAAGGAAAATATAATCAAACAACAAAATTATCGAATATGATTAGGTACATGGTTCTCTAGTTTACTGTATACTGAATAAGTCATCCAATCAACGTTAACAATGACTCACATTAACTCGGCGCCCAAATATTGTGAAACTATTCGTTCAAATTTAGACGAAAGTTCTTATTTATAAGGCTAACTTGTTATTTAGTTTAAATGAAAATTTATTTACTTCTGGTTCTCTAACTTTGAATGAGAAAACATCGCCAGTGAAGTTCAACCATGTCAAATATGAAACAAATGTCACTAATTATGAATGATTAATTTTCACTCTATCGTAAATTAACTAAAGTTAGAAATATAAACCATTGAAAGCCAACTCAATAATCTGAAGGTTAAACTTTTTCTCAGAGGCTTGTAGGTCCTTATTTCTATTCATGATGGGGTCATAATTTCTTGATATTGACTATGGTATGTCGACTTCATCATACAATGGTTTGTAGAAGCCTATTAATTCTACAAAACCGAATAATAACAAAATATTGTTATCATAACTCAATAATGTGTTTGTACGTTTTTTAAATCAATAGGTTAGGGTCTCTTGTTTCATTAAGATCACTCAGATTTATATATAAGTAGGCATAGTCAAGTGAAGAGTGTAAGATAGAAGAAGATGTATATTTTCTTTCTACTTTCAAGTACAAAATTTTGTTTCAGTTTTTTACTGAAATCTACTATAACCTTAGAAAAACTAATGTTGTATAGGAGCTAAGCAATTCCATGAGAATTTAGCTAAGTATCTCCGAGAAGATTGAACACTAATTTCTGTATGTTAAATTGCCTCTTAGAATAGACATCTTTAGAGACAATAATAACCACAAGATTCAACCATTTTACTAGCATTTTGAAAACAATCAATCAGAATATTGAAAATCTGCACGGAAAACTTAACTAATGTATACTGTTGACTTAGAATACAAACAGCTAACACTGTTCATATATCTACAAAGCATGTAAATAGGATTAGTAACCATTTGTCAATAAACCATGTCAAATATATAATGTCTTGTTAACTACCCTTGTCGATCCACTATACAGGACATCGCTAGTCACATTCCTTTTGAGTTTCAGTTTTAGGAATAAAGTTTTCTTACGAGCAATCAACATTTTTCAATTTTTTTTTGTTTGCATACATGTACTTATTTAAGAAACTTCCCCAATAGCCTATTTCTCTCAGTATGTCGTTAATAAACTTTAACCGCTTCTTCACGGTATCCTTTAAGCAGACCTCTTCTTGCTTTATTTTCAAGAGATGTGACCAGATTCCTTTTGTAGAGAATAGATGTAAAACTATAGAATTGTCTGTATCAACACCTAGAAGAGCTCTTTTAATACACAATAATAATAGCATGCAGTGATAAGATATAACTGCTTTGAGATGTGAAACTATTCTTTTGAATCGATAATACACAAGTTGTTAATGTTATCTACCAATAGTGTTCACTTTGACTAAACCATAGAGAAATAATGATTTAACATGAAATATCTTTTAAAAAGGAAAAGAACCGAGACGAACTTAAGCAGTAAAAATCCTTTTATTAATTGAGATCATGAATCGATTGAAGCTAGGCAACTATGAAAAATCTGGAAGTACTGGACAGCCGTTTCACTCTAATACGAAACGCCTCAGCAGTGCGCATCCACGATCCCACCTCACGAGATTCAAAATCAGGATCTATCAGTCTCGCACTTGAACGCTTAAATTCTACACCACTGAGTCAGCCGGCATCCAACCGTGTTAATATCTAACTTCAACTAATCCACGAAATTCAGTGACATATCCACCATTGTCTTCAGTGAGTTACTATCTATCTCACAACACATCTGGTTGTGCTCGAATTGTTACTACTTCTCGCCAGAACTCTAGGAAATACCTCTTGAAGCTGGTTATTAGTGAGCATATATTGATGAATATGAGAAGGTGGATTTTGGGTAGATTTGATTAAGTTTATAGCTGAATTCATAGGTTTTGGGTTCGAATCTTGCGAGACGGAATCATTGGCACACACTACTGAGTTGTCCCAAAATAAGACGAAACAACTGTCCAGTGCTTCCAGGTTTTCCATGATTGTCTAACTTCAATTGACACATGATCTCAACTATTCAGATTACTATAATATCCACAGAATCCCTTTTCAAATATCCTTTTGTTTATCATTATGTTATTGGTTGAATATAGATGAAATGAGTAGTATATAACGATAAACTAATCATTTCTTGATTCCTTCTTTTCTTTTTCGAATCATCTTATTTTAGCACACATTCACTTCTACTATTAAATTAATATTGTTTTTTTCTATATGTTTTAATTGTAAATAGTAATATGATCATATCTGTAAATAAATTACATTTACGCGTTCCTTTTGTTTCCAAATACAATTGATTATTCAATGATTGACATATTGTATTGGTTTTATTATATCAATTCTATTAATTTCCAATTATTCTATTCATTTCTCTTTTAAGTGTATCTAATAGTGAACAGTTACTGATAAAAATAGGCAAACGAATGAAATTATTATGATTAAAGATAAAATGTAACATTTCCTCCACTATTTAGGCTAAAATATTAGTAGTACGAATTGCTGTGAAATTGTTTCTTCTTAATTCATTAGTTAATTCGTCTGGTTTCGAAACTCGTGGAGCGGGATTGTAGAAGCGTACTATTGAGAAGTCGCATACTAAGACGAAACGGCCGTCCAGTGCTTTCAGGTTTTCAATGGTGGTCTAGCTTCAATTGACTCATGAATTCAACGATAAAATTACTGAAATCTCCAAAAAATCCCCCTTCTGATAATTATCCTCATTTGCTTAATAGTGACCGGCTTCAAAAGGTATTTCCTGGAGTTCTAGTGAGTAGCAGTGATAAGTGAAGTCCAACCACGTCTTTTGTGAGGTAGTAACTCACTGGAGACAATGGTGTATATGTCACTCAATTTCGTGGACTAGTTGAAGTTAGATATTAACACGATTGGATGCCAGCCGACTCACTGGTGTAGAGGTTAAGCGTTCGCGCACGAAACTGATGGGTCCTGGGTTCGATTGTTGCGGGACGAAATCGTGGAGGACGAATCAGCCGTTCAGTATTTTCAGGTTTTTCATGGTTTTCTAGATTCAAATTACTCATGAATTCAACTATAAAATGACTAAAATCTCTACAAAACCCCCCTTTCTGATAATAATTTGTTTTCTTCCATAAACAAAAAAAACGCACACACACAACAAGGAAATAAAGTTTAACTATTATAATTAATCCAAAAAAAATGTGAAAATAAATTTTATTTCTTAAAAGTAATAATGACTTAATGTGATTTAAGTAGAAAAATATGAACTTGACACTATAAAAAAAGAAGCAACGACGACGACAACAACAACAACCAACATATAAATGAAATTCCAGTCACTTTCATGTATGATATAAGGAAGAACTAAACTAATGATACTACCATCATATATGCTTATATGTTATAAAATCTCTTTTAAGTGATAACATCATATACACAGTTTCAGAGAATTTTAATTAGCTTCTTCTTTCTATTGACTGACCAAAATATTGAAGAATAGGTAAACAAAAAGTAAAATAGTAATCATGATTGTATTAAGATGAGAAATTATATCAAACAACTAATTCACTATGATCATTTCTGATATTTGAATTAAGTTTATTAATAATTTAAACAATTGGTTCTTCAATATATAATATTCCATTACTAAATTTAGCAGTGAGACTTTCTGGATCAATATTATCTGGAATGTCGTATTCTTTAGAAAATTCTCTTACAGAAGTACGATTAGGAGCTCGTTCTTCATGACGTGCTTTAATATAAATGCGACGATTCAAAGTTTTAATTTGTATTTCTCCTGGTGAATATTCTGAATCAATTGGTAGTTCTAAACGAAATCTATGTTTTCGTTGTTGTTGTTGTTGTTGTTGTAGTTGAATTGAAGAAGAAGGATGACGACTCTGATAGTCTTGTTGATCACGTGATATAATATCATAATCTGAATGTGAAGAACGTGAAGAATAATTAGATTTAGGTGATTTCAAGTCAATTTTTCGTGAATATTGTTGCTGTGGTTTCATAGTTGGTGATCGATAATGATGACGATAATATTGATGATGATTATTCCAAAATGAATCTGATAAATTTTCAGAATATGGTGATTGTAAATTTGTTGATGATGAAAATGATGGTGGTTTCATAGGACAACTAACAGTTAATACACCATTAAGTGATAAAACAGCAGAAAGTTTTTCATCATCTACACCTGGAGGTAAATTTAATGAATGAGTATATTCACAAAAAGATGATATAGAATTATTATTTGTATTATTTGTATTTATAGTTGTATTAAGACTGTTAGTAGAATGATTATGTTCAGTTTTAGCTACTACCATTAATTTACCATCACGTACAAATACTTTAAGTAATTCTGGATCATAACCAGAAAGATTAAAATTTGATACAAAATGTACACTTCCATCTGGAAATTGTTCATAACCACTTGATGAAGGATTTTTTGATATAATATCATGTGAATTTGGAGAATTTATTGTTTCTCTACTACTAAATATATCATTTGAACTTTTTAATCGACTAGGTAATAGCATATCATTATTCAATAATTTAAATTCTTCATTCCATCGTCTACGACGTTCTTCCATTCTACGTTTCATATCATCATATAGATAATCTACATTGGTATATCTTGTAGGATCAGCAGAAGTTGTACGTAAACGTTTATTCCATGGGATATCATGTGAAATATATTCATTACCTGATGTATGACGACTACGTGAATCCCAATTATTTATATTATTACTATTATTATATTTCCAATTGTCATTTAATGTTAACATTGAATTATCATCAAATGTAAAGTAATCATCATTGATTATTGATTTATTATTTCGTTCAACAGGTATACGTAATTCTGTTCGATAATTGGTCATTACTTATTTGGATTAATTTATTACTTAATTATTATGGTAATAATATTCATTAAATGTTATATCCTGAATATGAAAACTATAATAATCACCATAGAAATTAGATAAATGTCATGACATGTTCATTTCATTTCATGAATACAATATGACAGATTCAAGTGATAATCATAAATAAGTAGTATAATCACTAAATAAATGATAATAAACTTATGATAAATGTAAAGATGGAAAAATCATATGGATAGAATCATCTGTTCATTTATCGCTCAATTTATGGTACACTATGCATGAATACATTTAACACTATGCAAAATATGTCCCATTTAGAGTTAAAATAACTTTTGTAACCAATCACAATGATAAACTATTGCTTTTATTCTATGATATGTCTGTCTATCAAAATATTTAGTATCTAAACACATATGAAATAGGTGACTTTTATGTGTGTGCTATTGTGACGATTCATTTGTTATGTAACCAAATCTATAAAGTACTATTATTGTAATTATAAGAAATAGACATTTTAACCAGGTAATTTCATCATTTCGCCCACCACTACCTTTCAAAATGTAAAAAAGTTGTAATTTTCTTCTTCTTTTTGTAAATAGACCCAGTTAACAAGATAATTTTTAAAAAATGTCAATGGTAGTTCTATGCAATGTGACTAGATGATTTGGAGTAAAATAGTAGAATGATGTCAGTCAGTCAGTCAGTAACAACGTAGAACTTCGTACGTACGTAAATCAGTTCGAGTTGCCATACCATATTAGCACAGAGATGCAGTTGTCGACTCAAATTCTGTAGTGGTAGAGGTAGTAAGAGTATAAGCAGTAATTGGAAACATTAGGGCTTGAAGATGTTATTCAAGGAGTATAATAAAGTGAAGTGGATTTGGAAAGAAAATAAGGAACATGAAGAATTCAGAAGATTAGAATTTGGGAGAACACAAAGAGTAGATGATGAAACATTGTAAAGATGTTTACATGATGAGGAAATGATAAAATGAAAATGGTCAGTATGGAAAGATAATCCTTAGGCTGTTTGAACACGATGAATATGGATATCGAAGTCAAATCGTTTTAATAAAACTGTACGCATATATGTGTATGATGATGTTTATACGAGGTCGCTTCGTATCTGTGCTTATTATTATTATCATCATTATTATCAAACTAACACTTTTAACAAGCGGAAGAAATCATCTTATACTAATTAAGAACATTGAGTAAAAGTAGACAACCATTTATTATTTGATTATATAATCCAGTTTAAAGAAAAGCCTATTGCAATTGTTTCGATTTGATCATGAGAGATTTCGAGTTTTCATCACAGACTGATTTTAATTAGACATCCATCGAAAATCACGAAGTGCTGGATAGATATTTCATCTCTGTAAAGGGCATCTCAACAGTGAACATCTACGACCCCACTGCGGATAAGATTTAGGATTTTCGATCCCACGCGCGAACGCGTAGAAGCTAATGGCATGTGTGCCTAACATTAATCTATTAACGATATTGTGCTGATATCTTTTATTGTCTGATTTAACTTCACTGGTAAGAGCTTCTACCCAGAACTCCTGAAATTTATCTTCAAGTTAGTTAGTAGTGAGTTTGTTAAGTTTTTATAACTTACATTGGTTGCTCACCAAAAGCGATGAAATCACCATAATCTAGCGAATTGTTCGAAGTTGGACACACAAATCATTGGCTTCCAGCTAATTTGTCTAGAGGTTAGGCATTCACGCGTGGGATCTAGTCGTTGGTGTGCGTTAGTGAGGTGCTCTTTACAGAGATGAAACATCTACCTAGTATTTCATGATTTCCGATGGATGTCTGACTAAGATCAGACTGTGATGTAAACTATGATAGTATTGAATTACCTACTTGACAATTAAAAAATTATCTAAATCTGTAAAAAGAACTCGAATCAATGGAATATGGGTTATGAATTCTTGAAATCTCTTGTAGCATAAAGGGCTTTATTTTGTAAGAAAAGTTATCATTTCTGTCATCTGATTCATTTCAGTTGTTTTAGGCTGGGGTTTTTTTTACTTGCGAAGCACGAACTAGGATATGAATGGATGCAAGGAAATGAAAGAAAAACACTTTTGGCAGATCAAGATTCACTTCACAATCCGAATAAAAGTAACTGACGAATGCACTCACTTATATATTAATTTATTTGCACTAATTATTCACTAACAAAAGTTATACCGAATCTATCCCAATGAATATAACACTGAATTAATACAAGAGAATGTTAAACAAATAGAATGCTTCGAACAAAATAATACACTAAATTAATAAATAACATCATGGTTTATCTATTACTTCCATCTTTTATGTTGTTGAATATATATGGATAAGTTTTTTGTAGGGATACATGTGTACTTGATCTGCTTTGTGATAAAACTTCGATAACTGGTCAATTGTTTTGGATCTCTTGATATTCCAACAAAAATAACCTCTATTATGAATTAAATTTGTAACTAACTATTATCACAAAACATAAAAATCAATATTTGATCGATTAATCTACGTGAAGTAATCACAAGATAAGTGCTTACTGAGAAACACTCATAACAAAACCTTTAAAAGAAAAACTATTCTTTCTTATACTTTTACAAAATTACCATGGAAAATATTCACCTGAACTATTTACTTTGGTTGATTTTTCCATGAAATCATTTTATTCAATCATGTTAATTCCTTGGTGAGATTAGAATTTATGGTCGACCTTAGAGTGACGCTAGACTGACCATGAGAGTGTTCACCTGATAACTAGGACCAAATTGGCGTTATAAATTAGTGTGAGGAATTAGAATTACGATTTACAGTTGATGACTAGGGTTATAAATTAGATTTCAGGTTTTCATCACGAACTGACATCAGCTATAATGCCAAAATTCTATTTATCCAGATGGATGAGTGAATTTCGCGCGAATATCCGAGACCTGTTATCTTATACTTGATTGGTTCGTCCATAAATTATAGTCTCTCCAATCCATTTTATCATGATAATCTTTAATTAAATAATTTAAAGAAAAGTTTACTAAATAATAACTATTCCAATCTAGTTAGTTTGTATATCATCAATAACGTAACCTGATTTGATTATTCCGTTTTGATCCTTTAAAGATAGTTTTTTATAAAATGTATTTATGATGAACGTTTGATACAAGTTTAATTTTCGAATAGATACGTTAAATTCATTTGGTAAACAATACCAAATGAATATAAACTTCACCCCATTCCACAAGCAAGTGCCTATTGGGACTCAGTAGTAGCTAAATGAATAACGCGATGACGATTGAAGCGAACGGTACTGGGTTCGAGTCCAAGGGTGAACAACTCTGAGACGCAGGCACATCCATCTGACGAGTCCCAAATAGGACGAAACGCGCATCATGGATTCCACTGATAGCTACTATCCATTTTTGCTTAGAAACGTTAAATGTTTTCATTTTCATTATTTCGATCTAAATCGATCATTATTTTGTAAAGGCGATGGTACAATGTCAAGTCCATAGAGGTTATTCTAAACTCTGGACACAGATCAATCTATTCATTCTTCTCAAGTCCTATTTTCACCCTGTCACTTATTCGCTTATCAACCTTGCCTGTTGTTTTATGTAAGCGTATGTGTGTTTTTAAATCTTACTCATTATATGTTTATAACTTCTTTTTGTCTGACTATAAATATCAATTCATGCTTGGTTACATGGAGTTGGCTAATATACCTTCTCCAGTCTGTTTCGTTTCGTTCGCTCCGTTTCTCAGATTGTCTGTTCTGATCAATTGTTCTGAACAATTGTACAAAATATACACATTCAAAGCTTCATTCTCGTATCTGTTATTCACTAACGCAAGCTAAGTCTATAATTATATACGAGGATTAACGATATGTATAAGACAATAACAATAATCACACGATCCAATTGGAGTCAGATATTCGAGGGGCTGCTGAAATTTCACTTAGTGTGAATAAACGAATTCATTATATAATGGTATTTCTCGTGCAAAAAGTCAATATATCGGTTATAAACTACTAATTGTTATGAATTTCGGGTGGATTTATCCGCAACGTTTCCACGTAAACCTAATGTATCGCCCAGTGTCATATCTGCGTTCATGTAATCATAGAACTTGTCATTGTATAATGTATTTTTTATTAAATAACTGGACATTCAGAGTCCCATGCGGTAGCAACACATATTTTAGCTAAAAAAGAAACTAACTTTGGTTCTCCATATCTGAAAAAGTACTCAAAGCAAAACAGATTAAAATTTTATAATATAAGACTAGCCAGCTTGCCTGAAGAAGTACGTCGACTTGAGTAGCAGCAGCAAAAACCCAGAAAACAATGCTGAATATAAGAAAATTTACGCAGACATTTAGAGTATTACAATAACTGCGGCATTTTAGCACACTGAAACATTAAATTATGTGGCTACACAAAAGAAATAGCTGAAAAAACACAGAACAAGGAAAGCCGACAACCATTGCTTACAAAGATGGCGGATGTAATAATTCCCGCCTCATTCTGATTAGTCGCTAAGCAGACAGCCACGTTAACGAGATCGAGTTGCGTTTAACTGCAGCCTGAATTTCTCATTCAAATCTGTAAATTATAATTTAATTCATTACATTTTCCATATGGTGGTATAATGTGCACGGAAAGATAAAACAAATCTATTTCTGTTTTCCATTAATCACTTTTACATTAGGATATTATCATTCTTTAGTATATAATATCTTTTTGTATCATTAGTTATATTATGTGTGAGTAGTCAACCAATGTATTTTACCAATGCATACTGTTCATGTCAATGTTTAGTGGAGCATGAGAAGTAATAAGTATTCATTTTAGGTTTTATCAACAAACAAAAACTAAACATAAATAGTCATTCATTGATGAATAATATTTTCAGAATGGGTTTTGTGGAGATTTTTAGAAATTTCACAGATTGAAATCATGAGTCAGTTGAAGCTCGACCACCATTGAAAACCTGGACTTCAGGAAAAACTCCCGAAGTTCTAGTGAGAAGCCGTTACCAGTGGAGTTCAACCAGGTCTGCTGTGAGATAGGAACTCACTGAAGACAATGGTGTACGGTGGCGCAACTTCGTGGATTGGTTGAAGTTAGATATTAACACCGTTGGATGCCGGCTCGGTGGTCTAGTGGTTAAGTGCTCGCGCGCGGAGCCAGTAGGTCCTGGGTTCGAGCCCCGCGTGGCGCGGGATCCTGGATGCGCACTGCTGGGGAGTGCCATACTAGGACGAAACGGCCGTCCAGAGCTTCCAGAATAATATTTCGTTGGTCAATTCATTTCACATAGTATTAATGGAGTTTTACTTCGAACTAGTGATGACTTTACCGTTAATTCGTATGTTCTACTCTATTATTTAGTATTGACCAGTGTTTATCTGTTGAGTATCGAAATATTCGCGAGTAAACTGGGTCCACTGGTCATTGATATAATAAACAATCAATGTAGAACAGAATTATAAGGTGTGAAATCCCAATAGTACCTTACATTCCTTAAAGGTAATAAATATTATTTGGTTTTAATCGACAATAAGAATGAACATGTGATGAGAAATCTACCTTTAAATTGCCTTGAACCATTTAATTTTGAAGACTTTATGAACAGTTAGAAGCCGACTCATTGACTTAAAATGTAACGTGCTTTCAGTGAAGTCTAAAGGCTTCAAGTTCGATCCCTTATTGAATCATAATGAATCATTAGGAGTTTCATACTCAAATGAAATAGCTTTTCATTTCTCCTTGATTTTCAATGGTTACCTAGTTAGGACCAGTTCATGACATAGACCACAAATTAAACAATTTCAACAAATTTTCCACGCTAGCAACTGTGATTTTGCGACAGATGTGGCCAATCAAAACTAGTTGTAATGAGGACAACAATTGTAACTAAAAGGAAGTCTTGAACATTTATAAACATAACTGATGACTTTAGTGGTGCTGACTTTATATTTAATCGGCTGAACTACTAGATGTAACTGCAAAGCACACCTAAACGTAACTTCAAATATCAAGTGTTTTACTCTGTCGTTGACTGAATGAGAAATATACTACCTTGTGTAAGTCTCTGTTTTGCTAGGTTTTTGGAACTAGTCAAAACTAAACAAATTTAGGTATTTATAACAAATGACTGGTATCCAATAGATATTCTCGGATAAACTTTGGTTTGTGGCGAAAAGCATCTCTTAATTAATCTAGCAGTTTACTAGATCGAAAACCGATAAATCGGATAATGTCAGGATACTGCGACATTAATCAAATCAGTTAATAGTGTCAATATTTGTGTTCTTACTACTTGATGTTGGATTTCGAATTCCAATACAAAGCGAAGTTCATTTGAGCAGTTAACGAAAGTTGTTAATTGCGTTACATTTGTAACATGTACAAAAGAATCCTGAAGTAAGTAGCCCATGATTACATTCTAGTATCATGGGAAAGTTATTCAATGAATTAAATTTCGTCCTTTCCAACCTAGTTACGTTTATCTATAATTTCTAGTATTTTTAAGTAGTATTTTTGTTATAGTCGACAGTTCCAGTTACACCAAAACATTTAGATAACTTCACTTGTTATTGTTTGGCTTGTATCTTCCCATTGAGGTTTAAGACTGCAATTGATCGGTCTGTTATTGGCATGTGTGCATACTGTGCGTATGCCTCGATATTGCCCTAATTCACACGCTTTTTGTAAGCAGCGATGGACAGTGGCTAGCAATGGAATCCACGACATGCGTTTCGTTCTATTTGTGAATTAGGGCAATTTCGAGGCATACGCACAGTATGCATATATGCTAATAACAGACTGATCAATTGCAGTCTTAAACCTCAATGGGAAGACACAAGCCAAACAATACCAAGTGGATTTAAATTCACCTTATTGCACAAACAAGTGGCTATCAGGACTCAGTATCTGAGTGGATAACGCTATGGCGTTTGGAGTGAATGGTACTGAGTTCGAGTTCCAGAGTGAATATCAACTCTGAGATGCAGGTACATTCAGCCGACGAGTCCCAAATAGATCGAAACGCGTGTCATGGATTCCACTGCTAGCCACTATCTATCATTGCTTACATTTAGATAACTGTTTTATTTTTTTAGAGAAAATTTCGAAAAGATATATTTCTCAAATGACACATTCATTACTGTCAAAAGGAAGATGTATCGTTTTAGATTTCGTTTCTACATATTCCACTAACAAAGAAGTGATGAGATTCTGTAAAAATCTATTCACTGCTAAAAATCACATGAAATGAACAGATCGATGCTTTGTATGATCCGTCTCCTAACTTTATAAATCATGAAATTTGGCACAAAATTAAAATTCTGGAGCCCCAAACTAATCATATAAAACGACTGACTTTTATATTTTATTGAGAGAAGTGTCAAACAAACCAAAACATTTCTTAGTTTAAATCATGAACTACTTGTAATTGGATCACCAGTGAAAACCAAGAAGCACTGGACAGTTTCGCCCAACTATGGGACTCCTTAGAAGTGGACACTTGCAATCCGGACATAAGGGGGGGTCGAACCCAGGACTTATGTCAAGGTTGTACACCTCTCAGGAGTCCCATACTAGAACGAAAATTCTGTCCAGTTTTCATGGTTTTCAATGGTGTTTTAACTACAAAAAGTTTATAATCTAAACTAGGAATATTTCACAATCTCCACAAAATCCCTATATTGATAAATATACTGAAATAAATATGCTTTCTTAATATTCTATTATCCATTTACTTAATGCATTCTTCATTCTGTAGAGCAAAACTGTTGAGATCAGTTTGATATTGTGATGATTTCTACCTTTCAATTGTACATTTAAAATCACCGTTGAGTAATGGCTAAGTATTTAAGTGAAAAGGAAGTCATTCAAACCAAATTATTTTTCTTAATAGATCATTATCAACTAGAGAAGAGAAGAGAAGAGGGCCACTAAGTCTTTCTTATGTTTAGAATTTATAAACAGTGTACAATTCACATTCATATATGTTATGAACATCAGGATTTTCAAGTCTCGTTAAAGTTTGTCAAATTATAGATGCTTCCTTTGTATGAAAGTGCTTTAATAACTGTTTTGGTCTAAGACTTAAAAACATTTTTATTTACAGAGATTTTTTCGAGTTTATATTTATCAGTATTTGTTGTTAATACTCCGCGCTTCATTTGATCAATCTCTACTGAAAAACGCATTCTTTGAGTAGATGAGTTAATATTGTCTGTGCCTACAAGTTGGCTATATTTTTTAACGAGTTTCTAGAAGTGGAATATAGGAATCACATTTCTTCCCGTTCGGTACTCATCAGCTGAATGTGCATAAATCCTAATGTATAGCTACAGTTAATATTCAACTATCCGTTTAAGAAAACTGTATGTCTATAGAAACTGATCACAAACTGTTCCAAATATTAGTTAGAAGTAAATATAAACCAGTAAGTTACGTGTTCGCGCGCGAGACTGAAGGCCTGGGTTCGAATCCTGCGTGCGGGATCGTGTATGCGCACTGCTGAGGAGACCCAAAATAGGAGAAGATTTGTAACTCGGATGAAATTTATTCTGGTAATGTGATTCAGAAGAACGATAAAAGTTCCATAACCAAACTATCCAGCTCAATATACAAAACTGCAACAATTACATGCTTTTATATTATAATGACCATTATTAATAATCTATTAGATTTGTTTTATTATATATCATGTGTTCAATTGAATTATTGAAATTAAAAACTATTATATTAACAAATTTTTATAAATTTGCTTAATTTTCAAAATGAAGAAAACATGTGAACTCATTGTTTATATTTATGATAATGATGGTTGTGTAATCAAATAACAATTTTACCCTACATTTTAAAAATAATGTCAAAGAGATTGAATGATTAATCAGAGTTTTGAATATGATTTATTCATTAAGATGATTCAAGTATTTATAAATAGTGGTATATATAAGATATTCAACATCCATTGGCTGGATATCATCAGCAACAGCCTACTGTGGCAGAGAACAAATCAGCTTCCAACTGAAGAGGAAATTAGGAAAAGACGTTGGAAGTAGATAGGATATACATTACAAAAATCTTAAAGGAAAGCGGAAAAGAGGAATGCCAAAGAACACATTACGTCAGGAAATAGCAACAGATATGAAAAGGGTGAATAACAATAGGAAAGAGCTGTAAAGGATTGCTTGGGACTGGATTGGATGTCGAATGCTAGTGGACGGCTTATGCTCCTCCATGAGGAGTGACAAGCGTAAGTAAGTAAGTAAGTAGTTGTAAACCGGGATTTTTAGCTGGGGAGTCCTTTAGAACTAATGACTTTATTTTAGTTTAAAAATGTTTAATCGTCCTCATCAAATAATTATGAAGTGACTGAAGTTAGAAATTATATCATCATTCAGTTGTTCTTTAATTTATATGAATATGAAAATATTCAACCATTTAAAGCTTTTTATGAATCCATGATCAAAATGAAGTAAATAGTATGCCTGACTTTTTACTATCAGTTTGCCCGTTTTACATATTACATGTAGTTATGAAAATTTATCTCACTGTGTTTTTTATTGACGTTAAAATTGTAAGTTATTGAATAAAATTTAAACGGACTAAATGTTAACTGTTCGAACAGCATAGGTTTAATCCATGATGTAGTCGTGGACAGATATTCCACAAGAGTTTGAAATTAGAATAAAAGAGCTATTCAATACTTTCTAGTTCTCAGTATTTTTGCAACTAAGATCAATCTATGATGTAAACTATAAAAATGATAATTACTTTTCTTCAGATTTTTGATCTGTTGAATCTTAATAAAATCATGATGATACTATGTACTTTAATATTAGAATTAAACATTTACTTACTTACTTATTTACGCCTGTTACTCCTCGTGAAGGAGCATAAGCCGCTCACCAGCATTCTCCATCCAATCCTGTCCCAAACAATCCTTTCCGGTTCCTATTCATCTTTTTCATATCTGCTTCTATTTCCTGGCGTAATGTGTTCATTGGCCTTCCACTTTTCCGATTCCCTTCAGGATTCCAAGTTAGGGCTTGCCTCGTAATGCAGTTTGGTGATTCCCGTAAGGTATGTGCTATCCATTTCCATCGTCTTTTCCTAATTTCTTCTTCAACTGGAAGTTGGTTTGTTCTCTCCCACAAAAGGCTGTTGCTGATGAGTATCTTGCGTAGACAACCATTTATAAATACTTGTACTTTCTTGATTGTGGTTGCTGTAGTTCTCCAAGTTTCAGCTCCGTATAGTAGAACACTTACATACCATTAAATTATGTTTATACTGAATGTGTAAAAATCCTCTTGTTTAACTATTCTTGGAAATTATATTTTTTGTTTGAATTTCCAAAAGTAAAAGTTACCTTCATATTATATTGTTTAGTATTACGTATTTCATAGTTGTGATTAGACATCGTTCATGTACTGATGTTATTATGATTGTTCTATTATTCAATTAAATGATTTTCAAAAGAAAGTCTTTCAATCAAACATTTCCATTCCCTCTTTCTATCAAGTTACCTCATTAATGGATAAGGAGGTAATGAAAGTCATAAATCTGTTCATAGAGGTTACTGCTTTGATACACAGATTTCGTGATCTAGTTAACAGTATAATAATAATTAACATACTTTAAATATCCTGTTTTGAAATGTGACTTTTCAACTGATATAACTCATGGAAATTGATTCAATGTAGTAGGATAAACATTTGATTATTGTACAAATATAGTCTAAACAGTGTACAAATAATGATATGTAACTGATGTGAAATTAGTAATATCAACTCAATTGTTTAAAATAACTTTGGTTTTTAATGCTTCAACATTTTATTAATTTTTAATAGTTGGGATCATAAGTCAATTGAAGCTAGATCACTATGGAAAACCGGGAAGCACAGGATAGTCAACTCGTCCTATTGTGGGACTCCTCAGTAGTGTGCATCCACGATCCCGACTCGCGAGATACAAAACAAGGACCTATCAGTCTCGCGAGTGAACGCTTAACCATTAGACAACTGGGTCGTCCGGCATCCAACAGTGTTAATGTATAACTTCAAGTAATCCACGAAATTGAGCCACCGTCCACCATTGTCATCAGTGAGTTACTATCTATCTCACAACTGACTCAGTTGAACTCCACTGGTCACTGTTTCTCACTAGGATTCCAGTAAAGAGCTCTTGAAGCCAGTCAATTTTAATAAAATTCAATAAAACATTCATTACTTAGGATAAATTTGAACTTTAATTTAGCATTACACATATAGGGTAGTTTAATTGGTGATGATATACGAAGTAGGCAAGTATGAAAAAAAAATTGATCCAAGTTCGCAGATGATTTAAATCAATCTTCAATAAACGACGAAAGATCACCACAATATTAACAGGAAAAAATCAATTGACATATATGAATATAATATTTTATTTCAATGCATAATATATCTTGGTGAAATTCTTCATGTGGAAATTTCCATCATTTATCCTACATATTCTGTATGATCTTTCTAATTCATAATTCTTTTCTATTCTCTTTGATTCGACCTTCACAACATTCTTCTGTCAAGTTTTCCACTTGGTGTTACATACTACTTATATCGACAGATATGAGTAGCACATGCCACAATATTCCAGCTAAAATAAATACTAATTACATGTTTTAATTAACAGGACAAAAGTAAAGATAAGAAAAATGTTTGAAAATTAAAAATATATATATAATTTTTTTTCATGGGAAGGAATTTATATCGTTAGAGGTAGTTAACTATGTAAATAGTTGATAATATATGGAATGACTTGGACAGCACCATTGATGAACAGGGTGGATCTGATGCAGATGTGAAGGCGCGGATCGGTAAAGCAAGAGCAGTGTATTTAAAACTGAAGAACATCTGGAACTTAAAACAACTGTCAACCAACATCAAGGTCAGAATTTTCAATACAAATGTCAAGACAGTTCTACTGTATGGGGCGGAAACCTGGAGAACTACGAAAGGCGTCATCCAAATAATACAAGACTTTATTAACAGCTGTCTACGCAAAATACTTTGGATCCGTTGAGCGGACACCATTAGCAACAACCTACTGCGGGAGAGAACAAACGAGATTCCAGCAGAGGAAGAAATCAGGCAGAAGCTCTGGAAGTGGATAGGATACACATTGAGGAAAGCACCCAACTGCGCTACAGGACAAGCCCCCATATGGAATCCTGAAGGCCAAAGGAAAAGAGGAAGACCAAAGAACACATTACGCCTGGAAATGGAAATAGACATGAAAAGAATGAACAAGAATTGGATGGAACTAGAAAAGAAGGCCCAGGACAGAGTGGGTTGTAGAATGCTGGTCGGCAGCCTATGCTCCATTGGGAGTAACAGGTGTAAGTAAGTAAAGGTAATATGGAATGACTTATAGGTTACATACAGTAGTAGACTTAGGACTTAGATATTCTCAAGACTTGTCGTTTACAGAACATATATTAAAACAGACCTCTAAGTCTCAACGTCTAATAGGTTACATAACTCGAAATCTTTACAACACTGAGTCACGTATTCTAATGTACAAAGTTTGTGCTCGACCTCTTCTAGAATATTGCACGTTTATTCTTAGCAGTGCGCTCATAAAGGATAAATTAAGGCTGAAATCAGTACAGAGACGATTTACACTTCGTATTCTTGGAGCTGATTGTACCTTAACTTATAATTCTAGATGTAATAAACTTGGGCTAGACCCTTTATGGAGGAGGAGACTCAAACTAAATCTTATCTTTTTCTTCAAACTACTCCATAAACTATCGTTTACATCCGATCACGCGATTCAATATGCAGAAACCTCTCATTATGACATCCGTAATTCCTTGGCACTAGTGAAACAAACTCACCCTAAATCATCTCTTTATATGAATTACTTCACCTGTAAATTTTCTAGACTCTGGAATAACCTACCACAATCTATCCGCACGATAAAATCACTCCCATTGTTTGTTCGCTGCATCGATGCATACTGCTCCTCTGAAAATGCATTGAATGGTCTAGCGCCTTTAAGTGTATCTCATTCCACAAGTGATAATTTAGGAACCTTAAATGTTTAGCCATCTTTATTAGTGAATTCCCTTAGTAAAACCATCCACTTGCTGTCAATATGTCAACACCGCCCCTAGTAACTTTAACTAATTTGAATAACATAAACAGTATATCCCTGTGTCACATGACACACGCATTTAGGTAGACCTGATTCATATATTTTGGTAATTACTTTTTTGTTGTTCCGTGCTCTCTGTTTTCGTTTTAATTTCTCTAGTTGTAGATAATTATCATTATTTCGATCTGGCACACGAATTGACCTTAATTACACCGTTCATTAATCAACAGGCTGTCCATTTAAGAAATATTAAAAATTCCCGGCTGATGCATTGGATCGCTGTAATATATGTACTACTTAAACAACTATTGAACTAGTATACTTAAAACTTTCCTTTATCGCATGTTTGTTCTGCACGTCTAACGTTATTATTTATATCAAATTGATCATGCCTGTAAACTGGCATGAATTCTGTAATTATTATTTTTCAGAATATAAAATTACTATATTATATTATATTATTATATCAGTTGTGAATCAAATTAATAATTGAAGTATTTATCAGTAGCCTAATGAGTAAACTTATTGAAAACTTGTGTATGGATTTCAGTTAATTAATAATGACTGTTACCAAGTTACTATGAGATTTTATATATGGTAGAAAATATTGACAATGGTACTATATCAAATACTAATGAAAATTAGGAAATTCTGAGTTGTTTCAGCCTAGAATAGAATTTCGTTGCAGTGAATATCCACACCCTCTCTACGTCATCAAGTCTAAGGGCTTCAAGTTATACGATTTGAACTGAGTTTTCAAATCAATGAATTGGAGCTTAAGTGACTAACATTTAAAACGATAACCATTTCATGATATCACAAAAAGATCATCAAATGTTATAGATGGTATCCATCATGTACTTAACAAAGTTAAATTTCACAAGTAACGACGTTGCACTGGAACCTCAAATACTAATTTCAAAATTAGTCACCAGTAAACACAATACCATATATTTCGGCTGACAGACTGTATAAGGATGAATATATTATTTGTTGGTGCTTAGAGTGATTAGTTGATATTAATTATCGAGTCACTGAAAACTATGAAGCACTGGACAACTATTTTATTCTTAGTACAAGACTCATCATTTGTGTACATCTATGACTACATAACTGTCCAGATTCCCTCTGATTTCCAGTAAATTTCCAATTTCTAAGTAAATATTTTCTATAATATCGTTTTTGTCTTATTTTCTAATTTGTTCATATTAATAACTCTATATGAAATTCTTTACAAATTTATGTAGGATTAGACTATGATAAATCTTTCAATATGTTTACATGCAAAATAAATAAATCCATTGAAATCATGAGTCAGTTGAAGCTAGACCACCATGGAAAACCTGGAAGCACTGGACGGCCGTTTCATCCCAGTATGGGAATCCTCAGCAGTGCGCATCCACTATCCCGCACTCCGCGAGATTCCAACCCAGGACCTATTAGTTTCGCGCCAGGCGCTTAACTAACTAGATTTCAGTCAGTGAAATTTCTAAAATCTTCATAAAACCCCTTCTGATAATAAACATTTACTCACTAGTGACTGATTTCAAGAGATACTCCTGGAGTTCTAGTGAGAAGCCGTTACCAGTGGAGTTCAACCACGTCTGTTGTGAGATATCAACTCACTGAAGACAATGGTGTACGGTGGCGCAACTTCGTGGATTGGTTGAAGTTAGAAATTAACACCGTTGGACTCCGGCCGACTCAGTGGTCTAGTTGGTTAAGCGCCTGGCGCGACACTGATAGGTCCGGGGTTCGAATCTCGCAGGGTGCAGGATCGTGGATGCACACTGCTGAGGAGTCCCATACTAGGATGAGACGGCCATCCAGTGCTTCCAGGTTTTCCATGGGTGGTCTAGCTTCAATTGTCTCATGATTTCAACCAGTGAAATTTCCAAAAATCTCCACAAAACCTCTTCTGATAAATTCATTGAACATTGAAAACAATGGTAAGATTACATAACAAAAATTGAATGACATTATAAAGGAAATAATACATCATTGATCATACCAGAAAGTATAACATACTTCATTCATTAATAAATCAATGTCATAAGTATGTAAACATGGTAATAAGATAAAACGTTACATTTCCGGTGCAAATACATATATGATTATTTTGTATTTAGTGAATGACAAAAAAGAATATTTTCATGATAATTAGAGGTTAGTTGTTATTTATAGCTTATTTACAATATACTAAATGTTTAAAAGAGATGCGTAATGCTTTTACAAATATACAGAGACTATTAACCTAACTATTGTTAAAGTGTTCATTTCTTATGCTATGCTTTTGTTTAAACATGAATTGTAGATGTATTTAGAAAATAAAAAAGTGAATTCTTTCTTCAGTTGTTTTCAATGTCATTTATAGTACAAATGTATATAAGATCACAGATACAAGCAAAGATGATATGATTATGATTTTTTTCAATTCTATCCCCTGACACATCATGCAAAAACCAGGCAACCAACATAATTAACCCTAGTGGAAGAATATAACCCGCCCACTAGCATTCTCCATCCAATCCTGTCCAAAGCAATCGTTTCCACTTGTCTCCAGTTGCTATTCATCCTTTTCTTTTCTGCCTCCAATTCCCGACTCAGATTGTTCTTCGGCATTCCTCTTTTCCGTTTTCCTTCAAGATTATAAGTTAACTCTTGCCTCTTGATCCAGTTTGATGATTTCTGTAATGTATGTACTATCCACTTCGAAATTCTTTTCCTAATTTCCTCCTCAAATACAATCAAGTTTGTTCTCTCTATCAGTAGGTTGTTGCTGATGGCATCTTATGTAGACAACTGTTTATAAATACCTATACTAATTGGATGATAGTTGTGGTAGTTCTCCACGTTTCGGCTCCGTACAGTAGAACTATCTCGACTCTCCTATTGACGATTCTGATTTCGATTTTTGTTGACAGTTGCTTTGAGTTCCATATGTTCTTCAATTGTAGGAATGTGGCTTTTGCTTTGCTAGTCCTCGCCTTTACGTTGGCATTGAATCCTTCTTGATCATCGATGATGCTGTTGAGGTAGGTGAAAGTTCCCACCTCTTCCAGGGTTTCTCCATCAGGTGCGATTTGTGTTGGTGTTCTCCGTGTTGAATTTGAGGATCTTGTTTTTTTCCTTTGTGTATGTTGAGGTCAACCGTTGCAGAGGCAGTTGTTACACTAGTTATCTTCATCTGCATGTGATAGTGCGTATGGGATAGAAGATCCTGTACCTCTTCTAGAGTTACTGCCAGTCCCAAGCCCGGGTAAAGGAAGAAGTTTTGGAATGGGGTCGACTACCCGATCCAGCAGAAAATAATCTTGCTAAAAAAACCCAATCAACATAATTTTGCCAGCTAAATCAAAGCATTAACAAACAGACTATTCACTTAAACAAAACCATTTTTAGTAGGAACACAATTATATTCAGTGTGTTAGTTTAAACTGTTCTATATATGTTATGTCCCGACAAGAATAATGAATGGTAACTTTTGGGATCTATTGATAGACCAATATTAAACGTATATTTCTATCGTATAATTATTAAGTAACTAAACTATGCATATTCATATTCCTCTTGTTATAAGCTTTATTTTGACCCATAAACTATTATTACACGTTTTTACCATTCTTGAGTTATACTCAGTATATTAATCACTACTTCCCTCATTTACGCCCACATCTGGCTACTTCTTGTACAACTGATGTTTCATATATTTATTGGTACGTTGTGGTCTGTTTGATTGGTATATAAGCTCAGTATGTTTGAAAAGTAATGATTCATATGGCAGAGGCTCGGATTGGTGTTTTGGACTTAACTAGCTGGGCTAGGCGGAAAGCAGGGCAAATTAGAACTCTAGGCTGCTTATTGATCCGATCGATAAGTCACTGCCCTCTAATCGGCGGTCACAAGATATAACAATATGTATATTGCTAAATGACCGAAGTAACTTTATTTTACAATAATCGAAATAACCCATTGTGTCACTGAATAAAAATAAAGAAAATTCGGCAGAGAAAATTCTCGTTTCGATGAAATCATTTCCTTAATCTGTACATTCGTATTTACAATTGTATGGTAAATAAATGTCTATAAGAAGATAGAAAATTTTCTTCGTTGAATTCTCTTTACTTTTAAATCTCTACTAAAAATAATCTTCGGTAATGAAAACTGCAAAAAACAGGTTGATGAACATACCTAAAAAGTCCTTCCAAATAGACGAGGTTCTATTCAATATAACAGTCATCAAGGCATACAAAGATGCTTTCGAAGTGCAATCAGTGATACTAAATGCTACTGTCGAGTATTCGATATTCTTAAGTCCAAAGTATAGACAGCTAGGTTAGTAGAACAATTAATATTAGAATTTCTGGGATCAAACGTGACAACAGGTTTACATTTGCTATCATAGAAGTGACCAACTTAGTTCAGTCGTTGTTAGAGAAGGACGAGTAACTCACAAATTCTACAGACATATTTTACATGTCCTAAGACGTGAGCAGTAATATAAAGGGATACCGATTATCCCAGAAAATATCTGACCAATGAAACACGAGCTTTGTTGCTACGAAAACTATGATTAGCCCTCTAATGATTAGTGTTGAACATGAAGACGGAATGATATAAAAACTGTTGTAACATACGGCATGTATTTCACATAGCTACCTGAAAACATTGTCAGTGGAATATTTCAGGAATTTAGAAACGTAGGAGCTGCTTATGATGCGCTTGATTCGCCAGTTATGATTATTGCTTACTATATCCTGCTAATTAGTGAGATTTTAGATGCCCGTTGTTTGATTCCAATCTGACTGAATAGTTATTGATAATTATGATGATGAGCGAATTGGAGAAGGAAAATGTGACTATTCAGAATATTATTCGTTACAAGCGTTGACATAACTCGAAATAGATGATGAATAATGAGACATGGAAACAAGCGTTGAATAGATTAATGCATACAGACACACAGAAAGACAAATGAGATGAATAATTATGGAATTAAAAAACATGGACACAAGAGATATATGTTTTGGATCTCATAATTTCTTCTGAAAAGAATAGATTTATTAGGAAAACAAAAGTTATTCAATAGTCATTTGCTGTCTGAGTTATTTAAATTTATCCAAAAGTTGAGATCAGTCACGTGGGTGTGTAATAACATAGATGCTATCACAAGATATCCTCTGTTCGGGGAATCGAAGTTGGTTTACGTGGACAGCAATGGTGACAAAGAAAGGTTTTAGATTATAGTACTTATTACCGAAAAACTGGGGTTTGGTATGGGTCGAGGAAAGAAGAAACTTGTAGGCCTGAGATTAAGTCATAGTCGTTGGAGCATAATACCCATGTAATAAGCAGTCAAAATGGTTATACTCATCGTAGGACACCAAAAATTAAGGGGTGATGGAAGCAGAGCCATATGTAGAATGTTCGACTTCAGTACTTAGTAGGTAGTCTGAATGTCAGGATTTCGTGAGCCAATAGTCGGTACAGTTAGAGTGAGAGAAGACATTGCTAACACTTTTCAGTTGCGCTTTCCTTTTATTGTTCGATAGTATACTACTTACAAAGTATAAGTAGTTCTAATCATTCCAAATTATTTCTTCAGACTGTAAACGGTGCAGAGCGATACTTAGTTTTAACAAGTCGCTTACCTAATTCGGATATATCCCTATTACACCGTCCATTTCTCCTCATTTATATTCCCTATGTTCTACTTTTCAGAACTTTGTCTACTGAGCATCTCGACTATTTTTAGAGTGTCAAATCCAATCTCTTTTCACTAGTTTGTGACATCGTCTCTTAACATCAGTATGCAAAAACCCAGCCTTCAACATACGCGCTGTAACAAATTCAATTATGGTTAGCAATTACGTTCCCCCTATTTTACTGAAAACCTAAGAATGTTGAAAAATAATTTTGAAAGCCGTTTTGGAGAAAACTAATATACTTGTTTGCTAAAGTTCAATCCACACAAGTGGCTAAAAAATTCACTAATTGATTTGTTTATAACTGATCCCATCCTTCGAAGGTACATAGTAAGGCATTTTTTATTTCTATGATATCATGTCATATTTTGTTGATTGGAAAAATGTAGCTACATTTCTAAGTCATAAAATATTGTTCTTGCCTCAGGGACCAGAATATCCAGCACATAATTTATATGGGATTAAAAAACAACGCAGACAATTATTGTTGTATTACGAGAAACAAATACAATGAAGTATTTAAAGACATTATTTAATTTCATTGTCACATTAAGCACCAAAACCAAAAATGGCTTAAAAAAGAAGTATCGTTTTATTGTACAATGGTGTAAAGGTAAAACCCTTAGTTATGTTGTTCACCAATCGATTCTTATCGAATTCAATCGATCTCATTAACCTATCTTCTTTGAGATTGGTTAATGCAGGAGAATGAGTTTGATTGTAATTATATATACATATATACGTCGATTAAGAATACCAGTAAGCAAGAGATACATGTCAAACGAGGATTCATTACAACATTGAACACTTTAACATGTTTAAGTTACTTCTGATCACCACTGACATTCAATATGAAGTCAAACAATGATCTTATGGAATGAATACCAAGCTGCTTTTAGGGTTTAATAAGATTATAAATATAAAGAGGCTTCATTGAATTAAGATTAGAACAATGAAATAACATACAATTCAACAGGATTCAATTATAATGAATTGACCATACTTGTTTTTTTAAACATGTTTTAATTAATTTTATCACTAATGATGATGACCTTAGTTACATGTTTTGCTAAAAATCGACTCCCATTTGAACTAGTTACCTTGGTTACTCTCTAGACTTTGTCATAATTTTCATATTTACCATAGTCCCATAGGTGAGTAGTTAATTAGAAAAATAAAGCGTATTTAACATTAAATATTCTTTTCATTTTGATGGAGTTTTGTTCCCTGAGTTGGATAGTTTGGTCGTGGGACTTTCATCGTTCTTCTGAACAACATAATCAGCACAAACTTCAGATAGAAGTGAAGTTTTCGAATTTCTCCACATGTGGTTCACAGCTTGTCCTGTAGACCTCGGTGCTCATCAAAATCATCTACCTGAGCTACAAATCTTTTCCACTATATTCTTTCCAATATCATTTAATTTAATGTTGAACGTTATCGGCTTATAGACTCATTTAGTCATGTACATCGAGAAACAAAATGGTACTATTCAGTCATACTCTGACAATTTAAGAAAATATCTATGAATAACAATTATTCAATGTTCGCTGAATTTTGATAATGAAGATCATATCATCAGTAATATATCAAGATTTCTTTTCATAGTCATCAACATTATCATTGTAGGTTGTAAATCAACAATATTGTTGTCATTTTAAGAATAGAATGTTTAGTATTATTTGTAAATCACAACTATTTATAACCTTGCTGATTGGTTTACAATTTTCCCTAATTGAAAGTGATAAACTTCAGAGAAAAAACAGTTGAGCACATTGAGATCATTGAGCAACAGTGTTATTGAGTTAAAAATTTACTTATCTTATAGAACACTAGTCATGCATAGTAATTAATAATAAGGTGGAATTCACATAATATATAAACATATTTCCTAAGCCTGTAATAACTATTTCAGAACAAGCTAAAATAATGCTTTATTTCGGTTATATTTGGCATGTGGTTAGCAGTAGAATCTAGGACGCGGATTACATCTTAATTAGAACAAGTCGGCCGAATTATACGTGCAGCCTAATGTTGATGTTTATGCTGATACACAAACATACCGCTAATGTAATACATAAACTTGTAACATAACACTTTATTGAGGCAATCCATTCAGGATGCACATATAGCAGTTCAGAATACAAACTCTTAATAACAGCGTTTTAGATTGTCTATGTGATTTTATGAAATTTACAAAAAATTCCATAAATAATATATCTATCTACGTAGCTAATGTTAGTCAAAAGTGAGATCAATCATTACAGATCTCTTGACTTCGAAATTCAATAATATGCCATGTTTTACTCCATGAATTTAGCTATCCTTTTTGAGATGCATTCCTTTTCAGCATAATTTCCTTTCCAATTCCCTTGCTGTTCTCTGTGTTCTGCTCATGTAATTACTTAGATGGTGGATATGTTTAAGTTATATGATATTAATGACTAAGTGATTTGAACCTGATACTGTTAAGAATAAAACTATGGTAATCAAATGTTCTATCGAGCGAACTACGTTAAAAGATAGATTTTGAACTAATAGAGATATTATTCCATTTTCTTTCGCTTTTTTTTGAAGCAAAAAATAGTGCAAATATGATGATAAGCTACTTAACAAGCCATATTAGTTGTCACTTTAATGACCTTTCAGTTAAATAGATAACTATCAGAAATAACTCGCTGTAGTAGAGAACAAACCAGCTACCATCTGAAGAGGAAATTAGCAAAAGACGTTAGGAGTGATAGGGCATAAATTGGAGAAATAATCAAACTACGTGACAAAACATGGAATCCTGAGGGAAAATGGAAAAGAGGAAGACCCAAGAACACATTTCACTGGGAATTGGAGGCAGACAGAAAAAGAAAAAAATAGCACTTGAGAACAACTGGAAAAAAAAAGCCCAGGACAAAGTTGATTGGAGAATCTTAGTTGTCGACCTGTTTCACGATGGGTAAAAAGTATAATTAAGTAAGCTAACAGAAATGACATTTTCTATTTCATCAGCTAATTTTGATAAATACGTATTGCACAAAATACTTAATGAACACTTATATTCATTAATGAAATGTATACAATGATTGTTAATTATGCTGTCTGAAATACTTTAGGTTGCCAGACTGATTTATAGACACAAGAGTTAAGGCCGAAGTTAAACAACAGCTCAATTATTATTTGTTCTGTAAATTATTGATCTCATCACTAAACTGCAGATTTGAACCCAACTCCGACTACTTGAATTCAACCAGTCGGTTAGTATCACTAGCTGACACACATAAAACCTGTAGAGTAAAACTGAATGTAAATAAATCTATACTTGGTTAGGGAGTTAGTTTAGAGTAGAATCAAAAATGAGCATTTTTATTGAAGTCCGGTTCAGTGGTCTGGAGGTTAAGTTATAGCGTGCAAGACTGAAGGTCCTGGGTTTGATACCTCGTCGCGGGGTTATGGGTGAGCACTGCTGAAAAGTCCCACAATAGGATGAAACAACCGTCCACTGCTTCTAGGTTATCAATGGTTGCCTAACTTAAGTTGATTCGTAATCCTAATAATATTTTCGTTTAACTGGTGGAGTATCGTATAAACTACTTTGAAGATGTCTCACATTTGAACATAGTTTTCGTTCAACTTTGTTATTATTATTATTCAGTACTGTAAAAGTATTTAATACAATATCTTATTCTAATTTTATCTTCACATCAAATCATAATTTGACTCATTCAAACATTGTATTCTTCATTATCTCATCAGTTAATAGTGAATAACAAATTTGAAATAATGAAAAACCCATTGTATAACATAAAGTCTAATTAAAACATACAATTTAATACAATTTTCAATATAAGATACCTATTGCATCCATAAAAGTTCAACAGGATGGAATAAAACTCACTATAACAAACAAAAAAGTACTATAAACCAAAAAAAACTTTTTTTAAAGAAAAAGATTAGGAAGTTGAACTTCACATAATGAGCATTACTTCTTCACTGAATAGTTTCAAATATCAGACTATATTCACATTTTACAAGCATCATCACATTCTTGTGATAAAACAGTAGCGAATTCTGGTACATCTTTAGGATTAATTTTCAAAACATCAATAATTTGCTTATAATCAGGATGATTTACAACTTCTTTCTGTTCAAAATGATAGAGAACTTTACCACCTTGTTATAATAAAAGAGAAAACGAAGTAAACGTATACTATATACTTTGTATAGATCAAATGATAATTATTTTACAGAAACATATAATTCAAAAAACATTGTTGTAAGCCTGATTTATGATAGAGTTGAACATGTAGCATACACGTTCACATGGAGATAATTATTATTCACCAATAACCAAACAGATATTTGATGATTAACATTTCCGAAGGTTATTTAGTTCATGAAAACAAAACAGTTGTCCTACTTCATAACGGTATGTATTGAAATTCCTGAGCTAAACTGTAAGCCTATCCACCCCGAATCAATTGATAGGAAAGTGTATAGAATATGCTAGATTGTAGTCTATCTAAACATTAAATTCTCGATATAGTAGTATTGCTATATGGCCAAACCATTATATTGTGTCTAACCAAAAAATCAATAATTCATTGATTGGATTGTATAAAGAAATACAAGCTACTTATTACGAGTCATCTAGATATTGGGAATTAAAAGGTAAAGATGTTGTATAGGATAAATGAGGAATGTGATCACAATTTCAGTGAATTCAGGAATATCATATTTATATGGTATGTATCTCTGTTTATTTATCCCCTTTCATTTAGAGTGTGTCCTATTTATATAAACAGATAAACAACATACAAATAACTCAATTTTAGGATTGTTAAATAAGTAAATCACATGGATCAAACAGTTGAATCAGTAATTACTCTAATTTTTTAAGGTCACATTTGGACCATATGACAAATACCACAATATATAAGTGTAACTAGGGTTAAGATAATCACAAGCCCTATGTGATTAACAAATGTATAGATTGATCATAGGCAATAAGTAATTAAATAAATCCATCTAATACACACATAATATATGAAATATTTTCTTTTCTATGGTAAAACAACAGTTCCCAATTTCTATGAGTATATAGCACAAATAAATCCATATGGCCTGTGGCAATGAGACAATTTCTTATTCTTTCTATACGATGTTAATTTTCTGGCTCCTTTATTAATTGATTTACTTGAATCTTCATTTAATTGACATTTGTTAATTTTCATGAGCATTTACATTTATTGTTCAATTATATATTTATCAGTATGAGGTTGTTAAGCTTTTTGATGAGATCATGAATCGATTGAAAACTCGAAAGCACTGAATGGTTGTTTTATCCTACTATGGGATGACTCAGCAGTGCGCATCCACGATCCCACACGCGAGATTCGAACTCAGGACTTTCGGTCTCGTGCGCGAACCCTTAACCTCTAGACCACTGATCCGGCGTCCGACGGTGTTAATGTCTAACTTCAATCAATCCACGAATTCGCGCGACCATCTTCCAATGTCTAATTTAAAAGTGTAGGGATTTTGGTTGATCATTTCAAAATTCCCAATATTTCAATATAATTGTGTTCGTTATGTAGTTAGAAGTGGTCAACAGGAAACCTTGGATATAAGGTTCCAGCAATTTGGTGCTTGTTAACAATGTACACCTAGAATCCTGAAGGGACTGATGCTCGTTTTGAAATAAGGACTTGTGTTATCCAGTTTTACAGTTTGAGGCGTTACTACTGAGCTATTCGGGCAGCGGAATGACCTACTGTGGGAATTAACTATGGGTTTTTACTTGAAACGTGACATTAGAAATAGAGTGAATGTACTGTTCACAATCTATCCAGAGAACACCAATAACAACAACGTACATAGGAAAATAGAAATAAACATGATTAAATCACAATTACAAACCTTTTTCAACCACAAGAAGTCCACCAGTTTGCCAACCATCTCCAGTCATATTACCAGGTATATTAGCAGCCTAATAAAAATAATATAAAAGATAACAATCATTATTATATTTAGTATTATCAATGACTGTAGTGTTTATTAGTAGCTAAAAACAAGACTTAATATTAATTTCTTCATATTTTTAATTAAACGTATATTCGGTAAAGGGTTTCGTGGACATTGTAGAGTCTGTACAGTATACATCCATGCACTGACCTTACCTAGACCACCATTAAAAATGAGGAAGCATTTGACAGCTGTTTCATTTTGGTGAAAGACACCTCAGTGATGAAGATGTTAAGCGTTTGCATCGGAGATCGGAAGCCGTGGGGTCCATTCCCTGGGGCAGGGTCATGGATACACTGTTGAGGAGCCCCGCACAAAAACCGTCCAGTGCATCCTGGTCTTAAGTAGCAGTATAGCTAAGATCGGTTCTTGACTAAAACTACGAACGCATATTCAATCTTCCTTTATGAAGAACTGAAAATAATACTATTTATGTCAATTGATCAGGCACAAATACGCATTGATTTAAGCTGCCTCATAGGTTTGACTATTATCCAACAGGATATCACTGAAAAAAGGTAGTCATAATTTTAACTGTTTATAAAATTTACTACGATTCTGTCATTGGATTGTAAATACTTGTACTAATTTGATCATGGTTGTGGTAGTTCTCCACGTTTCAGTTCCCTACAGTAGAACTAGCTCGACTCTCCTATTGAGCATTCTGATTTCCATTTTTGATGACAGTTGCTTTGAGTTCCATATGTTCTTCAAATGTAGGAATGTGGCCTTTGCTTTGCTAATCCTCGCCTTTACGTTGGCATCGGATCCTTTTTGTTCATCAATGATGCTGTCGAGGTACCTAAGTATAATAACTGGTGATCGCGAATAGTTAAAAAGATACTATGACGAGAAACCTGGTGATGGCCATGGTTCAAAAAGAAGACAGTCAATAACATATAGTAGAATGTGACAAGAAAACATGGTATAAAACTCGAGGAGAAGCGATGGACGTTCACGATTGAAAAGTTAGGCTGGATGAATCTGAACTATCGTGATCATTTTCTGAAGGATATTATCTCAAGTCCTCCGAGGTATCCATTTTCCCTAAATGTACCACGCAAGACGTTTAGCTCTTCTTCAACTATATCTGTAGAACATATAGTACATATTCGATAAATAAGAGTTTTGATCAGATTTCTTCTTTACAGTAAAGGCACAAGGCTAAGGAAATATGTATATTACCCTGTCCAGGTAGTTTTCCTATTTAAATGCCTTCTTATTGACCCATCAATTCTATTTGTTAATAGAACGTCTAAAAAGGCTATTCTAGTGAAGTTAGGATAAATTCAGAGGCTGAATAATTTTTTTTAAATACAAAGATTAGATTTTATGATATGTGTTCCAACAGTTTCTGTTGTATGCAAGAGCCCGGTTTTGAACATTGAGTTTCTGGTAAACTTGATTTGATTAGTCGACAGACATTAATATACGCAAAAGGCAAATTACTAACGGAATTGATTGTTCTCGATGATATGATGAAGTAAGAATTAGGTCTCATATTTGGTCATTAATTCCAGTGAACATTGAATGACTGGTGGGTGTAGGCATAACACTAAGTACGCTGGCAGAACAAGCACTAATGGAATGAATCCCCGTTAACAGTCGCCTATGTGCTGTTCGGCGAAATGGCTCCGTAAGAACTCGGAAAGATAGGGACACACGTCGTCGCCTTTCCGTCGTTTCTTCCTACGCTCCCGCTGATTGCAGCTCGGATGAAATGAAAGATAACTTACAGAAAGCTCTCTGAACTTCTTCAGAAAGTTAAACACTCATACATAGTACTCGTATCAGGTGAATTTAATTTCCAAGTAGGTAGCTTAAACCAAACAGAAAGACATTTAGGCTTGTGTTTTAGTATTCTAGCTCAGCAAACAGATAATGGTGAGCGTCTGCTACAACAGTGCTAAAATAATCGTGTATTTTTAACAAGCACTGGTTTTAGGCATAAGAAGAAACATCGTCTAACATAGTGACCCCCTGCACCAAACCAATGATGGACTCAAATAGGCCATATTACCACCAGTCATCGTTGGAGAGGCTCGATAGAAGACTGCCGATCATTCTGAAGTACATGGTTAGACTCTGATTATGCTCTAATATGAGCACGCATTTGCTTGCGCCTCTCTGGACGCAGAAAATCCACATTTAAAAAACCCATTAGAGTTGAACTGTGTCAAGAAAGCCAAAAGTAAATTCCAGGAACAAGTGACGTCACACTTAGACGGTTCTACAAACGAGGCCGGTCCAGATGTTGCTTGGAAAGATATACAAACAGCTGTGGAAAGAGCAGCGACATCCATTAGTGATCTAAACCAAAGGGTTACGAATAACAAATCGATTTTTACTAAGTCTCTTGTACTGATAGATCCTCGTAAACTCATTCCATCAGGCTCTGAACACAGCGAAGAGTGAAAACAAATCAGATCTAAGTTAACCAAAAGTCTAAGGAACAACTGTGAGCAATGGTGGGCGACGAAAGCAAAAGAGATGGAAAAGGCAACAGCTGTAGTACATAAACCTTGTGAAGGCTCTTTACTCGAACACTACCAGTCGAGTCAGAGCTTATAGCAAACTTTCATCTGCTTTTGCAACCTCAAGTGGTGTCAGTCAAGGCTGTCCACTTTCTCCATTTTTGTTTAGCTTCAACATAGACCTACTGATGGAAATAACGTTCTCGTCGACTGAATTTTCGGGCATTGATCTCCTACCAGAAGGTACACTTATCGACTTAGAATACACAGATGATATAGTCCTGTTTGGTGAAGACTGATAAAATGCAGAGTGTTTTGATAACACTGAGCAACAATCCCAGGGTGTTTGGAATGCGTTTCTCCCCATCTAAATGCAAGTCAACACCTAAGCTAAGGATAGGGAGTGAAGTAGTCAAACGCGTTGACAACTTCACTTATCTTGGAAGTCTGATCAGCCCTAATGGGTTGGTGTCTGACGAAATCTCAGCACAGATTCGAAAGGTTCGTTTGGCTTTTGAAAACTTACGTCACCAGTGGCGAAGGCGAGACATCCATCTATCAATTAACGGACGAGTATACTGCGCGGCAGTCCGTTCTGTTTTACTTTACATCTGCGAAACGTGACCATTAACAGTAGAAGATACTCGTAATCTACTAGTATTTGACCACAGATGCCTTAGAAATATTGCCAAAATCTGCTGGGATTACCGGGTAATAGTCGGGTTAGACACAGGGTATTAGGGAATGATGGTAAATCAGTTGATGAGGTTGTAAATCTTCACCGACTGAGATGGTTGGGCCACGTGTTGCGTATGCCTAAACACCGATTACCACGACGCGCGATGCTGACTAGTGTGGGGAATGGTTGGAAGAAAGTTAGGGGCGGCCAAACCAAAACGTCGCATCAGTCCTTGAAGTCACTAACTTCATGTCTGAGCCATGCAGTTAGGTGCAGACTACTTGGTTGGGGTCCACGTCACTACTGTAACCAATGGTTGAATACTCTGGGTGAAATGGCTCAGAATCGATCACGATGGCGTTGGTGTATACACTCTACGTCTTCCCTTAAACCGTGAGATTAAAATTGCTCAATTTCTACCAACTAATTCTTTCTTCCTGTGTTACTTCTTTATACACAATCTTTCTTTTGTATATTACCACCTATGAATTAACTACTTCTATGGATTTGGTGTTCATTTTGTTGTGCTAATGAGGTGTGGCAACTTGGATCGATGCATATATGTGCCTGGTCGTACGTTGTAGCTGACCGACTGATATCTTTCTTACATAACTTCTGTTTCGTCGATCGGTGGGTTATTGTTGAATTGTTGTGTATTGGTCAACGGGTTTATCTAGTTCGCATAGGGTAACTTTCCTTATTAAAAGAATCTCTCAATCGTTCTCATTCAGTAATACGGAATCGACTTTTAGTTCACAACAATAATACAAGTAAGATATTATCTTGTATAGTAAAGATTAAGTATACAAAGTAACCTTGTATACACTCCTATTATTTATCACTTTTTTAGCTTAAATTTACACAGGTTGAACTTCAAACTAATCTTAACAATTTCGATAATGTAATAAGAAGACAAAGATTATTCTTATTATTATTCAAAAGTCGATCTAGTCTGGACCGCCACTGAAAACCTGGAAGCTCTGGACGGCCGTTCCATCCCAGCACGGGACGATTCAGCAGTGCGCATCCACGATCCCGCACGTATGACTCGAACCCAGGACTTTCGGTCTCGCGCGCGAACACTCATCCTCTAGACCAGTGAACTGGCATACAACGGTGTTAATATCAAAGATTGACTCGTGAATTCAACTGTGGAAATACTACAATCTCCACAAATTACCATACTGATAATAATTATTGATTGAGTCATAATGGAAAGAGCTAGAGATTTTTCTGGTAGAATTCTAAGCAAACGTTAGAATCATGTGACATAACCTTAAATTGATTATAACGATACCATTGGTTTGAATTCATATCCCAGTCGATTTATTTTTATTCTCTATGTTATTGCATTTAGACAAATAAAAGGAAAAGTGTACTTTAAATTTTCTGACGATTTAATGACTTTTTTATTAAAGAAAACGCATATTACCTTTGCCTTTGAATTTAAAGAACGACCAGCTTTCGTCAGTAAAGAACAGAAACCAGAACAGGCGGAGACTTTTTTATATTCTAAAGCTTTATATGTCTTACGTTCAGGATCTAAATAAAGATCTACAATGATATTAAATAATGGTTTTAATTTAAAGTCAAGTAATGAAGAACGTTGGATGATATAGTTATTAATACTTTTCCTAAGATTACACTGAGTATAATAATAATAATAATAAGCTGAATACATCTGTTAACAATAAACCATTCACTTTATATGACTGTTTAAAGACACTAATTGGGAAACTGTACATGTTTCTTACGGCATTTTCAGTAGGGATCGCAAGTTTTGATAGCGAGTATGCATCTCAACCTTTTCCAATGGGAATCGATTAATATTAAGTCATATGGTTAGTATGTAATAAGAAACACAGCAAGCCAACGGAGAAAATGATAATAATTTTATAGGAAATAATCTGCGACACATTGGTTGAGCATTAAATGTCTCGAAACTTGGAAGTAATTAATAGAGATACAGACAAGTTACATTAACTCGACTTGGAAAAATATTAAAGAAAATACGATCATTGACCTTCAATATTATTATTATTATTATCAAATAAACGTAATTCAAGACATTCAAAGGTATTGAAAAACCAAATTGTCAGACGCACTATTACTAGAAAACTTACCACGAGCAGGGTTTCCTGTCAGCTACCTCAAAAAACCTAATATCAAAAAATAGTGCGCATGATCTTAATCACTTGGAGTAGTGGCTAAATTTCAAATTGATCGATGATAATCGACAAGAAATAGGGACTAAAAAAATATGACACCGGTCACAACTCAATGATCAATCAATGTAACTATCCTTCCCTCTTGGTTGAGTGAACACCTCGATATGATGATAAACAGTAAATTATTACTGAAAACATACGCTGATCTGCTACTGTATGTAATGAATCCCATAATTTCGTCACTAATTAATTTCAGAAATGAATATCAAAAGATTATTATATTACAAATGTAGGTTTATATAGGTTTATTTACCTCCATCAAAATAATGTCCATCTAAAAATTCTTTTACACCACTTTCATCGAATGTAATTCCCATTAATTTAATATTGCGTGCATCCAAAGCAGGTTTTAAATGACTCAAATTTTTAGCTTCTAGTCGGCAAAATTTACATCCCAAACGACGAAAGAACGTAATAATACATGTTTGATCCTTGATGTACGATAAATAAGAAGTATGACTTAGCAAAAAAACACAGATGGTGAAGCATACTCGTTATAAAAATATTGAGCAATAGCATAACAGCTTACACACTCGAATGCTGAACAATTCATTACAGATTCGAAGATATTTTCTGGCAACTATCTAGTATAACCAGATCTCGTTTAAAAGTGTAGACAGAAGCAGAGTACATGTACCTGGGATTGGTTCAACATTTGCAGAACGCTATCTACAAATAATGACCTCAACGTTAAATGATTAAAGGATAATTGGTAAGAATTAGACTTGGGATTTTCGCTCATTAACAAACTAAAAATAGGCAGACAGGTGTACCAACGTATTAAACAAGAAGAAAGTCAAATAAGTGGAAATAACAATGTAAAACTAAGCAGGAAAAAGGAGGATCGACATAAATGAAACTGGGAAATGAAAATATGGTATAATACTGTTATAACTTGTGGTCTGAGTGCCCTTCTAATATGTACTTAATGATACTGCCAATTAGAGAGCAGTGAATTATCGATCGGACCAGTGACGCATAAAACACGTACGAACAGTCTAGAGTCCTGATTGGTCCTGCTTCCCGCCTAGCCCAGCCATCTGAGTCCAGAACACCAATCTCAGCCTCTGCAATATGAATCATTTATTGCAAACATACGGGGTTTATATACCAATCAAACAGACCACATTGTACCAATAAAATATGAAACAACATTTGTACAGGTATTAGCCAGATGTGGCTGTGAATGAGGGAGGTAGTAATTAATAGACAGGGCATAATTCAAGAATGGTAGATCGTATAATAATAGTTCATAGGTCAAAGTAAAGCTCATAATAAGAGGGACATGAATATGAACAGCTTAGTTATTTAACAACTATACGATAAAAATATACGTTTAGTATTGGTCCATAAACGGATCCCAAAAACTACTATTCGTTATGCTTATCGGGACCTAACAAATACTATGTTCAGGAGTTGAAGAAAAATCACACATTCGAGCCACTCCAACCGATATTGATACATACTATCTGAAGTCTTTGATCATCATAAGAACACAACTAAGAGCGAAACAAGGTTTATGCGTGAACGGACTCCTCATACAAATTTGTATTATAATTATCTAACGTTAACTAACTCAATAGTGACCAAATAGTTCAGCAACAACAGAAACTACAACAAGATCAGGAAGAGTACATTGGCCAGTTATATGGTAACCCCATATTTATCTAGACCAAATTCTGAGATTATCCATATAACACAAAAATTCTCTTTTTCTATTATGATCATTATTGACCTTATGGATTTTCATCATGCTTACATCCTAACTTATATATATATATATATATATATATATATATATATATATATATATATCCGCGTTCTTGTGGATTTTATTAATTACTAACAATACACTATCCCAACAACTAGTGTTCTGGCTTTTGAGTATTCTCCGGTTAAATCACAGTATCAACTAGGAAAACTGACCTGCTAAAATATTTACTGAACGTGACATCGTCTATTGGAGTTAAATAGAGAAGAATTAGCTTCCACAACCATTCTACATTAAGATCAGTCCTATTACAACATCCAGCCAATAAATTCGATTGTGATAAGTTCAAAAGCAATAAATTCCTAATCAGATGGAGAGACAAGGTAGTGCCAAATGAGCTGTGGGATTAGTAAGATGTTAAGGATATGGTTTGAGAAATACAAAGTTAATCTAAGAAAAATCAAATTAAATATTCATTGGAACGACTTCAAGAAGGTACTTCTTAGGACTGGTTATCATATTCTTAGGTTACCAGGACTTTAAAGAATAATCCCGTCTCCCGTGCCAGCTACATTTATTACAGACTTCGTCTCGCTCACTTCATTTTATTTAACATATCCAATTAGTACTAACAACCTTAGCTTTAAAAATGTTGTCCCTGATCTCCTAGAACCGGAATTCGAAAGATATGTTAAAAAGCCCAATGCTTAGATTCACCAAAGAGGCAGGATTGTAAAATAAGTCATAGCAGAAAAATACACAACAAAAACCCACTGAACAATGAGAAAGTCTAACTAGCTTCTACATACTCTTCAGTTGCTTTTCAGCATGCTGAAATGAGTGACTGAGATTCGAGATAGGTTACTAAGCAGAGCTGATAAACCAGTGGACGTGACTGTGCACTTTTGTCAACTCAAGTGGTCGCAACTGTAAAATATAAAGCCAGTTGATGATGAAGTTAGTTGGCCATTAGCCGATCTGTTGAAGAGTAGAATCAAAGTACTATAAATCACGTCTCCAGCGGTGGAGGCGTTCGAAAAACTAAGAAGTACTCTATGTCCAAAAACTCTTCTTGTTTGTCTAAATACTCAATAACCATTATAACTTGTGACAAATGCATCAAATGTGGTTATTCTATCAGTCTTACAACAATACCTTAAGCGTAGGTGGCTGCACTAATTCAGCACTATGTTTGGAAAGTCCCACAACATGTTTGAGGGCTTAGCAACAATTTCGTAACCTTCCCTTTTGTTTCCTTACTCAACAGTGCTCAAAAAACGACCAACCAGAAGTTTAAAGGCATTTGAGGACCCCATTGATGTTTTAGACTATAAAATCTTTGGAACCAGGCCACCGAAAGTTTACCAATAAACAATTAGCAGCTTTACTCGATAATGTAGTTCTTAACTTCTTCGACAGACTTTCTCAAAGGTTGCATTGAAACCTATTAGATATACTAGAAAGCTTTTTACCGAAGCCTTAAGCATTGTTATAGACAGATATTTATAAAATGAGAAATACTACTTGGACACAAAGCATATTTCACACTGAGATAAGTTTTGAGGCTAAATTATTAGTGGCATGTTTTTAGTCGTGTACTGGTCCACAAAGTTTCTCATGTTACACGAGAAAATAAAGCTGTTACATACTACATGCAAATTCCTTTGAGATAACGGAAAAAAAGAAGTAGAATACTCAGTGAATGACAAACGTGTAGTTAGTATTGTGAAAGAGATTAATAAAGTGGGTGAAACTGCGGTAGAAGAAATTAAATTTAACATGACTAATATAGAAAGAAATTATGAGACTAGACATTTCTGACAATATCAACAAAATCATAGTGATATCAAAAACGTTGACGTCATCATGGTTTCATAAACGTGAGTAATATTTGAAATGAATGATAATGCAGTACTTATTATTAATCAGAGCTACTGTGTAACTAAGGGGTTTGTATCTTGAGCTTTGAGCTACACGATAAGATTAAAGCCTGATGATAATAATTGGTTGCCGAATCGAAATAGGCAGATTGTTATTTCTACCCAAGATCTGATGGTATTCTCTGATCACTTGATCCCTGATTTACATTAACAAAGTGTAATTCCTGAAAATATTAAAGGTGTAGAACTGACAGATAAACTTGTAGATATGCTGTATGTAAATATCGATGCTCATAAAGGCTATAGAGACAGTGCCACATGACAAATAATCGTAAACTTTTACTATAGCTCTTGTAATGTGCAGTATCATATATTGAAATAAAAATAGCATACCGAAGCCTAAAGTATGAGATTTAAAAATTCCTTTTATATGGACTGAAACGTTGATCAAATGAACTAGGGAGTCCTAGTGTAAGGGGCACTATCGCACCTTTTATTTATTGGAAATAGCTGATAACAGAGTCATCGACCAACTCGTTTGATCACAAACTGTTACAGCACATTGTTACCCTTGTCTATTACAGTAAAGGAACTGAGCAATCTGATATGATTTCCAATATGCAGAGAGAACGTAGTGGCTACAGAAAACCACCTTAGAGATCTTTTCAAATAAGCCATCTCTGGGTATGGGATTAGTTTAAACAGGTACAGAAGTATAAAGGATCATTTATTTAGAAATTAATTAAGATGAAATGCAAATTATTAGCCAAGCACAGATTTATGTAATTGCTTTGGCACCACTTTGAGTGTGAGGGCTGGTGATACTAGTTGGATACGCAAATAGAAGTACGTGAGGTAAGGTTACAACCTGAATCCTAATAGTTAAAATTTATGTGCTTTAACAAATGAACTGTTCCTGCACTAACTAATATACTGATGTTAAAATATAAGTCAATGTATATTAGTGTATTTTTTATGACTGATGGGCTAAATAATAAACCGATCATTTTTACAAATGATGTGATGAAGACTGCACAACAAAATTGAAATTATTTGCAGAAATCACCTACCTTTTAAAAGTTTTTTGCACACTATAAACTTAGTAAGAGAAATTTGAATATGGTCTACAAACAACAGAAAACTAGCATATTATGTTTTGAAATAAATTGAGTTTTGGATAGAGATTTAATAATAAAGATATGTTTTGCTATATCCTAGTGAATAGAAAAATTGTAATTCTAACGCTTCGTGACTTAGTATATTATATATTGACTGTCCTTCAACCAATCAGTCAGTCATATACAACGTAGGACCTGGTACATATATGCACCGGCTCAAGTTGCCATATCATATAGGGAAAGCGAGATACCAGAGTAGTATACGTAATAACAGTATTACTGATAATAGAAGAGAATACACATGCGAGATATGACTCGAAAATAAAATATGGATTCATATAGTAAAACGAAAATTTCTTTCAGATAAATAAGAAACATGAGATCCAAAGGAAGAGAGAATGATTGCATCTACGCCACTGCGTACGATTCTTGTCAATGCAATTCATGGTGTACAACCGTGAGTTAGGATAATCATTCGGAAACCAACCAGGTAGTTTGTAAACATTCATATATCTTAGTTCAACAGTTAATAACTTCGTGGACTGGTGACTTGTTTTAGTTTGGCCGCCTCTAATTTTCTTCCAACACATGCATACATCAGCCATCATCGCCTGTCAAGGTAGGTAGTAGTTGGACATACATAATATATGCTTCAGCTACCTCGGTTGAAGATTCACTGTCTTGTCAGTCGATTTGCCATCTTTACCTAGTACTTGGAGTTTAACCTCAGAATTGCTCACTCGATGATCCCAACATTCATGAGTAATGCTTCAAAGGGGTCTATGATTAAATAATAGTAACCTACGAAGGTTCTGAAGTGATAAAACAAGAGGAAAGGGACTATTTGGCGGTATACATACCTTTAAGTTGGAGAGCGAATGTCTCGACTAAGACACAAGTGATGTAAGTTGGCAAAAGACAATCAAGATTTTTAAATCCGTACCGATATTTTATCGGGTAGACCACCACCCACTAGGGGTAATGCGACTTTCAAGTGAAATGATCAATATGCCCAACTACTTTAACCCTTATTAGTTCATGTGAAGACACAAATACGTTTTCAAGCTAAATTTTGTATCTAGAGGGAGAGATACGCATCCGAAACATGCTTGGTTTGCTGCTCAAAGATTTCAAAAAACCTGGATTATTTCACCTTCCTCAACAAACAGGACTATATCATCTGTGTATTCTAAGTCAATATGTGAATCTCTTGGTAGGAAATCAACCTCTGAAAAGTCGGACGATAAGAGCGTTATCCCTGAAAGAATCTCCATAATAAATTGAAAAAAAAACAGGGAAAACGGACAACCCCAACGGACACAAATTAAATTTATTAATCCCGATGACAGCTTATTACTTAATGGTTTTAGGAAACCGCACAATGAAGTTTCCAAGACCAGGTTAATTTTGAAGCCACAAAGCTTCGAAATCCCTGGATATTTACCCAAGTGGGTTGGATGTATTATCAGATGCATTTAAAAAATGAATAAAAAAATTGGTTTTTTAAATTCTTTAAAATGCAGGAAACCTGACTGAAATACTCGATTCGTCGTTATCTGTTATGTATGTAGAAGAGTTACCAAGTTCCATGAAATTTCAAGCTTCTTTACGCTAATGATACAAGGATTTGACGAGGAGTATGTGCGGATAAAGATGAATGTGCTCTTTAATCTCACTTCAACAAGACTTAATTGATTAGTGACATAGTTGATATCTACTGGTACTTTAATATATCTTTGTGCCCACGGAGGTGATAACACTTCAAGTTGGCAAGACATTTCTGTCGCTACTTAAAAAGTACAGTGGCATTTTCCTCTGAGTATATTTTATGGTATTGATCGTTAAATTACGCATCAAGACTACTGTTTTTGCTTCAATTGAATTTATTTCAGCTAAAGTAATCCCTAACAGTACCGCTTTTTTCTAGAGTTTATCGTCTGTAATTTTCGAGTACAGATACAAAAAAACTAAGGGCACTGGTATTTATTTTTCCTCGTTGAGTGCATCCTTTAGTATTGTTTGTAACCGTAGGTGTTAAGGTCTTTTTGTAACTACTGAAATCGGGGTTTTTGTTGTTGTTAGGTACAGTTATATACAAACCTCTGTTTTTTGTTTGTGTTCAGTGTATATCACCTATCAATCCTTAAAAGACAATTTATCTAGAGATCAGTTTTCACTGTGAGACCACAAAGCAAATTTGTGGCTCAAGTAAAACATCGTTGCTATTTCCCGGTCGATGAGGGGATGCAATGTGATAACAGCAATAAACGGCATCATAATGTGTGCACCGGACTCACACCGGCTGCATATAAACGGTGCTGCAAGCCATTATCACGTTGGTTGTGTAAAGAATGTTGTTCTACTAAGTCTCTGCTGATTCTAGAGGCAATCGAGCTGTTAAACATAGCTAAAATGTTACCCTCAGATAAACAGACAGCAGTAGATGAGTAGAATTTCGCTTTCGAGGAAATAGAGAGTGTTATCATGAGCCCAGCTCTGGATTTGAACAAGACCATAAAGGTGGACCCCCCTGTGAGGATCACAGCCCGGTTGACTGTATCAAGAGACGAGCTGTATAAGTAAAAATAAATGAGCATCGCCGTAATGGTGAAAGAAACCTCGTTCTTAAGGGTTTTCAGATTGTAAAAGTTCGGAGCAAAACGATCCCCAAACCACTCTGGGTCGTAAGGGAAAGTTCTCCACAGAATTAAAGGTGTGCTACACAAATGCTCTCAGACTACCAAATAAAATGGAGGAGCTCAAGACAATGATGGATATAGAAAAACCGGATGTTATTGCTGTCTCAGAAACATGGTTAACAACAGAATTGTTTGATAATGAAATTTAATTGACTGGTTTTTTATCCAGTACGGCTGATAGATTAAACCGTAGGGGAGGCGGGGTTATCCTGTACACGAAAAGTACCTTAGCCATACGAGGTGTTGAGACAGTGGCACATGATTTAGGGACATGTGAACTGGTGCGTCGCAGGCTGAAATGTAGATGGCAAGATACTGAATTAGTTGTAGTATATCGCAGTTCAGAATGTGTAATAGATGACTTCCTCCTAAGCAAACTTAAACGCTGGTGTAATAGGGGTAAAAGCTTTATAGTAAGCGACTTTAATGCAGCGTATATACAAAGCTCCACGTCTTTCCTGGATTAAGTCTTTATACACGGTGATGAAGTCGGTCAAATGATTTTCCTCATACCACTAGGGAGAAGTGACCATGCAGTCATATTATTCAGGTTCATGGCTGAGATTGCCTGTCAAACAGTTGCGCCGGCCCGTCCTAATATATGGAAGGTAGATATGGAGGCAATCAACTCCGCATCACCGGTTGAAAACTGGGAAATCGACTCGAGGGCATTAGTACAAAAGGCATAGACTCATTTCAGGCGGTTATACGATCGGGTAACTCAACCATACATACCCTGGACAGAAGAGGTTTATCTTGCACAACAAACCTACTTATAGCAAGGGAGCAATGGATAAAAGCTCTAGACAACGGAAAAAGACTGGATGTTGTCTACATAGACTTCAACAAAGCATTTGACAAGACGCCAACAAATAGAATGCTATTAAAGCTAGAAAATTTTGGTATTGCTGAACCGCTGCTAAAATACATTAAGGATTTCCTAGTTAGTCGTAGACAAGAAGTAAGAATAAATTCCAAGTGCTCCACCTGGAGATTTTGGTGGCCCATGGATCTGACTCCAAGATCGTATAAATGATTGTTATCGCCTTTTCTCGTATATCATCGTCGACTCAAATCACGTTAGTCAATAACGGAATTTAGATAAGTCAATTAACGAGAGTGACCTTTGAATACATATATTTTGTATGTAAAGTGAATGTAATGGAACAGAGCAAAATGACGCGCAGGGAGGATGGCTGGGAAGCCAACTCCATTTTAGTCAAGCGTTACTCAGTATTTATAAGCAGACAAAATAAAGCCACAGACATGTGATGAGTCATGGGATATGAAGTGTACACACATATACGCTCATATAAAAACAGTCAAGACTGACAAGCGAATAATTGACAAGGTCAAAATATGACTCAAGTAGAATGAATAGAATGGGATGTCCGAAAACTAGAATAAGATATATTATGGGCTAAAACTAATGACTAACACTACAAGATCAGTACTTAGTGGAGTACCGCAAGGTTCTGTCCTAGGTTTCTTACATTTTATACTGTATGTAAATGATCTCCCAAGTTTAGTACAGTCTCCAATGTTATTATACGCTGACGATGTAAAAATCTGGCAAGAAATAACAGGAGACGCAGATGCATGCACATTTCAGGCAGACTTGAATATTTCGGCTAACTAGTCTAAAGAGTGGCTGATGCCTATTAACGCGGTAAATTATATCTAAATGCACTTCGGGAATACAAAAGTAAATAGGTACAGCATAGGGGAAGTGCCTGTACCCGTGATCCGGTCTTACAAGGATCTTGGGGTGACAATGAGTCATGATATTAAGACTACGGCCCATTGCCGGGAGGTCGCAGCTAAGGGGTTAAGAACCCTATGAGCTTTAAGACGGACATCCACCCGTTTACATGCTACCATGTTCACTACAGTATACACAACCTCAGTGAGAACTAATCTTAAGAACTGAATTCAGGCTGCAAGCCCGTGTTTAAAATGTGACTCGGATATCCTGTAAAAGTACAGAGGGCAGCCACCCGTGCAATTCCAGAACTGTGGGGTCTACCAAACAAAGAGCGACTTGAAAAGCCAGACCTCTTTACTCCGTCTTATGACGGATCAGATCACAGGTGATCTGGTTTTGATGTACAGAATACTAAGAAATGATTCGACGAGTTGTTTCGAATTTTATATCCTACCTACGTAAGACCACAACTAGAGTACTGTGTCCAAGCAGCTAGCCCATGTCTGATAAATGATACGAACTCACTTGAGCGTATTCAGTGCGTGGAGACAAAATTAGTGAAGGGCCTTTCTAAACTCCTTTACGATGAGCACATAAAACGCCTAAACCTTTTCCCCTTGTCGTATCGTAGGACGCGAGGTGATCTTAAACTGGCATTTCGTATCTTTAACTATGATTTGGGTGTTAATATGTCTTATCTTTTTGCTCCCTCCAGCACTAATAATCTCCGAGGTCATAGAAGCTTCACAAACCGCGATCTAATAAACTTAGAGTGAGGTCCCGTTTTTCTCATCGAGCAGTCAATGACTGGAACGCCTTACCCGAACAAGTAGTATCATCCCCACCAGTGATGATTTTCAAGGAGAAACTGAACTTTCATTGGACGGCAATCTGCCAAGATTAACACAGGTTCACCAACCTACTATACTTATTACTGAAGTCTGATACTAAGTTCCAGTAAAGGCTTACGGCAAAGTCAGTTGTATAAATAAATTCTACCGATGATAAACAAAAAGGCTCTAGTATCGATCAGTTTTACTCAAAACAGAATATGACCAGTAGGATTTAAATGTTCATAAACATCATTTGTAGATTAGAAACCACGTTTAATGACTTACTCGCCAGAATGAGTCCAAAGTACATGTTTGCGAGCCCAAAGCAGAATGTACAATGCACGTACCAACCTTCGCGAGCAAAGGAGATGCCATTTCGGATCACCTAATAGTCTCTAGATTGCTACCAATCAATAGCTCATATTGAAAACAAAGATATAAAATTGACCGCGGTTGTCCTTCTCAAGGTCAAGTTAACTACCAATCAAATTTTGGCTTAGCGTCGTTTCAATTGGTACATTTCAACATCAGGTAACCGACCAATAAGTTTAGTTGAAAGACCCTACAAGAGCTTGAGGCTCAAGCTTTCAAGAATGGTTTGTTTTACTAATACACAGTTGTTGTTTTTTTAAAAGTGAAGATCCCTTGAATGAGCACAATCAGATCCTTATTGGTCTTTAATATACAAGAATATCTATACCCATATATGAAGTTGTTAAACCAGTAAAAACAGCTTACAAGTCAGCCAGTTTCCCAATCAATCAACAAAGGGGAGATAAAGGGGACAAAAGCGTAAATAAAGGGGAAATATCGCTTTCTCCGCCTTCATGTCGGTTATTTAGGGGAAATATCAATTTCTCCACCCTTACGTCGTGTATTTGGGGGATATTTGTCGACACTTATACGTAACGTACGGTGTTTGAATATGCCGCATCCCGAACTTATGTCTTCATAAACGTCGACAAAATAACGTATCGTTTGATAGAAAAACAAAACTATTGTCATAAACACAAGTAACAAAATATGGACCCAGGGATTTCTCTGTTCAATTACACTTGGTCGATAGTGGTCATGCATAAAACAGAAATAGGTCATTTTTAGGTCAGATTACTACTAGTTTTCGATCTTGGCTCTTACACATATCAGAAGTTACTAGGATTCCAGCTAACAATCTAAGTCTTTGTATTCATCTGGAATTTATAACACCCTTATATCGTCCTTTACCGAACAAGTCTTAATAAAAGTTTTTATTTATTAGTATTTCCTTATTCTTTGTTCGTTTATATTTCTTCACCCTTATACGTTCCACTGACCAATTATCTGAACACTTCTTATTATGTAATCTAATGATTTTTTATGAATACTGTCATTGTCTATATTTTTAAGTCATTGACCTACCTCCTATTATTAAATATTAATTTAGGCCCTTGTTATTCTTATTGCAACTGGTTCACCTATCAACACACTATCAATTTTTACTCTTTACTAATGTTTTTTTTGAAAATATAATTCATCTCAGTGTTATCATTGATTCGTAAACTGCCTTGGTTGATCTAATGATTTCTTATATGTATATAAATCTCCTTGTATATTACGTCAAAGCCTGATGAGGATCTAATTGAAAACAATATTGTTCTCAGTCCCAACAGGAGAATTTTTAATATTTTAAATCTTATCTCATAGATTAATTTAATATTACTGAATAGGATAGATATTTACTATACGAATGATATGAAATAGTAACTTTGTGACTAGATTCACTTGGTATTGTTTTACTTGAATCTTCCCATTGGTGTTTTAGGACTGAAATTGATCAGTCTCTTATTGGCATATGTACATACTGTGCGTACGCCTCGATATTGCCTTAATTTACAAGCATTCTAAGCAAAGATGGATAGTGGCTAGCAGTGGAATCCAGGACGCGCGTTTCGTCCTGTTTGGGACTCGTCAGCTGGATGTACCTGCATCTCTGAGTTGATGTTCACCCTGGGACTCGAACTCAGTACCGTTCGCTTCAAACGTCATCGCGTTATCCACTTAGCTACTGAGTCCTGATAGCCACTTGCTTGTGTAATAGAGTGAAGTTTAATTCACTTGGTATTGTTTTACTTGAATCTTCCCATTGATGTTTAGGTCTGCAATTAATCAGTCTCTTATTAGTATATGTGCATACTGTCCGTATTGTCTCGGAGTGAAAATCAACTCTGAGATGCAGGTACATCCAGCTGACGAGTCCCAAATAGGACGAAACGCGCGTCCTGGATTCCACTGCTAGCTACTATCCATCTCTGATTTGTGATTAGAGTTTATTTTTAATATCTGCAATTTAGAAAAGTCAAGGAAAACATAGCAAATTTCATATAACGAATAAAGTAATATATTTCGTTGCTTTAGTAGATTCATTACAACACTACACAAGTTAGTTAATTAGTTATTAGTGCTAAATTTACCAATTTCTATCACTTAACTATACTACAGTACAAAGTGTTTAACATGAACTAAACGTAAGGTAAATAGAATAATAGAAATATAAACTGATCGTTAAAATTCAACACTGGATTCAACTTAATGTAATATGTTCAAATGAAATCAAAGAAAAAAAATGAACTAAATAGACATTAAGTGTACAAAGAATAAAATGAACATTGAAAAATGAAGGCATGAAATCCTTCTGTCTCTCTCTCTCTCTCTCTAATCAATAATGATCTACTACTGGTTCATAAGACCTTACTATTTGCTTCTATCTTTTTTTTCCTATTATATTCTACAAGTGATTACTATTGCAGATTGTTGTTCAGTTTGTTACTTTTTAGAGTCACCGTGTTCTTTTTTCTTTTGTGAATTACTACTCTTATTTGTTTGTTTCTTTGAATTATTTACCAAATCTATATGTTTTGATTTCACTGGTAATTGTTCAACTATGAATGGATCAAATAATTCTGTTTGTGTTTTACCATTTAATACTGTTTTAATATATTTACTCTTAATACTGTTCGCTTTGTTAAAACTATTTGTTACTAATTGGATAGATGAATTTTTAGGGGATATAGATTTATCCAGTGTATCTGTAATGACTGATTTGATAGAAGTATGATCATTTAATTCGGTGGAAAATTTTTTTCGATTATTTTGTAGATTATTTTGATGATATAATTGTGATGCATGTTGTTGAAGTTGTGTTTGCTGTTTTTCATAATTGTTTGTAACGGGTGTATTAATGATCAGTGAATTTTTGGTGCTAATTATTTTCTCTGAATTAAAATGATCTTGTTGATTTGATAATGTTTGTTGTATACTTGATGAATTTATGGATGTATCAAAAGGTATAGAATTTGATTGAGTCGATAATGATGACAATGATGATGATAATGCACTTAATGCAAATGATCTTGATTTACTATTGGTTATTTTAAATGATACTTGTAAAATTCTATTATCTAATACAAATCCATTTAATGAATGAATAGCTAATACAGCTTCTTCATAATTACTCATTGTAACAAAAGCAAAACCTTTACATTTATTATTAGTTGTATCATATACAATTTTAATAGATTGTACAGCACCGAATGGACCAAATAGTTGCCATAAATTAGATTCTTCTACTTCTGGAGCTAAATTATACACAAATATACACCAACCATTAGATGTTAAGCCACCAGTACTTGCTACAATTGTCGGTGCTAAAATTGAATTGCTCATAGCGATTGTCGAAAGTAGATCTGTTTCAGTGGAACTAGGTGATGTAATGGAATATTTTAATCGATTTGATATTGCAGCTATTCGTTGTTGTAGTGGATTTAATAATCCTGCGGCGATAACTGCTGAAGTAGCATTTCGTGATAATGGTGATGGCATAGCAGTAGACGTTGTAATAGCTTGTAAATGAGCTGCTTGTTTTAATAATACAAGACTAAGATTATCAAATTTTATTGAACTTGGTGAATTGGCAAATTTCACGGTAATTGGTCTATTTAGCATATCGTTTGAATATTCAGATGGTAGTTGATGACCATTTAATTGTTGTATAGCTAATTCAGCTTCATAACGATGATCAAAACGTATAAAAGCTACACCACGTGATATACCTGTCTTATTATCATATAATATACGTGCTGTTATAATACGACCATATTGACTAAATAAATGTTCTAATTCATTTTGTGTCATTGTTTTAGGTAAACCACAAATATATAAATTTGCACCTTTAATTGATTCACAATTTGGTCTAGCTAATGATACTTTAATTGTTTTATTTTGTAATGACAAACCATTCAATGTATTTATTGCTTGTTGTGCTTCATTTGATTGTGAATATTTTACAAATGCATAACCAAGACTTTCACCACTTGTTTTATCACGTATTAATTTACAACTTTCAACTTGACCACATGTAGAAAATAATACTTTGACTTCTTCTTGTGACATATATGGTGGTAAGTAATTGATTATTAAATTGGTTTCATCAGTGTAATTATCATTATTATTATTATTATTATCATTACTATTATTCACTGTTATGTTTATATCATATGAATTATTTGTTGAATGCTCATAATTGTTGTTATCATTATGACTATTAGCATTCTTTTTAGTAGTTGTTAGACAATGAGTTTTTGGATTGTTGCTAATTGAAGTTGGTGAATGTAAATGATGGTTTATATCATTTCCATTTACCTTATGATCGTGTACTGTAGAGTTATTATTACTATTATTATTATTATTATTATTATTATTATTATTATTATTATTATTATTATTAGTAGTAGTAGTAGTAGTAGTAGTAGTAGTAGTAGTAGTAGTAGTAATAGTAGTAATAACCGGTCTTTTCTTAGCAAATTTACTTGAACATTGACTTAACAAATAAGGAGAATCAGATGGACATAATGAAGAGACAAGAGTTCTATGATCATGATGTATTTGTTTCTGTCGTTGATGTTGATTTGACTCAAGACTATTTGATTGGTTGACACTAAATGATGATGAGGAGATCGGTGATGTATTGATAGATACTGCTATTGTTGTTGTTGAACAAGATACTTGTGATTTCATATTAGTTTTGAAAAAATTGTCAAGATTTTGTTGTTTAAGTGAACTGTTACCATTACAACTTGAATTTATTTTATGAATGTCAGAAGTAACAATATCATCAATGTATCCACTGGCATTTCTGTGATAAATACTAGCATCATTTGGATAATTACAACTATAAATGTCATGTGCATTATCATTATCCGATGATGGTTGACTATATGTTGTTGAAATTTCGTTGTTTATTTTTAAATCTGTTAATGTTCCTGATTTTGTTGATTCTACTGGTGAGGCTGTAGTAATGATTGAATTATTTTCTGGATAACCTGGAGAAAAGAGATTATTTTTTAAAATAATATTTAACATATAAGTAATTACTCCATGAATCAAATCACGACTGATAGAGGAGCACTGAAAGAGGTAGAAATTTTTACTTAGTTAATGAGCATCATTGAAAAACAAGGAGGGCCTGGTGCAGATTTAAAGACAGGGATTGGCATAGTAATGCCAGCATTCCCTACAACTGAAGAATATTTGGGACTCAAAACAACTGCAAACCAACATCAAAGTCAGAATTTTCAATACGAATGTCGGAACAGTCCTATTGTACACAGCTAAAACATAAAGAACTACTACAACCATCAGCGAAATGGTACATGTATTTATAAATGACTGTCTAAGCAAGACACTAAATATCTACTGGCTGAATACCATTAGCAACAAATTATTACGGGAGAGAACAAACAAGCTTCCATTCGAAGAGCGAATTATGAAAAGATGTGGATAGGGCACATATTCCGCCAAGTATGCAGTCATTCAGTAACAACGTAGAACTTCGTACCTACCTACATCAGCTCGAGTTGCCATACCACACTAGCACAGAGATAAAGTTGTCAATTCAAATCCCGTAGTGATAGAGGCGGTAAGAGTATAAGCAGTAATAGGAAAGATAAGGGTTTGGAGATGTTATTTAAAGAGTATAATCTAGTGAAATAAATTTGGGAAGAGAAAAAAAGAGACAAGGAGGAATCAGGAGATTAGAATTTGTAAGAACACAAAGAGTGGATGCACCTACCCCATTGCAAACGATTTTGAGCCATGTCATTCAGGGTCTCTAACCATCGGTTGCTATCATCTCGCGGTCCCCAACCAGGTAGTCTACACCTGCCAACATGGCTCAGTCCACTTGTCAGTGACTTCATGGACTTGTGCCATGTTTTGGTCTGGCCGCGCCTAGCATTCTTCCAATCTACTCTTATACCACTGAACATCGCACATCGAGGCAAACGGTAATTGGGCATACGTAACACGTGTCCCAGCCATCTCAACTGATGAAGTTTCACTACTTCATCAATTGATTTGCTATCCTTACCTAGTACCCGTTTCCTAACAACTGTGTTACTTACTCGATGGTCCCATGATATACGAGCAATGTTTCGAAGACACCTATGATCAAATACTAGTAACCTACCAATATCCTCTACTCTTACCGGCCATGTTTCACTGCCAAGTACTGGAGGCAGATATCCAAAAAATGGATAACACTTAGAAAGAGCTGAAGTAGAAAGCCTATGACAGAGTTGGTTGAATAATTCTGATCCATCGTTTATGTTCCACAAGGAGTAACAATGGTAATTGAGTGCATAATTACAAATACAACACTGCCTACCTCTAGACATTGATAAAACATTGGGATTCATATTACTTATACAAGATATTTCATTCGATTTGTCTAATATTGTAGATATTTCTTGTTCTTTTATTACTAAATGTTTTTCCTTTCCAATATGTTTACAAATCATTGAATTACTATTCATCGTACCAGTAATTTGTAACAATTGTGTATTCGATTTATTTAAACATATAGGAATATGATCATCATCACTGTATATGCTTTTATCAGAATGCAATTGTACCGTTGATGTTAAATAACAACTATTTGTATCCGTTATAGATTTATCACAGTTTGTATTAGAAATTACTTTTCCAGTTAAATTCTTTGTTAATTTGTTTTGAATATTGTTATCAAAATGATTGATAGAAGATTTTGAATGTTTGAATGATTTATTATCTTTAATATTATTATCAATAGAAAGTTTATTACTAGCTGTTTCATTGGTATTATCATTATTATTCATAGTAATATCTTCATCATTTAATGTTAGAACACAAATAGAATCATGTATTGATTTTTCATGTATACAATCTCCATCACCTATCTCATCATTAAATACCCCCTGGTTACGATTATTTACTAATGTATTAGCCGGTATTATTTCACTTGACATTATAATTATTAATGTATTTAAGAATATTTAATGAAAAGAATTAGGATGATCGTAATCATCAATTGAAATGTGAATAAAATTGATTGATTTTATTAGTTCGAAATCGATTTATAAAATTTAAATTAACCTTCAACTATATTGATACATGCATAGTTTACCAAAAATAATAGAGCATAGTAGAATTCATATTATTGATCGATATATATATACAGATGAAATGGAATGTTTATGAGATGAAGAGAAGAATAGACAAAAAAGAAGTGATAAGTAATGAAAGCTATTCTCTGGGATATTGTTTCACGTAATTCGTAATCTGTAAATTACTTTGACACTTAGTTATGTATCAGAAGGGGGTTTGTGGAGATTTTTATTAATTTCAATAGTTGAGGTCATGAGTCAATTGAAGCTAGACCATCATGGAGAACCTGGAAGCATTGGATGGCCAACCTGTCCTATTGTGGGACTTCTCAGAAGTGTGCATCCATGATTCCGACTCGCAAGATTCGAACAAAGGACCTACTGGTCTCGAGAGCGAGCGCTTAACCACTAGACCATTGAGACGGCCGGCATCCAACGGTGTTAATATCTAACTTCAACTAATCCACGAAATTGAGCGACACATTCACCATTGTCATCAGTGAGTTACTGTCTCACAACTGACCCGGTTGAACTCAACTGACCTGATTTGTTGAATGGGTTGTAGGCTATTGATTAATCTATAAATTACTGTTATATTTTTATTCTATTCTAAAATTATTGTCATTTAAATGTTTTATTTACGATACTCTAATACTTTAGTTTGGCATAATTGTTTGTTTTTTTACATTCTATTTGTTTCTTGATCCTTTTTTCGTATATTCATTTGTGTATATTTGTGAGTTAATTGAATTGGATCGAGATAGGATATAGAGTTTTCTCCAATTGTCATCATTTCTTTTCGTTTTCTAACCATCTAGATTATTATTATTTAGCGATAGCACTATTCTTTTCTTTCTACGCCCACTGCTGCTCAGTCACAAAATCGAACTTATGCTTCAAAGTCTTAAGGTCATTTTCTGTCAAAATCTGATAGACTCAGAATAATCCAAAGGTTAGAAGCAGTACTTATTCGAATTAAGAAAAAACCAAAATTATTTGTATCAAAGAAATAAGTTCAAACTTTTCTCCTGTTTTTACAAACCTTAAGCACAAAAATCAATAGTTCTATTATTTATAAAATTAGTTAATTTGGTTAATGCATATTTATCCTTTTCTTTTGCATTTCCATAACTTACATTTATCTCAAATAAAGCAAGAACGAAGATTGGTGCAGAATAATATGAATTCGTCCTATTTCGTTAAGTTGTAAGCAGCTGATGAGAACCTAACGAAATAAAATGAATCCATTTATTATTCTGCATCAATCTTCGTTCTTGCTCTGTTTAAGATAATAAAGGGAACTATGTGTATGAAACTTACATTTATGTTATTTAAACACTGTTGTCATTAAGATCAAGAATCAATCTAAATTAAACAACTATTTAAAGACAAGAAATACTAGATATCTGTTTCTTCCTAGTATGGTCTCCTCAAAAATTCACATACATGACCTCAGTGGGAATCAGACTTAGAACCATTGGATCAAGAGATGAACATTTATTCTTTAAACCACTGAGCTGACATTCAATATTACAATAATGTGAATTAATTGTAGTTAGACATAAAACCCAAAAAGTATTTTTGTCTGTGAGAACGTATATATGAAAATTTTATTCTTGAAGAAGAACACTGCCTCATTCATAAGGTGCGAAAAAACTCGTATTAGGTTTCACAATAGTTTATATAATCCTAATATGTAGAATAAAACATTATCTAACTTAGATCCAGTAAATTAATAACTCCGCCTGTAGCTCTTCTAGAGTTACTGCCGGTCCCAAGCCCGGGTAAAGGAGGAGGGTTGGGCATGGAGTTAGCGTCCCCATCCCGTAGAAATCTAACTCGCTTAAAAAAACGCTTGCCAGAAAAAATAATTCAAACCATTTTAACTCTGCCCTGAGAGTTACAAGGTCTTCATTTAGAAGAATTATGACGCTTCATGGTGAAAGCCGAGCTCCTTCGGAAGCCACGAGGCCGATGCCTTTTCTAACAACCAGAGCAAAAAGATTTTATAGGTACATGGAACGTTCGAACAATGTGGGAAACCGGGAAGACCAGTCAAATAGCAACGGAAATGAGGAGATACAATTTGGCAATACTGGGAATCAGCGAAACCCACTGGACCCAAGCTGCACAGAAAAGGCTAGCTACGGGAGAGATGCTGCTATACTCCGGTCACGAAGAGGAAAGTGCTCCACACACTCAGGGAGTTGCTCTAAAGCTGTCCAAAGGAGCACGAAATGCACTTGTAGGATGGGAATCTCACGGATCCAGAATCATCAAAGCATCATTCAAAACAAAGAAGGAGGGGATCACAATGAATATTATCCAATGTTATACACCCACCAATGATAGCAACGACGACATTAAAGATCAATTCTACGAGCGGCTGCTGTCAATCATAGAGAAGTGCCCAAGAAACGACCTCACCATTCTGATGGGAGATCTAAATGCCAAAGTCGGAATAGACAACATCGGATATGAAGATATCATGGGACGGCATGGACTGGGAGAGAGAAACTGAAATGGAGAAAGATTTGCAAATCTGTGTGCATTCAACAAATTGGTCATAGGAGGCACAATATTTCCACACAAGCGTATACACAAGGCTACATGGATCTCACCGGATCACACTACAGAGAACAAGATAGATCGTATTTGCATCAACAAAAAATTCCGAAGGACAATGGAAGATGTGAGAACCAGGAGAGGGGCTGACGTAGCTTCAGATCACCACCTAGCTGTAGCCAATTTAAAACTGAAGCTAAAAAAGAACTGGACAACTGGACAAACGGCACTACAAAGGTTCAATACAGCCTTCCTTCGAGATACTGACAAACTCAGTGAATTCAAGATAGCTCTCAACAACAGGTTCCAAGCCCTTCAAGATCTACTGAAGGAAGAAGAAACTACTATGGAGGACAACTGGAAAGGTATCAAAGAAGCATTAACTTCAACGTGTCAAGAGATTCTGGGTCTAAAGAAACACCATCATAAGGAATGGATCTCTATAGAAACACTGGACAAGATCAAAGAAAGGAAGAACAAAAAGGCAGCAATTAACAACAGCCGAACACGAGCAGAGAAAGTTCAAGCACAAGCTGAATACATAGAAACAAACAAGCAAGTGAAGAAAAGCATTAGAGCCGACAAGAAGAAATACGTGGAAGAACTAGCAACGACGGCAGAAAAAGCTGCTAGAGTAGGAAATATGAAACAAATTTACGATACAACGAAGAAACTATCAGGGAAATACAGAAAACCAGAGAGACTGGTCAAGGACAAAGAAAGCAGGCCAATCAATGAAATTCAACAACAGTGAAACAGATGGGTAGAGTACTTCGAGGAACTCCTGAATAGGCCGGCTCCAATGAATCCACCGGACATCGAAGCAGCACACACAGATCTTCCTATAGATGTCAATCCACCAACGACGGAAGAAATTAGAATGGTCGTCAGACAAATCAAGAACTGGAAAGCAGCAGGACCCGACAACATACCAGCTGAAGCAGTGAAACCAGACGTCGAAGTAACCACAAGCATGCTTTACCTCCTATTCAGAAAGATTTGGGAGGAGGAACAAGTGCTGATGGACTGGAAAGAAATACACTTCGTCAAAATTCCAAAGAAAGGAGATCTGAGCAAATGTGAAAACTACAGAGGCATTACACTACTGTCAATACCAGGGAAAGTCTTCAACAGAGTGTTGCTGAACCGGATGAAAGATGCAGTAGACGCCCAACTTCGAGATCAACAAGCTGGATTACGTAAGGATCGGTCGTGCACAGACCAAATTGCAACACTACGGATCATCGTCGAACAATCAGTTGAGTGGAACTCGTCACTATACATCAACTTCATTGATTATGAAAAGGCATTTGACAGTGTAGATAGGAGGACATTATGGGAACTTCTTCGACACTACGGAGTTCCTGAGAAGATTGTCAATATTATCCGGAACTCATACGACGGACTACAATGCAAAGTCGTGCATGGAGGACAGCTGACAGATGCATTCCAAGTAAGGACCGGAGTCACACAAGGCTGTTTACTCTCTCCCTTCATCTTTCTTCTGGTGGTCGACTGGACTATGAAGACCTCGACATCTGAAGGAAAACACGGAATACAATGGACAGCTCAGAATCAATTAGACGATTTGGACTTCGAAGATGACCTAGCCCTCCTATCGCATACACACGAACAGATGCGGATGAAGACAGCCAGTGTAGCAGCAGTCTCTGCATCAGTAGGCCTCAGTATACACAAAGGGAAAACCAAAGTCCTCAAATTCAAAGCGGAAAACAGCAATCCAATCACTCTTGATGGCGAAACTCTGGAAGATGTAGAGTCCTTCACATACCTAGGAAGCATCGTCGATGGACAAGGAGGTTCAGATGCAGACGTAAAGGCGAGGATTGGCAAAGCAAGAGTCGCATTCCTACAATTGAAGAACATATGGGACTCAAAACAACTGTCAACCAATATCAAAGTGAGAATCTTCAACACCAACGTCAAGGCAGTTCTACTGTATGGAGCTGAAACTTGGAGAACTACAACAACCACAATCAAGAAAGTACAAGTATTTATAAATAGTTGTCTACGCAAGATACTCAACATCCATTGGCCGGATACCATCAGCAACAGCCTTCTGTGGGAGAGAACAAACCAACTTCCAGCTGAAGAAGAAATTAGGAAAAGATGATGGAAATGGATGGGAAATACATTACGCAAATCGTCAAACTGCATCACGAGGCAAGCCCTAACTTGGAATCCTGAAGGGAAGTGGAAAAGAGGAAGGCCAATGAACACATTACGTCGGATAATAGAAGCAGATATGAAAAGGATGAATAAGAACTGGAAGGAGCTAGAAAGGATTGCCCAGGACAGGGTTGGATGGAGAATGCTGGTGAGCGGCCTATGCTCCTTCACGAGGAGTAACAGGCGTAAGTAAGCAAGTAAATTAATACATTTTGCAGTCAGTAAAGAACTTAGAAGATGATCCAAACATAGATTGCTCAAAGTTGACATGCTTCATATCATTACACACATATATATAGTAAATTAACGCGATGAAAATCAAAAGAGTTAAGTAGTAAATGCTCTTTTTCTTAGTAACATAATGTTCAGTTAGTTAATATTAATTAACATAGGGTCTCATAAAAATTCGTGTAACTCAAAGTTGCCATATCACATCAGCACGACGAGATAAAATGAACAAGATCAATATCGAGATAGTCAAAATAATAATAGCCAAAAAAGTAATGATAAATACTAATCATTGAAGGGATGAATATTTAGAGATAAAAAGTACGAAATTATTCTGAAGATGAGAAATGAATACATTCGAGCTACCGTGATCTATTCTAAGTCTCATTCTATGATTAACCTCGACATTGTTCACTAGATCGTTTCACTATACATGAGTAATACTTCAAAGACATCGATAGTTATATACTTGAAACCTACATATGTCTTCTACTCTCATAATATCCATAAAGGGTATGGAAAAGAAACAGAAATTTCCTAAGCTTTAAGTGGTTTAAGGCAAAATAATTAAAATCGACTCAGACCTAAGCTTAATAAAATTTTATTTATCAAGTACTAGTTTTCTGTTTTGTGTTGAGCTGTACTATGTGTATAAAGGTTATTGATAATACGAGACAATTCAAGCCGAAATAAGTGGGCCAAAGTTCGAACCTATGACTTAAACAATTGTGATTATAGATGTTCATTAGCAGGTAGAATGGTAATGATAATATCGAAGAAACCTATGCTCTTTCAATCTCTAATCTATATTACCAAGCATCATAGTTTGAATTTTTATTATGATACTATTATTTAGGTACTTCTGATACTTTCAGAAAAAGTTTATATCAACTGATCAATTAATAAATAGTAACTAATATTATGTACTATTTCTTTTAATGCTAACCACGTAATAAAAGTTTTATTTAGATTGTAACTATTCTATAAAGTAAACGTTTACAAACTATTACAAGAAGTACTATTGTGGTGTGGGTTACTTATATTCACATAAGCAGTACATAACGGTGGTCAGATATAGAATATATTTCAACAGAAGATCGATAAGGGAGGAACGGATACGGAACGCATTTGTAATGAAAGTACATGAACAATGAAATCTGAGACGATTGATTGATATTTTGCAAATTAACTATTTACTATATGGTTCTCAGATCTTAGTGAAATGTTCTGTAATTTCTTGTCCAATACATTCCATTGTCTCCACTCGTCTTCCTGTTCACTGCACTATTTTGAACCCTTCTTTAATGGCAGACAACCTAAACATGAAGATTTCAAATATTATTTCGTGACTACAAACGATTTATTCATCATTACTAGAAAAGTATACATATACTACTAATCTAATCACATATTTGAAAATAGGTAACAAATAAAACGTTTATTCAAGAGTAAATACTCGATTAAAAATATGGATTCGTACACGAAGCTATAAGTTCAGTAACTCTAATAGTCTGATATTGAAAATTGTGAGTAATTTCATATACATAATTCCTTTTATTATCTGAAAGAGAACAAGAACAAAGATTGGTGAATAATAATAAATAGACTCATTTTATTTCGTTAGGTTCTCATCAGCTGCTTACAACCTAAAATATTTGAAAATCAACGTTATTACAGATATCGGCATACTTATACATAAGAGAGTGATTCAAGATGAAGATATATATCATGATGTAGCGAAGATTTCAATAGAGTTAATAAGGTCATAAAAATTTTGTTTTGAATAAATAAAGTTTGGTAGGGAAAGTTCCAGAACATTGAGATAGTGATCAGAACTTGATGTGTGAGCGAGAATAATAATGATTGGTTGTTTGCTTGGTCAGACTTGTTGATAGTCTGACAAGTGTTAGATGATTTGTATATCCCCCTATCCTTATTAAAATTGACTGTTGATGGTTGTTGGATTATGTCGGCTTGTTGTCGGTTTTTGGTATGAAAATATATCTAGGATCTAGTCAGGCTAATCACGTGTTCTTGATTTGAGTTGTGTTGAAGTCTTGCAGAATAGACAATGGGAAGAAATCTAGTGTAGATATTTGTCTAAGGTAAATTAACGTGGAAAACCCACAGTTATAACAGAACTCATGAAGTTAACAAACATTAGATGATTGTATAATGAAGCAACTGGAAATAGATTAATGGTAATAAAGAAAGATATGAATTGAAGAAAAACGACAATTATGTAATTGAAACTTCAGAAGGAGTTGAAATAATGAATGAACTCGACTGAAATCCTCGCTACATCATGATACATATCTTCATCTTGAATCACTCTCTTATGTATAAGTATGCCGATATCTGTAATAACGTTGATTTTCAAATATTTTAGGTTGTAAGCAGCTGATGAGAACCTAACGAAATAAAATGAGTCTATTTATTATTATTCACCAATCTTTGTTCTTGCTCTCCGTATGTGAGTAGTTGAAAACTCACAATTGATTGATCACTGGATGGTGATCAATGTCATATGTGTCAAGTCCTTCGCAGTGCAGATCGAATGCTATCGACCAAGTTGCAATGTGGCCACTAGTCTAGGTGACTCGACATTGCGTGCACTATGTTGAGATAAGATGGTGGTTGGAGGTAGTCAAGAGAAAATCCTGAACTAATTATTTATTAGTTATGATTACTAAAAAATGCAATGGTTACATTCATTTAGAATGAAGTAATACAAACATTTATTCAACAACAACAAAAGACCATTTGATTAATTTATCAATCAGAAGTACTAAAACTACCCACCTATGTCGATTAAAAGGAATAATGATATCATGAGAATAATTAGTCATAGATGTGAAAATTTAATTTTCAAAATGAAATTTGATTTATGACGATAAAACTTGGAAGCACTGTACGACCATTTCATCCTTGTGTGAGAAATCCTCAGTGTGGCGTGATCGTGGATGCGCACTGTTGAGGAGTCCCATACTAGAACGAAACGGCCATCCAGTGCTTCCAAGTTTTCCAAGGTGGTCTAGCTTCAATTGACTCATGATTTCAATTATTACGTTACAATAAATTCCAAAAAACCCTTTCTGATTATGACGGTAAATGTTGTAAAGACTTTCATGGTTCTAAAAAGGTGTTTATTTCACATTATTCAGAAGCTTTTTTCTGGTGTACTAATATATACAGAAAACTGTGTATATGAATTCTGTTTAGGGGATATGGAAAGATTACATCAACTCAACGTCTTGAATGTTGCATAGTCTTTCAAAGCTTGATTTATGTCGAACACCCATTAAAAAACGTATTAATTATTATCAGTATAGGGTCGTGGAGATTGTTGAGTTTCAATTGATATCATGAATGGGTGAATGTTAGACCACCATTGGAAACCTGGGAGCACTGGACGGCCGTTTCGTCCTAGTACAAGATTACTCAGCAGTGCGCATCCACGACTCCGCACGCAGTACTCGAACCCAGGGACTTCGGTCTAGCAGGCGAACGCCCAACCTCTAGACCACAGAGCCGGCATATGACGGTGTTAATGTCTAACTTCAAAAAATTCACGATATCACACCACCGTCGACCACTGATTACTGAAAATTAAAAAAAGTACATATTCACATTTTTAGGAAACCAGTTATCAACGAAATTAGTGTGTTTACAGTTAGAAAAAAAGAAGACAAGCTAAATATCGTCTATAAACTAAGCTGTCACAACTGCGAAAATCTCCAAACTAAGAAAATGGTCGACCTCTTCATCTACACCTGAATGTAAATCACTTGTCAAGCTTCACAACAGATTGACAATCATAATTCAGATAACTGGATATCAATTTGATTAGAAAAACATTAACATACGGGAAATAAGTAACTTAGGTCATTCAGCAACTAACAGATATATAAATATAGACTCAGTCTATTAGGAAGAGAAGTAAAGTGATAGACGGTTACAATGTCAGATAGCTGGTCAAGAAAATGTACATACAAACAATTATAACATAATCACTGGGGTGAAATAATTGCACTCCATATGTACAGGGCAAACTATCTGTGAACGAGTTCTCATCAACTTCAAGTAGTCAAACTCGATAAACACATGTTAAAATAGGAATAGGGTGAAATTATGAACTCTCTTCTTCACATAACACTTATTAGGTCACCTGAAACGAAATCTTCAAGGATTTAAGTATTTGCGACGGGCGTACAACAGTGAAGAAGCTCAGACAAAGCTTGGACAATCCTAATTTATTTTATTTATTATTTGAACACATAAATATTTGTACAAGGGGGCACCAGATATATATGCGCCACAATCCTAAAGGACAACATTGTTCTCTTAATTAGCTTGAGAAATGTTCCATAACTTCCACTCAGGGACAAAGGCAGTTTAATATCAAGATTTATGACACGAAAAACTTAACAATTGTAATTTGACTAGTTTTCATAAAACATTACACATTAACTTTCACGACGATATTCTACTTATAATATAGGTTATGTCAATAAACTTCACAAGAAGATAAAATCAATTGGAAACGAATCGTATTGCTTCTATCACTATAGGCTCTAGTTTCTTGTTTGTGTAGACACATAACTTTTACTGAATGGCGGAGATTGAAAATATATGAGGTATTACGCCCGATGCCTGGATGATCACAGTTTGTCAACTATAACCCTTCAAAACAGATGAATATTAATTTCACTTCTTAAGAAAAAACAATTACAGGTATAAAATTTCGAAAACAATATTCTTTTAACAAATTGTATGCACATGGTAGTCTGATGTATCTAAAGGAACAACGATTATTTGACAACAGATTGACTACTCTGAAGTACTAATAATAGATAGAATTTTATTATGTATATGTAAAGCTTATGATTGGATTAATTGGTTAGGAATTGAAGACGGTATATTTCACACCAAACAAGCGAATTAATAACAAATTACAACACATAATATTAATCAGAAAACAGCAACTGACGACGTCAAGCGTGAATATCAGTGATTAACAAGAATAGGTTAAGGACAGAATGCCAAACACTTGCATATCCAAGAAATACTACATAGTCAAGGAAAAAGGAAATACTGCCACAAGTATAAAAATAAAAGCATAGAAATGAATGACATAAGTTGTTCATTTCAAGAAACACCCTACATTGCATTTGGTAGAAAAACAAATTTGTAGAAACAATCAAAACTACTGGTTATTAGTAAGTAGTGCGAAGTACTATAAGAAAGTAATATGAACGAAATAAAGCGCTTGGAATTGTTTCAACCTTATCAACCGATATCAGTACTAAGAACTCATATAAAGAAACGGAAAATCACAAAGAAAATATGCAGGTTTATTAAGTTCGTATACATTTTCTGTTGCTAAATATCGTACTCTATCCATAAGCTCTACATGATTTCAGACTATCACAAAATTTTAAAAGCTAGGACGAATCGAACTGTGATAAATGTATTCAATAAAACTTGCATATAAACTTTTATCCCTTTAGTTCAAAGTTGTAGAGAAAATATTAAAGATATATGATGAAAGAACAACTCTATTCAAGACTAAGAACACCATAAAGAAAAGAAAATGAATAGCTTTGTGTACATTTCATTCCTTTAGATATATAAATGTTCCACAAACTATGCAACTAATTCAAAGCACTTTTATGTAAACGTTAACCAAGTTTTTTAACGTAGAAGCAAATGCATAAAAAACGCAGGATGTATTTGAAGGCGTTCATCATCAAAAAGCATTTCTACAACCTTAGTGAAAATGATGATTCTTCCCAGAACTAACTCTGCTTCAATTAGAAAAGTTTCATATGTTCTTGTTATAATTGAAACAAGACCGATAGTGAATGAAATCTAACAAACCAGTTGCGTCTTTATTCTATGATAAGCCAAAACGACATAAGATAAACGTTTCGCTAAAGCCAATTGTTTCACTTCATGGAACCTTAACATCTAATCTACTAAGGAAAATTAAAAGAACATTTAGAAAACTGGTGGACAAATGACATGTGCGATGGTGGCTAGGATAAGAGTTAGCTAAAGGAAATCTAGATGTATGTGGCATTGGCTCATGAACCAAGGGACTTCTAGTTTGAGCACTATAGAGAAGTGAGTACTCCCTAACTGGGGTCCACGTGATTATACTAAATGATAATTAGAGACCTACGGTGATATGATACAAAAACGCATAGCGAGAGAAACCCGCCCATTATTTCCCAACTATTAAACCTTAATATCATCCCATACTTTTTTTAACCGATTTAACCAATTTTTTAAACTATTTTTCTTAGGCTTACTTTTAGTATTGTGAATTTTCCTCGTTTATGCTACTGTGGAGCGTTGGAACTTGAACCGATACTTACCTGTAGCAGGCCTAATGTCGTTTGATAACTGATTTAGTTGTCTAGCTTTCGGATTTTCAGTGAAAATGGTTGCTTTTTCGTTCACTTTATGTAAACTCGTACGCCTATACCGTAGGACATTATTTCAGAATACTTATTCGCGATTATTACCACAGAATAAGATAATAGGAACCTTTGGTTGTAATTTACTTGAACTAGGAACCGTAATCAGGATTAAAATGGAGAAATGCGAGTTTACCAGGTCTTCTTTGTCAATTCCAAGAGTACTTGGAAAGTTATAAACTCTGATGTACCATAAGAAAGAATACCAAAAGGTAAAGTAAAGCTAACTTTACACAACTTTACGCAACCTAGACTCCACTGCTAGCTACAGTCCATCTATTATATATAAACTTGTGAAATAATGGCTATATCAAAACAATACACATATGTCAACAAAGATTGACTAAATTTCAATCAAAATATCAACAACCGGATAATCCAAACCCTTTCAAACTAAACTAAGGCTAACTTTCGCCTTCCCTTGTTAGTATATTTTGTCAAGGTTTGCTAACCATAAAAAAGAAAGTCGGGTTTAATTTAATTTGAAGCGGTTGGAGATTCGTGACCGGGGGCTTATGCGCCACGAAGGGTGACAAGCGTAAGAAACTTTATCTTGGCTGGGATTGAAATAGGTTGAAACTGTTCTATCCAAAAGCATCAGGTTGTTATCTGAATGATGGGTTCAAAAAACCACCTACGAATTTTATCTTTACAAAATCAACAAATGTGACTATGTAAGTTGAAATATTAGAGCCCATAGCATTCATATCTCGGCGTAATTACGGAGACCAGCTACAGATTTAGTTACTCAATATTTTAGTAAAAACGATGATCTACTGGTAAACGTACTATATACTTACATCCTTGAACTAACCAATCAGGATTAAACTCTCTATTTAAAGAGGACAGTAGTATCTGTCCTCGTCGAGTGAATCTTTTAGTGTAAACGCTTCCTTATATTTATTTTAGTTGGAGTTTCAGCGACAGTAACATAGAAATCTTAGCCTTTTGTGTTCAGTGTCTACCACATTCAGAACTTACTAAATACTTATTCCGTAAAAGTTTTTTTGCGCTTATAGAGATTTTTTGTGTTGTTATCTCTGTGAGCTCACCTAACAATTTTAATGGTGAAAACAAAACAAAGTTGCGGTATACCCACGTGCATCTTTCTAGTCGTGGATGAAATAAAATGTGACAGATGCAACAAGGGGTATACCAACGTAGGCCGTGGACTAACACAGGATGTATATAAAAGGTTATGAAAGCTACTATCACATTGGTTGTGCAAAGCATCCCGCTCTACGTAACGAATAACAAACATACAGATGTAGGCATGGTTACAAAAAAAGAAAAAGCATGCTGTGAAGAAACAAATTACAGGGAGGTATGAGATAAGTGGGTCGACAGTTTCATCTGTGGACTCACATAGCAACGCAAAACAGACTATGGAGAAACACAGCCGGAGCGGTGCAGGTGATGCGATCAAGAGGCATAATAAGGTCAATGACTGACTTACAGTTACACCCAAAAAAGTATGTAAACAGAGTGAGACCTGTATGTCTGATGCCAAATCGGAGTAGAGGGATGAGAATTTAGGAAGCAAAACCTCACAGCTCGTTAAAACGGATATCACTGATACGTCAGTCATTTTTCATAAGTTGAGAGAACCTTCCGAAAAGGAAACAAAGTCTGTATTTGGACGTGATCTAAGCCACATTAAGTCGTTGATAAGCACGCTACTTCCAGAAACAGTAGCACGAGTTAGCATTTATAAGTTTTATAGAGCAAGATATAAAGTAGATTTTAAAATTACGCAGAAAAGCCGTATCTTAAAAGTTACTTTTGCTTCTGAAGAAAGGAACCTAACACTAGAAAATTCAAGCAAACTGACTGGTTCCAGGATATATGTCTGTGAGGATCTTAGCCTGATTAATCGTATTAAGAGACGACCGGCAGAGGTGGAAATAAATAAGCACTGCCGAGATAGTGAAAAGTCCTCATACTTAAGGGTTTTCACATTGTAAAAGATCGAAGCAAAACTATCCCCAAAGCTGTAATATACAATTGCTTGCAGACAACAAAATAAAATGTCAAAGCTCAAAACAGTGGTGGACACAGAAAACCTTGATGTCATTGTCACCTCAGGAATATGGTTAACGTCAGAAGTGCATAACAGTGAAATCCGATTTCTCGGTTGCTTACTTTGCAGGCCAGACAGACTAAACCATACGGGTGGTGGGGTTATCCTGTACATGAAAAGCATCTTAACCATACGAGCTGTCGAGAAAATGGCACACGACTTAGGGATATGTGAACTGGTGCGCTACTAGATGAAATATAGTCAGTAAGATATTGAATTAGTTGTAGTATACCACAGCCCAGAATGTGTAATGGATGATTTCCTCCTAGGTAAACTTAAATCCTGATCAAACAGGTGTAAAAGCCTTATAGTATATGACTTTAATGCATCCTCCATAAACTGGAGAAACTTAGAAGTAGGGTCACCAGAAACATCGTTTTATTAAGAATTGTCAGAAACCCTTCAAATGACTCATACAAGAGATTTTGCATCCTCAAAAGCTTACCAGAAAAGGCCTTCTGTCCTCAATATACAAATATGGATCTGAATTAAGATAACATCTTAGTTATTTTGCTCACAGGTTAAAGTAAAGTGATATATAACGTGTATGTTATCATTAACTAAGTGAAAATTGGCAAAATTTGGTTCTTAAAATGTTTGAAATCAATGAACATATTTATTGTTCACTAATAAAGTGTATTACAGATAGTGCTTAAGCTCAAATGCATGACATAATGCTTCTCAGGGAGATTGAGTATCAAAGTACTTAGTGTTATTCATCATGTAGTCACGAGTGTTAAGTGAAGCTAGAAAATATCTACCCTTTCTTATTCTTACTCTAAATCTCAAGCCCAAGTTCCTGAAGTTTGTAAACAGGAGAATGGCAAGGTTATTGTACTATACTTGATGTCAGTTTGTGTTGAAAACCCAGACCCCAATTCGCCCCCAAATGCCCTGGTATGGCCGAGAGCAAGGTGGGCCCGCCCTCCCTCTCTAAATGCTCTCACACAGCCACGCGTATACAGCCTCTGCCAGGGAAGTCCTACTCACTGCCTTCTCGTGGCGGGGGTGTTGTCTACGAAAATGAGAGGACGAAAAGCGAATGTCCGGCTCTTTAACCGGATCCCAAACCAATGGTGCACATGGGCTCCAGTATCCTGAGGGAACAAATGGCGTATGAACCAATCGCTGGTCATTGCCTTCCACGGGACTGCATCTCCTTACGATGCCCCACTGCCTTGTGGGTCAGACCTTTAGGTCGGAGGTTCCGGGTGTCGCCCCCTAAGAAAACCACCTGCTTTGGTCCGAGAACCCAGGCAATGTCACAGCCCACACACAAACCAAATGAAATTTTTGTGTGGCGCATATGTATTTGGTGCCCCTTTGTACCAATATTTATGTGTTCAAACAAATAAATCTATTTTCAAATAAAACAACAAGTGACGTGGAGCAAGTAATGCTTTTCATGTACTTGGATTTTTAGCTGACATCGGAGTACCTTACTAATACTACCGATTCATGTGTGCAACAGAAATGTATTTATTAAAAAGTAACAATTTATTTCATTACAGAGAAATCTGTACATAAATAAGGAATAAAAGCCTTCACCAAAAAACACAGTCATTCACTTCTAGAATGTTTATGCTTTCTTTTTGGGCGTTTATGTAACTTCTTCGATTTGTGTTTTTTCTTATGATGACGGTGATGATGATAGTGATCGGGGGTGGACGATCTACTACTACTACTTTCTGAAGACCCTGTGGTCGAGTGCTTCCTAAGAGGAAAATAAGCAAATAAAATGAACCAAAAAATACAAGTTGATTTACCGCTTCGACATTTGTTTCTTCTTTTTCATTTTCTTTTCCTTCTTTGCAGCTAGAATGAAGTAAGAATACAAAAAACAATGAACCACGATAACAAGTTAGGGGTTTTCAAGAGCAGGCTAGCCAAACAACAGTTTGCATTGATGATGGGCACGGAGTTATTTGGAAGTAGGCATTTCAAAGTTTTTTTTTGCAATAATGAAATACAAGTGCTCAGATTTTGAACAAACTAGTTTAAGTGGTTTGACAGTAGCATAAATGCTATAAAACTTGAAAACTGTAGGTTAATACCTTCTTCACGAGGGGATGACTTTACGAAAAAAAGGACAAAAAGCAAACTTTTAGCATTTAAACTGGGTTGGTCAATTGAGGGCCCATTTAGGAGAGTTAAGAAAATCCTAATTTCAAACTGACGATAAACACGAGCTTCATGACCCCGAAGAAATGAATGACGGACGAGCTTACTTTATTTACTGGCTACCATGGGGCTTCATACGATGTCGTTGTGAATGAATTTATCTAGCATTGCTTTACATTCTTATTCCGTTTAATTTTTATCCTATGTTATCGAATACAAAATCTGATACAACTTTTCTAATGCTGCGTGTGCCATCCGAACTTGCTTTCGTGAGCGTTTGGAATCTCATGCAGACTAAATAAGGCCGACTAATCATTCCACCAAAAAGTGAAGACTAGCAGTGGAGACGTTTGGATTGCGCTATGAAAATAGTGGGTCGAGTAGCTTGTGTAAAAGTTCACAGAATAATGTAAGAAACTGCTTTACTGAAGTGAATACTGTAATTACCAAAACTACTTCCAAGGATTCTGTCCAGATATATTGAGGGACTCTATGCATTTCAAACTAGAGGCAAATAACGTTATTTCAAACTATTCTCAAGATGGTTTAAGTAAGAAAAAATCTGCAAATTTACTGCATTTTCGTTTTATCGCTGTACGGTGATTTAAGCCACCTTATTAACTTAATTGGCTGTGAATCAGTGGTTTTAAACCTCGGACAACAATACTTCAAGAAATTGGGACGAAAAATCCCACTGCCATAATCTACTAACCTATCCGTGGTATTTGTACTAAATGACGATTGTTTTGTACTTGACTACCCGCTGATTATGAATTCCAAATATAATACGTTCATTTAAGCTCGCCTAGAGTTCTACGTACCTTAAATTGTACTATTAAGGGGATTCTTAGTTAGAATATCAATTCGAATACTTCTAATTATCGTATTTGCGTCGTGATGGAGTCAAATCTTGGAAAGTTAGATACTAATTCAAGTGGGGATGACTTTGAAGACGACATTAAGCGGTTTGAAATCTGATACATAACTAGAAAAGATATTAAAAATGGTAAATTCACAGCTTATTTCCTGACGTTCATTGACAGAGGAGCCTATAACCTGCTAAAGAATATGGCCTTTCCAGAGAAACTAATCTCATTGTTATATGAATCTTTCAAGAAATTACTACTTGGTCGTTTTTCAGTGCTAGCTTTGAGTGCAGAAAGAGATCAATGCGACTTTATACTTAAAGTACAGAATCAGGCCACGAAGCGCAATTCTGGAGACGAATCGGAAACTCAACTTCGTGATCGATTGGTAGTTGGGATAAATATTCCGAATTTAGAAAATAAATTCGAAAGCCCGAAAGTTTATTCTAAGAAATTGACACACCATGTATTAACTAGGAGACAGTAAGTGAGCTTGATTTCCAGTCAGTGAAAGTTTTTAATACTTTACTCAGTCATCGTGGTGAACTAAATTCTCAATGTCGCTCAAGCTTGCGTTTGTTTGATAGTTCCCTACTCTCATGGAAATATGAAACGCTTGATAACTTGTTAACTATGGGATCGAAGTGCGGAGAATTACACAAATCCAAAGCCCTCTCATTTTGATCTGCAAGCAAGAAATACCAAGACCTAGAATACAAACGTTAATCATATTACTGTTGCAAAACTCAAAGATCCTAAGAGGGGAGTAAATAGTCTTTCAGTGAAGAACTGCCAGACTGTACTCAAAAGAAACAATGATGAAATTGCTTGAGCGAAATAATCATACAAGAACTGATTTTCCGCACTCCACGAAAGGTCTGCAAAAATGGTTGATAAATCTACAGTTTAAATACAAACCAGTCACAACAACCGAATATTACAAGGGCCCAGTTGAGTCTGTTCTAATTCTCATTGTTAATCCTAATACTAATAAGTACATCCTAGATCAAAAACTTGTTATCGTAAATCTGATTGGTTCGTTTATAAAATATAGTCTCGCCATCGTATCAACAACCGTTACTATATAATACCGCGATAGTCCTCTTAAGATTGAGAATCCCGCTGGCGCTCGGTTTCTTGTAATATTAAATTCTTAATATGAGGATAAGTAGGCAAACAAAGCGAACCGATAGTACAATGAGGAAATAAACATTTGTACACGATATGGTGTAGTGTAAGCAGGTCAACGTACCCATTGAAGCACGTCGTAATTCTAAGGCTGCTGCAATTATTTCGCTCTCATCAGACTGAGAACTAGTACTGCTTACATCTAGGACCACATCACCTGAGAAACCACCGTCATTACACAAATATATTATTAAGAATAGGTACAAGCAACAGATCGCGACCACTGCCGAATGAGCCTGTCCTTTAATGTAAGTTGGTTGCATAATGTTCCATGACCTGTCAAATATCACGTGACAAAGCCACCTATCAGAATGCCGACTTCTATTACCTCGCCCCTGTGCTAAACTGATGATGCGTCAGACAGCATTAGCAGCCTTGAATCAACCCTGAGTCCCTATCGGTACTTTTCATAGCAATTATCCACCTAGTCTAGTCCCTTCAGTCCAGAACACAAATATCAACCTCCACTGCGTGGATCGTACATTTCAGACATATAAACAGACCAGACCTCATCACACAAAATAATGAAATAATAATAATTGTACAAGATCATGCCAAAGTTAGCTGTGAGTGTGGGATACTGAAACTGACAAATTGGGTGGAAGCTAAGAATGGCAAACCACATTGCAGTACACAATTGGTAATACGAAAGCTTGAGATTAAAGAAATACGGATATATACATACACAATTTAGTTACCTGGTAATTATCCAATAAAAATATGTATGACAATAACTCCCAGCAGTTATCAATCATTTATACTACGCTCAGATATAACAGGTCGCAATTAAACTTGACAAGGATTGGTAAGCTGACCGATATTCAGTGGCCTAACTGCTGGGTTATCTGGCCAAGGGCGTGATGTTTCACAGAATTTACACAGCTATAATCATTAACATAAACCTTTCAACCAGTCTTATCCGTCAGAACCAATAAGGTCGATATCAAAACTAAATATCTAGGGCGATACTTATTCAGGGAAGTAATTTCTACATAACTACATTGTCTCATTCTTAAACCATTGTAAGTGTGGTAGCACAAAAGTCCTGTCCCCTAACAACATAAATCTACGGACTTACTAGTGGTCTACCACTGACACTCGGCATCGTTGAATATTAGATTCCCAACATGAGGATAAGTAGGCAAACAAAGCGAACCGATAGTACAATGAGGAAATAAACATTTGTACACGATATGGTGTAGTGTAAGCAGGTCAACGTACCCATTGAAGCACGTCGTAATTCTAAGGCTGCTGCAATTATTTCGCTCTCATCAGACTGAGAGCTGGTACTGCTTACATCTAGAACCACATCACCTGATACACCACCGCGTAAATAATTGCGACATTGAAATGTTAAATGACCGGCTGTATCAGCCGTTAGTAAGTATGTTGCTGCTTACTAAATCCACATTTTTTACAGCCCACTCGAAAGTTCGTCCTGGATTCACGGGGTTTAGCTGCAAAATTATTGAAATCAAAGGTGGTACACTTACAATCCATTTACCCTGCTGCAATACGGCAGGCGTGTCACAACCTTGAAAAGCAGTACGAACTCGTCTCGAATTCCAGACTTTTTTCAACAGAAGTTTGTTCCTTTGGGACAGATTCAAGTTTCAATATCCAGCATTTTTGTGACGAGCTAAGATGGTTCAGCTGGCTATGGATAGAATAAATAAGAGTTTTGTGTAGTGAACGTTTGTCTCTAGTAGTAAAGTGACTAATTAGGCCCCTTAGTGTTTGAAACAACAAACTCATATGGTTCAAATGGTTGTGGACGGAATAGAAGCTTTCGCTTAACAGGCTCTCGTGTCTAGTAGCAGTGGATCACCAATACCTCCAGGCAGAAACTCAGGTATGTTAAAGATAAAAGAGGAAAACGAACTTGGTAAATCGTAGTATGATACTATTGTAGCGGTAAATAAATCCCCAAAATAAATAGCCCTGTAGGTTTTCGACATTGGATGCTGACCATATGTTTTAGTGGACTCATCTAGCTGAAGGAGCTCGGTCAGGCATCCGCATCAGATCACGTGTGGTAACGCTGTGCTCAACATCTACCGCAATCGCTAGCCAGATTAGATCAGGGAATTCCGATATATTGGTTATCGCCAAATACACTCTTCCGATCTCCTCGACTCTGTCATTTGATTTCTCTCGGTGGGTACAAATTATATTAGAAGGTGTTGCTGGTAAAAGCGTTGTCAAACACTGAATACCTGTGTCATTTTCATTGGTGAGACCGACGTGATCTGGTACACCTAATTGCAACTGTGAGTCTGTTCCTTTTTGGGATTTTTACATATTATTGCCTTATTTCTTAATTTTTATACAGTGTTATACTTTTTCCTCCGTGTCTCAGGATATCTATATTCTTCCCTCGTATTCTCGTACTTAATATTCCCCTATGACCGAACAGACTCCTGAGGTATTTAAGATTAAGACCATGTCTCCACCCTCGTTCCAACTCATGCCCTTCTGGCCCGACAACATCGAAGCGTGGTTCTCTTACTCAGAAGCCGACTTCCACGAGCACGGCGTGAACGACACATGTGCACAATTCCTCGCAGTAGTCAAGGCGCTACCGCGCGAATTCAACAGGTACGTAACACCTAGTGTGTTTACTAGTGATGTTTCCGATCCTTACGAAATCTTAAAACGCTCGATTCTTAAACGAGGAGACCTAACCGATCGACAAAGGTTAGATCAACTCTTCAACAATATCGACCTGCAACACGGTTCTGTGACAGACATGTTGCAATGGATGAGAGAGATTATAGGCCCAAGAACTTTCGACGAAGGCCTATTCAAACAACTTTTCTTGTCAAAACTTCCCCAACAGGTGCAAGCAGTTCTGGTCTCGTTTCAGAACAACGCCTTAGACGAGCTAGCTGCATCTGCCGACCGTATTTTAGAAATAACGAAATCGTCTACTACCGAGGTATTTTCAGTCAAAGAAAAGCCTCACACGACTCAGAATGATATAAACGACTTATGTCACACACTCACGCGTTATCTTAGTCTTCGTACCGACCGTAAGAGATCGCGCACACCACGTAGGAGCATTTCTCGTAAGCGATCTGTCTCTAGACCACGAGAGACAGATAATCCCGACTGGTGCTGGTATCATAACCAGTATGGAAAGTCTTCCAGAAATCGCAGAAAACCCTGCGATCTTCCCAACAGAAACCGACTGACTCTAAAAACAACTCGGGAAACTTTCAAGCCGGCATGCGTTAACGGCAACCGTAGCCGGCGAACATAGCCGTCTGTTGTACGTCACAGGTGTGACAACGAGGGTTCGCTACCTCGTCGACACTGGCGCAGAAGTTAGCGTTTTCCCAGCGAATCCCAACGACCGGCTTAACGAATCGACCCTAAACTTACAGGCGGCAAACGGAAAACCGATCGCTACGTATGGCAAAAGGTACGTTTACCTTAACGTGGGTTTACGCAAACCCATCCACTGGATTTTCGTTATTGCAGATGTTTCTATGCCAATCATTGGTATGGACCTTCTACAACACCACAATCTGATCATCGACACGCGCAAACGGAGGCTAGTAGACGGAAACACTAATTTGTCCGTCTGCGTAACTTCCTTCTCTGGTTGCAGATTATCCCCAGTCACAATTAAACATATGATAGACCCACTTTATCAGCCACTACTCGATAAGTACCCTGGGATACAACAAACTCAACCGGAACTACCGTGTGTAACCAGCAATGTTACACATCACATCACGACTACAGGACCACCTGTATTCTCTAAAGCACGACGATTAGCTCCTGAAAAGCTAAGGTTAGCGAAAAACGAATTCGACCATATGATAGACTTAGGAATCATACGACCGTCAAGTAGCCCATATGCATCTCTGTTGTACATGGTCCCTAAAAAGGACAGCAACGATTGGCGTCCAACTGGCGACTATCGGCGATTGAATGCAAAAACCATTCCCGATCGTTACCCGTTGCCTCATATTCACGATTTGACAGCTACCTTGAAAGGTACAACTGTCTTTTCGAAAATCGACTTGGTTAAAGCGTATAACCAAATCCCTATGGCTACTGATGACACACCAAAAACAGCTATCATAACTCCCTTCGGACTCTATGAATTCTTGCGAATGCCTTTCGGTCTAAGGAACGCTGCTCAAACATTCCAAAGATTCATAGACGACGTTTTTCGAGGTCTCAACTTCGTACATGCGTATGTTTACGACTGCCTAATCGCAAGTCCGGACAGAGAAACACATCTCAAGCATCTGGATCTTGTTTTCGAACGACTACAAAAACATAGCATTACTGTAAACGTTCAGAAATGCCAATTCGGAACTGACTCATTAAACTTCCTAGGACACACCATAGATGCTCAAGGCATTCGACCCTTAGAACCAAAGTGGCGGCCATTCTGGATTACCCAGAACCGACCACCGTCAAGCAATTACGAACGTTTAACGGCCTCGTAAGTTTCTATGGACGTTTCATACCGAAATGTGCATTACTTATGAAACCGCTAACCGACCAACTTCAAGGAAATGCAAAATCCATCAATCTGGACAACAGTGCACGAAAAGCATTCTCCACAATTAAGGAACTCATCGCTAAAGCAACACTGCTTGCACACCAGGACACCCGAGCACTCACTAGCATCGCGGTAGACGCATCCGACTCAGCAATCGGAGGAGTCTTACAACAATGGGTTAACAACTCCTGGCAACCCTTGGCACTTTTCTCTAGACGGTTGCTAGACACCGAATCGAGGTACAGCACATTCGGTAGGGAACTCCTAGCTATGTATTGTGCTGTACGACATTTTCAACACTATATCGAAGGCCGTGAATTCACTCTTTTCACGGACCATAAACCGCTCACTTTCTCGTTAAGCTCTCCTTCTGACAAGTACTCTCCCCGTGAGTCTCGACAACTGGACTACATTTCGCAGTTTACTTCAGATATTCAACACATCTCTGGAGCAAACAATGTAGTTGCAGACGCTTTATCTCGTATAACTTCCTTGAACAGTTTCCAAGGAATCGACCTTCTTAAACTCGCCGAGCTTCAAAAAGAAGACAGTGATCTTCAGCACGAGTTATCGTCCACAACACTTAAACTACGCATCAAACAGATGGGAACAGGTAACGAAACCTTACTTTGTGACACATCTACAGGTAGGGATCGCCCAATCGTGCCGAAACATCGACGCAATGTCTTCAACACATTGCACTAACTTTCGCATCCAGGTGTTCGTGCGACCATCAAGCTTATAGCAGAACGGTTTTGCTGGCCTGGCATGAATAGAGACGTGGGGGATTGGGCACGCTCCTGTGTAAGCTGCCAAAAATCTGAGGTCATCAGACACAGTAAGTGTCCCTTAGGCTCATTTAAAACTCCCGATGCTTGTTTCGACCATGTTCATCTGGATTTGGTAGGACCTTTACCAGATTCAAATGGATACGCTTACCTCTTAACCTGCGTAGACCGTTTCACTCAATGGCCAGAAGCAGTACCTATCAAGGACATCACTGCTGAAACGGTGGCCCGCACCCTCGTCGAACGATGGGTAACAAACTTCGGTAATGAAAGCCGACATTGGATATACGGCAGCTAAACTCGTTTATGGAACAGCACTTCGACTTCCAGGAAAATTTGTGGATCCTTCGTCCTCATCAATGAACATGGATCTAACCTCCTACACGAACAGGCTTACAAACGCAGTGCGTTCAGTTAAACCTGTTTCCGCTCGACCTCAATCAACTGATGTTTTCGTTCAACCTGACTTACGATATAGTACACACGTTTTCGTTCGTCGAGACTCGCATCGACGACCTTTCGAATCAGCATACGAAGGACCTTTCAAAGTTCTTCAACGCGAACCGAAGTACTATATAGTCGATAAGAACGGAACAAACGATAGCATCAGCATCGATCGCCTCAAAGCAGCGTATTTAGGAGGAAATCCTATCTACGTCGATTTTCCTTCGGTGCAATCGAACGACACGACTCCACTCATAATTCCTCAATCGACAACCAACACACGCGATGATACTCCGAATGTATCTGAAAATAAACTTAAAACGACGCGTTCTGGAAGAAAAGTTAGATTTCCAGAACATTTAAACGACTATTGCACGTAAGGCACTACTAGACATTTAATATTATCTCGATCTTTCTTTTTACGATATATAATATATTTTTTAAAAAAAACAATTTCAATATGGTTATATATTTTTATTTTTATTTAAAAAAAACAAAGAAACATTAAAATTTTTTAAACGATATTACGTGTAAATAAGTTTAGATTCCAATTTTTTCCCCGATATTGTGTTTTCACGCACGTACGAATGTATTTCGACATGCTCTTGCATTTTCTTTTTTCTTTTCCAGGACGGCTGGAAAAAAACGATGACGTTTATGAGGATCTGAAATTTTCATTGTACATTTTCTTTTTTTACTATGTTGTATAATGAGGAAAAACGACCAGACGCTGCTAATCCTAGCAAGCTATCAGAAGAGTGTTTGCCAACGACAAACTCGCTGGGTTTAAACTTCTGGCTGGCCACGTCTTAGGGTCATCACTAACCCACTAGGGGGGAGTGATCTGTAGCGGTAAATAAATCCCCAAAATAAATAGCCCTGTAGGTTTTCGACATTGGATGCTGACCATATGTTTTAGTGGACTCATCTAGCTGAAGGAGCTCGGTCAGGCATCCGCATCAGATCACGTGTGGTAACGCTGTGCTCAACATCTACCGCAATCGCTAGCCAGATTAGATCAGGGAATTCCGATATATTGGTTATCGCCAAATACACTCTTCCGATCTCCTCGACTCTGTCATTTGATTTCTCTCGGTGGGTACAAATTATATTAGAAGGTGTTGCTGGTAAAAGCGTTGTCAAACACTGAATACCTGTGTCATCTTCACCATCTTTAGACCTTAAGAATAGATCAAGTTGCATCTTAAAAGACTCCTGGGAAGTCGCTTGGACTAGCTCGGCCGGCAGCGAATTCCAGCATTTAACAACTCTTAAGGAGTAGAAGTTGTGTCTACAGTTCGTTCTGCTCTCTTGTGTCTCCAATTTCCGGGTTCACCCCTTAGGTTGGTATTGGGGCTAAGATTAGGTAGGTGTTTAAGAGGATGTCCGGAAGTGTTAAGGATACTGTAAGCCATCAGAAGGTCACGTCTAAGACGCTTATACTTTGATGGGTAAAGTTTAAGTGATTGGAGGCGCTCTTCATAAGGTTTGAACTTGAGTCCCCAAACTGACTTCGTGGCTCGCCGTTGGATACGCTACAGGGTGTCCTTATCCTTTTGGAGTGAGGGGGGAAATACTATGTTTCCGTACTCTAAATGGGGACGCATAAAACTATTGAAGATTATATGGAAACTTCTTCCGTCAAACTGGCCAAAAATGCGCTTCAAGGTTACCACTGCAAAGTTTGCTGGAAAGGCATTTTTGCCACAGTTAGCATAAGACTTTAAATCGTAGGGCACCAGGACTCCTAAATCTTTTTTTGACTTGCGATACTAGAGGGGAGTTTCCTAAGTTGTACCTATCGTCTGCGACATGTCGCAGATGGACTACTTTACACTTTGAAGTGTTAGAGGTAAGTCCGTTATCGTCTGCCCAACTTTGAAGTCGTCAGATCCTCCTGAAGTGCCTGTATATCGTCTTGGTTGCGCATCTCTCTCCAGTTTCACGTCATCGGCAGAAAGTAATAAGTCTGACGATACCTGTTGAGGAAGATCATTTATATAAATCAAGAAGAGAAGAGGTCCCAGTACTGAGCCCCGAGGGATCCCACTAGGACATTCTATAGCCTGGGATAAAATGAGGTTAACCCTGACCTTAAAATGTCAATTTTTCAGATATGAATTGAGCCAATCGATTAGAGGTGGTCTGATAAGACATATATGGTTAACCCTATTAAAAGCTTTTGAGAAATCAGGGTAAATGATATCAACCTTCCCCTTGCGATCGAGGATGCTTGTGCATCTGTCCACCGCAGTCAGCAGGTTGGTTATACAAGAGTAACCCTTCCTGAAACCACGCTGTTGGGGTGAGAAAAAATTTAAGGACAGTTAATAGCCATGTATACCGTCGAATATCAGGGACTCCATGATTTTTGAAGGTATAGAGAGAAGAGCCACTGGTCGGTAACTTGAAGGTTCGCGGCGTCGACCTCCTTTGGAAATTGGTGTGATGTGAGCCAGCTTCCAATTTTCCGGTAGCTTGCCTCGGCTTAGCGAGTGTGAGAACATCACGCTAAGCGGCGTTGCCAGAATTGAGGCTGCTTCCCTCAGTACGATGTAATGAATAATATCCGTACCAGGAAAAGTGTCTGTTCTTAGGTGCTGCAGTTTTCCGGGACACCAAGTCAGCGCTCAGGTTCACTACGGAAAGTCCTGTGCAGTTGCAAATGAAGCTGTCCTCAGTATAGTTGATGTGGATCGGTTGCAATGTCTGAGAGTATTGTTCAGCCAAAAGGTTAGAGGTGTGGCCGTCGTTATTGGTCGGGCCGTTAGGACCTAGTAGTTGGGAAATTCCAGTTTTGGCTTGACAAAGAGAGGCTGCATAACTGAATAAGCTTTTGGGATTAGAGACAAATTTATCCGTAAGCTTTGCCTGGTACTCAAACCTGTCTTCTCTTATAGCCTTCGTACATATATTCCTTATATGTTTGTATTGCCTGTATGCCCCACTGTTGTCAGTTCGTTTGTATTCTGCCCAACAGTGCCTTTTGCGGCTTAGCAGGCGAAGAGTGCGGTTCTTGATGATTTTAGGTTGCTTGTAGCTTTTGGGGACCGTTTGAGGAACTGACTGCTTTGTAGCACATGAAAGCGTGTGCAGTAAGGAGTCCCAACGAGTATCCACATCGAGTTGAGGGTGAACATCCCAATCCACCTGTTGTAGATAGTCCTGTAGAACTGACACATTCAACCGTTTGAAACTCCAGCGCAAGTTGTTGGTGGGGTATCTTAGCTCAGTTTTGCTGAAAAAACTGAAGGTTGTAATGGCGTGATCGCTCACCCTACAGAAGCCACGACTGAGAGGTTGTCAACTAGAAATTCTTCGTTTGTAAATACACAGTCTAAGCGCGACGGTGTCTGACTGTTTCTCCGACGAGTTGCCACCTTCATATTTTCGTATAATCCCAAATCCTCAATTAGATTGAAGAACCGAGCTGCAGTTGAGTTTTCACCTCCAATATACGTATGTTCCGCGAAATTGACTCTATGGAGATTTAAGTCCCCAAGAATCAGGAGTGTAGAGGGATAGTTCTTCCGGCATACGACTGTCATACTCGATGTCGGCAGTGGGCTTCCTATATACGACTCCGACTAGGCACCTCGAAGTAGTAGATAATCTTACCGAGCACCATACGGCTTCATTAAAATTGATAAACTCTTGGTTGTGAACTTGGTGTACCTCCAGGTCGGATCATGTGTATAAAGCTAGTCCACCCCCAGTTTTCTTTTTTCTGTCATTGCGAAACAAAGACATCTCAGGTATTGCTAGCCTCTGGTCTGAGGACTGAGAAGATATCCAAGATTCAGATATTCCTACCAAATAAGCATTAGTAGCATTGCTAAGTTCACGTAGCTAATCCATTTTGTTTGGTAGACTCGCGGCGTTCGTGTATAAACAGCTTATGCTCTCAATTTGAAACGCGTGAGCTTCTTCCTGTTTGTCTATATGAGCCTTACGTGAATTGACAGGTAGCCTACCAATATAAGGTTAACTCATCCTTCATCACCCTCTGATGTATAAGTACGTCAATATCTATAATAACGTCGAATTTCATATATTTTAGGTTGTAAGCAGCTAATGAGAACCTAACCTTGTTCTTGCTCTCTTTAAAATATAATGTTTGCCGAGTAGGTAGGCTCTGTCCTTTACACGTTTTTTTATCATCAAGATAGTCTACAAGTGGAATGATCAGCTCCGACTTGTCTTTGTGCTTGGTCCTGGCTTCATATGGCCTGTCCGGGTGCATGTGGATTCTAGTTGGCGACCGACGTCTGTTGGTACGAAATACTTCCAGAGTTGCAGCCGCCATATAGGATGGGAAAGTTATCCTCATTAGCCGGGGTCAAGAATCACCGTCCTTCTTCGCCAGTCTCGTCACATGTAGAGTCAGTATACTTCTGAGCTCCAAGGACTGTTTGATGAATTTTCATTCCCTAATATCAGAGTTTGCTTGACTAGGGTCCATTTTTTCCGGCGCACCTTGCACAATTACATTTCTTCCGCAGAAAAATGTCTCGCGAGATTCTTTAGAGGTGTTCCGGATGAGATTGCGCTCAGAATACAGTATGTCGGGCAGTATTTTTACGTTCCCATCGGATTTCAGTAAATGACTAGCTAGCAGGACATCCTCTACGTCGGTAGCATTCTTAAGTGTTACACGAAGTAGCCTCGGGTGATTTTGATACTTAGATTCCTTTCGCCGAGTGAGCCGTGTGACCGTCAAAGGCTCTATTCTTGGAAGTTCAAGTTTCGTATTCAATTCACCCCAGAGCATCCTGTCATTTTTGTCCTGCAAACTGAGAGGAAGGTCAGAGTTGTCTTTCAGGTTCATGATTATGAGAGAGTCATCACGAACTGTTATTGTTTTCCCAGGTTTTCCTGTGCGTTCAGGTTCAGTATCTTGTTGTTTGGAGGTTGAAGCACGTTTCTGAATCCTAGGCTCTTTGATGGCCGGACGGACATTCTTGAGAGTAGACTGGGCAACCAAATCACTTGATTCCCGTACAACACCTGGGATGGTCAGCTTAGACGGTGACGCCTGGTTCTTTTTGCCTCTGTTAACGTGGGTCCAATCACCTACAGAGTTTTTGAGAACCACTGTTGCATTCAAGGACCCTGAGCTGGGAGAGTCGATTGCCGTCGACGTGATGATGGTGCTGAGTTTCAACATGTCATCATTAGTGCTAATGCATGCTCCATCGATGGTAGACCTGTCGACATACCTCTTCTTGTTTTCCTTGAGCGTCCTTGCTCGTCTACCCGTTTTATGACTGTCTTTTTCCAAGTTTGCTGACAACTTACTCCGCAGGACTGTCAATAGGACAATGATGTTACTCAGCAAGGCTACAGCATCCGTGCTGCACGTAACACATTCCCACTTATGACCCAACTTACTGAGTCTGTAGTAAGCAGTTGCTGTGGGATCTGTGCACGCTTCGTGAAACCAACCTCTGCAGTTGTCGCACTGCATGCCAGATGTATTAACAAAACGGCATCCAGGTCGTTCGCATGAATTTTTCATGACTATATTGACGTAAACTGTGTTATAGATGCTAGTAAAAGCCTAAGACTGTACAAAAATACACTAAAAACGAGCGAAAATGGATGAGATAAACTGAACTAGCCTTAACGTGAAAAACTGCAAAAAAACCGAATAGTAAGCTGAGGTAAAATCACAGTTAACTATTAAGTTGGATGAAACTTATAAAAAGCAACCTACCAAACGTATAGCTCGGAATAGATTCTTTAGATCGGAAATGGTACTTTTGTTGCGTAAGAACACAGCAAAAGTTTGAGAAATGCAAATCACGTTGGGACTTAACTTCCCGTTCAAAAAGCGCGGTTAATTAAAAGGTATGATAGAAAATGTGTATGATATTCTGTTCTAAATCCTTGACAATATATCAAGCTTCTTCTTCAAAGAAATTTGGAAACTTTCTTGGACCGATTGAGGCGTTAGGCAACCTCATTATTTGATTACTCGTAAAGAGTAGAATGAATGTCAACTTGATGTTTCACTTCTAACATGGTTATGTTTCTCGTGACATTCATGTTGGGGTTGGATTGATATAAATTTTCAGAATGACGTCCAGTGGTGTTTCGATACTGAAGTTAACAGCTGCTTAGGCAACAAAACACAGTTCTCAGCGCAATAAAAATTTTACCAGTGACATTATTCACTGACGGTCTACCTCGAAACAGCCACAACTTTTATTAACCTTCATATGACATAAGATAGCATTCCAGCATGTAATGCATGTCCGGCGTAAGGCGATCCGACATGATGGATGAAAATTGAAGCCGTAGCAAAATTCACAGCGTAATCTGGTTTTTAATAGAAATTATATCATAATATGACAAATTAATTGACTAAATGTACGTAAACATGACCGTTGTTACGACCTGTGGTGTATGCTACTTATGTCAACAGGCATAATTAGTATGTAACGCCGGTGGGGAATGAGGACCCTGGCAGCAGAAGGTTACGAAGGTCGACCTGAAGAAAATGGAAGCGGGATGAGAAGGAAATTATGAATCAGGAGAATCACACAGAATGTGAAGGACAAATAATTGAAATTCGCAAGTGGAGTTCTTGTATTTTGCTAGGGGATTCTGTAACATTTTATTGATATATATTGGTTGTCCCCGCCTATGTGTTCGTTCATTACACGGCCTACTATACACGTGACAGAGTTTAACATATTTCCACTCCTTAAAAACACAGAACGAGGCAAACCTGTAGTGGCATTGGGTCCTAACTACACAATCCTCAATGCTGAACACGAGACAATTGAGGAAATAGATATTCAATATTTTACGCGGAGAAAAACCCAACGATGAGGAAGGAGGGAACAATGAATTGGGTTAATTCAAGTTGATCGGATGACATGGCTCAGCCTTGCAGGCGTGGTCTCCGCTGAATTTTATCTTACATCTTTTAATCATATTGAATATATTGTGCTATCTCGAGCCTAAGCTTGTTCTCCATCATGCATTGGTAATTATTGAGATGCAATGGGCTGGTGTAGACGATGATATAACTTCCACGTAAGATCTCACAGATTAGGCAGTTATATCATGACAAATTTACGATTTTAGGATTAGGTCTATTATTAGACTAGTACTTATATCATAGTAGACCATAATTCTACAAACCTACCGCCATTGCTTACGAAGGTATCGGAAATGACAATTTCCGCTTCATTCTGATTGTCCGCTAAGTGGACTGCCAAAATTACGGACCAAAGTTGAGTTTATTATCTACGAGTTTGTGCAGTAATAGTTTAGAATGACGCTGTGGAAGTCTTAATTAATCGTAGAGAATAGTCGTCAAATACCAATCTTTATGGGTCACGTTTACGTAGTGAAGATAAAATGAATCCACAAAGATATTCTGTCTAAGTGCAGCGCGAGACAGGATGTCTTGAATATAAAATTTGGCTGTTGAGGAATAAAATCTGTGTGGGAGGAAGAGAGGGAGATAAAAGAATATCTAATGTGTTAGGTGATCACCCATAGTAATGTGCATCAACTGAATGTTAATCGCTTGAGTGAAAAATTAATTTGAAGTGTGTTTGTGTACAGATATGTAAATTTATGATAATAACAACAATTTATTCTCAAGTAACAGTCTGTTACATGGAGCATTTGAATTCACAGGCAAGATCAATTTGTTACAGAAGATACAGTCTTCGCTGTGGTGAATTACTCAATTAGTGTGATATTTTATGAGGTACATCGATCATAAATTATGGGGAATAACACTTCTGACGTATGAATGCAAATAATATTATTAAGATTCTTACTGTTATTATGACAGTTAGCGCGTTTTATGGAGGTTGCTTTGCGACGTGCAACTGATGGTCAGGAATAAATCTGCGTAAACTTGAGTATTTCTATGAACCGTGACCTTATATCCCTCTGAATCATCTGAGGCATTAATGATGGCGCAGGACGAAGTCACGCGTTCTATAAGTGGGCTGAAAAGGAGGGTAAGAAAAAGAAAGGACGTCAGGAAGAGCAGATAATATTCATGCCTATTGAGTCATTTGTGATGGAATAGTTAGAGTATGACTACTTAGTCTAACTCTCTTTTATTAAGGTGCTTTTCATGCGAAAGCATTCTAATAGATTAAGGAAAATAGGCATAAATAAGGTATGAATGGATAAATAAGTGTGAAATTGGGGGTGGTTCAAAAAGAAACTGAAAGTATATGATTATGTGTGGTTGCAAAATATAGTAAGAACGTATTCAGGCTGGAGATAGAACGATATATTTAATATGAGTGATAGCAAGTTGCACAGATCGACCACGCCTGCAAGGCCGAGCCATGCCGTTCGACTACTTCGAACTAACCCTATTCATTCTTTCCGCCTTCTCCATCATTTGGTTTTCCTCTGATTTAAATATCGAACACATATTTTCTCAGTCGTCTCGTGTTCAGCTTTGAAGATTGTGTGGTTATGGCCCAATGCTAGTACATACCTACTCATCATAATATATTTCTGTAATGACTTCATTTGTGGTGTAAGGTCATCAAAGTATCTATCGTACTTTGTTATGACGAGACTTTAGTCTGCGCAACGTACTAACTGTTAGTCGTGACTTTGTAATAACTTAGGTTGAGTAGTTATGAGTTGACCTAAAATAACTAGATATATGTCAAAACAATAAAGCTCACTTCCATATTTTGTATAGACATCATATTTCTTTGTATTTTTGTACAGGCAACTCCCGCCTCACGGCGTACTGTTACACGAGCCAGTGGTCCTGGCACTCAAATGCTGTTAACATCATCAGTAAAGATGGCGTGATTGACACTACAAATGAAACACTGTACAAGACAGGGTGAAGCTTAGGATTATATTTGCATTCTCGGTTTCGAAAGTAATCACCAACACTCTGTATTCAGTTTGTGACCAAACCACCAATACAGGCTGATTTACTATAAGACTCCTTATCTTCTAGGCAAAAATGTAGTGATCTAATTACTTTCTGAAGGTCCGGATTCCGAAAACATACCTAGACTTTCTAGATCAGATGTCTGTGAAATAGATATTTGAACCGATTATGTGTGTCTCCGAAAACATGGGTTCAGTTCATAAGGAAGATGAAGGTAACTTACGAAAATCATTTAGTGTAACCCTTTAATTTAAATGACGGCCCTCATTACTAAACGCGGGGACCACTTTACATTTATGCGATCCAGACGCCTACTGATGGGAGAGTTAGACATAGAAGTAAATCAAACCCAGTCTTTCTGCTGATGGAGTACAGATAATAAAATAATGGGGTGAGGAAGGGACTAGTTAACTGAAAAAGCGAGCCCATAGGGCTTCCATATCTACATAAAGCTTCATCTGCCAAAAGCGTATCTCAAACACGTTCTAAATTGAACTCGCATACGGATATCATGCTTAACAAAATAGGTAGGCTACATTAAAGGAAATCTTGGACAGGTACACTGAAAAACGTGTTCTGAGTTGGAGATAAATGCTAACAGTGAATTTTGGCTGAATGTTACCGGTCAGTTTAATTCATTGTATTGCCTAAAATGTTCAGAACTTCCAATTAGTCACTGTTTGCGAATGTGGTGTTAAATTAGCGAAAATCACCAATCCACGCGAGCTGATTCCTCCTAATTACTAATTTTTGTGACTTTTGAAAGTCTTACCTCGTTTATCACAAAAAATATCAATGAGCTTAATGTTTCCAACTGAAATTATCTCGTTATCTTTCTCAAGAGTTCCGTCGACAACAATCAAGTGGTGTGGGCGAAGAACGTCTTTACAAGTGGCACCTTTATAATCGATGTATACAAACTCAGCCAGACCATGAGTCGGGAATGGAGTTCGAAGATATATTTGGCAGGTTATCGATTTGTCTATTAGCGTTTAGTCTAAACTGGCTAGTAGTTGAAAGGGATGCGTAGCATGGCTTACCAACCCGTAGTTTGGTGTGGATGTTTGGCCAAGCGACTTTAGCTGAGGTGTGTCCATGAAAATCAATAAGGTCAGCATCAATGTCGACGACCAACAAAACTATTTTTTCGGGGATTTATTTACTATTACATACCCAATGTACTTCGTGTCCTCATATATAATTTCACACATAAAAATGAAAGTTTACTGTTTAATTAACTTTTGATCCACCGATAATTTATAATTAGTGCCTAAAATCACTATTTGAAGTACTTGTTTTTCTATATCACAACCTAAGGTTTAAGAAGTTGCGCCTTCTTCAGATCTTAGATGGTATTAACATTTTCATTCTCACCTGCATCGGTTGTGGAACCTGACTGCTTACGAAATGTAGTTAAGTTGGCAAGAGAAAACAATTTACTTCTTTCGGAAGAAACTTGCTGGTGCTTGCTGGACTCATGTCTGTCGAAAATTCCGTTGAAGAAAACTTACCAACTTCTAGATGAATGTACGTTTGCCTGACTACATGTTTACCGTCATTTAGTATACAGTACTGAAGAGTTAAGGTTTCCAGAAGGTAGCGAGTTTGCAGTTGAGTCCATACGTGCCAGATCTGTTAACAAAGTAATATCACATTTTCGTATTCATAACTCCAGGGTGTTGTTTTCTATTATGTAAAATGGGTTGGGTGGCCACCTGTGTTCAATACATGGGAACCAGAATCTAATCTTCATGGATGTGAGGATTTAATACAAAAATTTATTGAATCTTATGGTTCGACGATTGGAATGCTTCCTGTATGTTCTGTTGATAATTAATCATATATTCAGCCTGATAATCAACCTGATAGAAAATCACAGGTTCAGGAAGTAATGGATCGATTGAAGGAAGCTGTCAATACATCTGGGTCGCTACCATTATATCTACTTGAACGATTTTCTAGTCTCCAACCTGATCCTACTAATAGCCTTCGACCATACAAACACTTACCCACCATAAACATCGAAAAGCTTTTTTCATCACAAATATCACAAGGCATTATAGAATCTATTTCACTCAAGCGACCTCCCAGTGTCGCTGATCTCTTGCCAGTTTCTACCAAACGTATTCGTCTTAGTCGGAAAGATAAACAAGTGTTAGATTCTGCTCTAAGTGCTTTTCAACAAAAACTCAACACTGTATACTCAAATGAAGCACCAATCACTGTCGAAAATTCTGTAGATTCTGAATGTGAGTCCCTATTCTTACGTAAAAGTTTGTCTAGCAATGCATTTTAATGAATCATTATGAAGCTAGATTTCTGTTTCCATCAGACATTCGCACTTAAATGTCTTGTAAAAAATGTATATTCACTCTATGGACAAGCTGAGATGCATGTATTCAGTGCTTGCTGCATTTATTAGTCATTAAGAAGTATTTACTAAACCTAGTTACTATGCTTTTAGTAACCTTAGGATTAGGATCAGTCAGCGAGGTCGAAATGACAGTATCTGATTTGCTAGTGAATAAACTGCTTAGAATATCTTTCATATTAAACGAGTGAGACCGGTAAATTAAGGGTACAGAATAACGCTGCAAGCATACTATGGTCGCCTGAACTTCCATGGTAAGGCGGTCACCACAACAGCTTTAATTCTCACACACGCGATTGGTACAGACTGGTTTTGAAACATTTTGTTCTTAGTATATGAAATACAACCCAGATATCCTTTTAATCTTACTCAATGGATCTATAAGACTACATTTCATTAGCATAATCAGATAGTGTCGTTGACATGCTCCCAGCCAACAAGATAGTGTTCAGGTAAGTTATTATTTAATTAACCTGACGAGGGGTTAATTACCTATGGGAGCACGTTTACAAAGAAATCAAACAAAATCGGTGAACAGTGAGTCGAGTAGTCCTGACGTACACCTAAAGTTATCAATCCCGATGACAATTTTCCATAAGCTCTGATTTGATCATCGGTATTCAAGTAAAGTCCTTACAGGGCTGGTGTATTTTGGCAGGCTTTTTGATTGCCGACACTACCACAGGACCTCTCGATCAACAGAGTCAGGTAATAGATTAAGGTCAAGGAATATAACTGAGGTCAGATGTCAGAAAGTATGTCTATATTCCAAAACCTGACGATCAATACCTCATTAAAACCTAGTTAAAGTAGTTGATCTTCTGTAGCTTCGTTTAGCGTTTTGGGTTTTAGAATTGTTTGTCCATATAAGCAACAATACTAGCGAATTAAAATAAGTGAGGGTAGTTAACCAGTGATGTGAGCAGTTGTGACTTCGAGTTGATAATAGTCTTTGATATGGATTGTTACTTTTTCGGCAGACTGCCTCTAGGAATCAAACACTTGACAACGTTAGCTTATTAGAGTACTAATTGTCGGTAAATACAGAATTCATAGAAGTAGTAGAAGTGGTGATAATATATAAAATATATATAATATATAAAAGAAAGACTGCATATAAGGATATGGTACAGGAAGAAAGAATTAGTTGACAGAAAGAAAGATATAAAGCAATTTTGATCTCACGGTTTAAGGGAAGACAGAGTGTATACACCGATGCCATCGTGATCGATTCTGGACCATTTAACCCAGAGTCTTCAACCATTGGTTACAATAGTGACGCGGACCCCGACGAAGTAGTCTGCATGTAACTGCATGGCTCAGACAAGAAGTTAGTGACTTCAAGCACTGATGCAACGTTTTGGTTTGACCGCCCCTAACTTTCTTCCAACCATTCCCCACACTAGTCAGCATTGCGCGTCGTGGTAATCGGTGCTTAGGCATAAGCAACACGTGACCCAACCATTCCAATTGATGAAGATTCACAACCTCATCAACTGATATACCATCATTCCCTAATACCTTGTGTCTAACCTCACTATTACCCAGTGGTCCCAGCAGATGTTGGCCATATTTCTAAGACATATGTGGTCAAGTACTAGTAACTGACGAGTATTTTCTACAGTTAATAGCCGTTTCGCGGCTGTAAAGTAAAACAGAACGAATTGCCGCGCAATATACTTGTCCCTTGATTGATAGACGGATATCTCGCCTTCTTCATAGTTGACGTAAGTTGGAAGCCACTAGAAAGACATTTGTGACACATTTTCACGCCATGTAAGCCAATGTTTCAAGATGGTAACATGGGTTGAATTATCATCACTGGACACAAACACGTAGAATCCTCTGGAGATAATAATGATCAGGTACAAAACGTGGCCAAATATCCTCAACCCACAGTGTCCGGGTTTCCCAAACATAGGTTAGGAGTGCTCTAACAAACACTTTGTAAACTTAATCTTTTACGGCCAGATTAACATCATGACGGCGCTAAAGATGGTTCATATTGGCTCAAGCTGCTCTGCCTTACACCATACGTTGATTGACCTCATCTGAAATGAAATCATCAACCCACACAACTATCTAGGTTCAAGAACGTTTCGACTATTTTTAAGAGCTCTATAAAGAGCGAGTATAAGCATCAGCTGCTGCCAGTCTTGTAAAAGTACTTTGCGTTTGGGAGGTGTAAAGCATATACGATTTCTACGGATATTGATTGCTCTTATTACCAAACCTTTTCAAAGAACCCAGCCAGTTCCCTAATCGGAAGTTTGGCACCATTCTTACAAAAGGTTGAGGTTAACTCGTCTAGGTTTGATTGTTTGTGGCGCTTCAGAAGATGGATTCTCTTGCGGAACTTTGTCTCATTAGATGTATCAGCCGTCACTGATCACGAAAGGAACGAAAGTGATTGATGTTGCTGGGTAGGGGCGAATGGGCTGGACTGTCTCTTGAAGAACTCTGTCCATCGTCCAAGATGTTGAGTGTTGTTGATTAGGGTCCTAATAGCTTCATAAATTGTTTCACTCACTCCAGACTTACTGATGTCTTTGGCTCGGATGAGTTGACAGCTCCCGACTGTTGTCTGATGAGACTCTTGCTTCCAACTCGCATGTTTCGACTACGAGGCCTCTCAGTCCTTAAGAAAACTTTATACAATTACCTTATGTAAGAGTTTATTTTTATTGCCACGCTCCTGATTAGCTGGAGTTGACTGACGCTCGTCAAGGGGTTGTAAGGAGACTGTAAAAAACCAAATCTTAGGAGCGAGATGTTTTGCGAAGCCACAAGCAACCTTAATCGGCATTTTCATGGTATCATGCAAATGCAGACAGTGCTCATATATACTTTTCGGTGGGTTGATAGCTAGCCTTAAATCTAGTTTCGTTTGATATTGGGTTACGGCTGATTGTGTAGCCAATTTGCTTACACCAATTCATTTAGGACGAAAAGTTTGTGGGCTACTAAAACATAAGATTGATGCAAACCAAGTCATGTTCAAAGTCCGCACAGTTATTTCAAAAGAAGTGAGTCTTATATATGATTACACCAATAGTAGCTGATCTCCACGTAGTTGACTTAAGTTCGGGCTTAAGTTGCTGAGGAAGGACTCAATGTAGTACATTGGCGATGACTGTACCGATAGTTGGTAGCTGGAAACAAATTTGTCTGCACAATACGTCAGGAGATGGTCACCATTATCTGGCCAACGTGACCCCAAAGATTATTCAGGCGAATTTCCTATGTTCCTAAATGCCTGACTTGTACATTAGAGTTTCTGGTTAGCACTATAATAATGTGCTTTCTTGAAGGGACCAGCAAACTGTTGGTAGAACTCATCCTTGGTTGCATCTAAGCTGTAATCTATCAGAACGTAAGGGGAAATGAAGAAGAGACATAGTTTCCCATTCTAATTTTACCTCACTTTGATAAATCTCTAATCTGATGGCGCATAAACGACTGGTGGTTGGGATTCGATCGATTAGCACCACCCTTGCTCTGGAGCTTAGAGAGACACCAACGCCAGCTTATCCGAACGAAAATGGCACAGAATCTCCAGATAACCTCACATGAAACAAGTTTTTCGAATCGACAGGTAGAGCATCACATTTGTACTACTTCACTAGAGTCTTGAATCCGGACTTCACGTACAACGAGTTGCTGTCAAGTAGAGAGCTTTACTGATAAATAAACTCCTAGGAGTTTAAGTAGATCTTAGATTCCCTTCAGTCGATATTCTTACAGAAAATACCTTAGCTCAACAACAGAATCGATCTTGACGAAAGACTAAACGTCTATGGTAAACATATCAGAGTAGTACTAGATCGTTTCCCAAATTTTACATTTTGCAACGATCTCTTTTTTCAAAATTAGTAGTTTATCTATTCAAAGCAAAGGTCAGTGAGATGTAGTTGTAGTACACTCACATAGTGTTTCTGACTATCACTTAACGGAACTTCAAATAAATTAGTAGGACTTTTTAACTGTGACTTTATGAAATCACATGCTTGCCCCTAAATGCTCTGGTACGGCCGAGAGTGGGGAGAGTCCGCTCTCCCTCTCGAAATGCTCTCACATGGTCATGCGTATATAGCCTCTGCCAGGGAATTCCTACTCACTACCTTCTCGTGGCGGGGGTGTTGTCTACGAAAATGAGAGGACGAAAAGCGAATGTCCGGCTCTTTAACCGGATCCCAAACCAATGGTGCACATGGGCTCCAGTATCCTGAGGGAACAAATGGCGTATGAACCAATCGCTGGTCACTGCCTTCCACGGGACTGCATCTCCTTACGATGCCCCACTGCCTTGTGGATCAGACCTTCAGGTCGAAGGCTCGGAGAGTGGCCCCCTAAGAAAACCACCTGCTTCGGTTTGGGCACCCGGGCAGTATCACAGCCTACTCACATTTCGAATGAGGTTTGTGTGGCGCATATGTATTTAGTGCCCCTTTGTACCAATATCTATGTGTTAAAATAAATAATAAATAAATCACATGTTTACTGTAGTTTTGAATATGTATTTGTTTGGAGTTGGAAACCCACTAATCATACTGTTGGTACAAAAGATCCAGTCATTTTTGTAGAAGATAATACATATTGGACTTTTTGTAGGTTAGGTTTATCTAACCATATTCAGTGCCTAACACTTTAGATTTATGACAAACATTATTGGAATATTGTGTAACATTGTAATTAGATTGTTAATTATTTGTAACCAAAGCCGTCGTTAAGCATATGACTCAATTTAAATATCTAGGCATCCTTTAGATTTTAATCCCGATATCTAAAAATTATTTTCACTTCAGGCCCACCAGTTGAATTCCAGCCGATTCCAGATTATTTACCTGGACAAGATGTATTCTTACCAACCAAAGCTCCTATTGGATGTGAATGTACGATGGACAATTTGGATCAGTCAGAGCTAGCCAAAATTCGTAAAGCAGATGGAAGCAGTTCACCAGTTATATATCCTTGTTGGATCAATAAACGACGTAGTTGTTGTGCTGTTCGTGCTGGTGCAGTTCCACCCTATGACAAACGGAAAAGGCTCGTTGCCCCTCCTGGTCATCCTGTTTATGAATGTAACTCCTTGTGCGTTCACTTAACATTATTTATGTATATTCTAACTGATTTTTAACCAATATTCATAGTTGATGAAAATTTATTTACCGATTACGATTTACTATTCATGGATTTAGGATTATTATAATCCCTTTGTCATTATTTGAAATATCAATAACTTATTTCATCTGTTTATTTCGGTTACCTTTATACAATTAATTTAAAAACTTGGGAGTGTGTTGTTTTATCTCACTATCCTTAACTTTCATGTACACTTTTCTTGTCACTTAAAAAACTTTTTGACTGTTGGTATATTTTTTAATTTATTAGGTAGATTTATTACCAGAAGACTTAAAAAAGGACATACATGTTTCTGCTCTAATTTAGTTTGTTTGATTAACCCTAGCAAAAATTGTTAATAATTGAATCTACTAAATGATCAAAACATTTTTCTAAAGAACTAATGTAGTAGGATTTAAAGAAAATATTGAATTATAATCAAACTTACTTAATCTACATTGGATTCAATCAAAAGTGTAAACATTGTTTGGTTGACAACGAGCGTTTTTACGTTTTATAATTGATTGCTTCTAATTAGAATATATATGTCCCATAGATTTTTTCATTCAATCACTAAAATTAGTTACATGATACTTTATATTTAGTAGTACGATTTTTGATCGAGAATTATGTTTTTTTTTAGGTATTCATCTTGTTCAAATGGCTAATAAATTTTAAATTTATTCATTAACAGTGTTTCCTTTATTTATTTCATCAGATTTTATTTCAAGTAGGTATCTAGAAAATAAATTTATGTAGCCCACTATTTAGTGTTTTACAAGTTCATTGATGAATAACACTAACGTAATTTGTTATTGAACGTTGTCGTTAGTCTAGACGCTTCTCCTATATATTATATAATTTTCCCCGAGTATTATGAACTATAAATAAGCGTTTTATCCACCATCGTTACAAATTGTTTCTTGGAAATGATTGGGTTTAGATAATTGTGTTTTGGTCACTTAATATCTAGACTTCTTAACTTATCAAAGTATGCTATTAACTACACTTCTGTACAGATGAATTGTAATAACCGTGTATGTAAAGTAAATTGACATAACGGGATTTAAACTCAGTTCAGCAGTTAAAAGTTAAGTATATCCATTACAAAACGATATTCTATGCATATTTAAATGGGTTCTAAATATTTCACAACCCTAAAACCTAGTTACTGGGTCACTAAAATCGTGTATATGAAATTTTCGAGTTTTGTCGATGCAGTCTACTCACTTTTATTTTTTAATTCATTTACCAAGTACGGACTTGTGTACTTGGCTTCGAGCCATACCCCAAGTATTAGGGCTTTTGATACTGTCCATTTTCCGGAACCGGAGTAGCGGAGCGAGGTTCGAATCTGCTACTTAGTGACTGAGGATCAAATGACTGAACCACTGCCCCATCAATTTTACTCTTTTCAACCACATGAGCGATCTTGACTCTTACTGTTGTATATAGTAGAGTTATCAACTGGAAAGGGACGATATCATTGTTACTGAGCTTCTTATCACTGATTTCTTAGGACCTGTTCCTGTTCCTTTTAAAGTGTCCTTATTTGCTAATCACTAACTCATTATAAACGTTTTAGTAATTTTATGCAATTCCTTCAAATTTTAGATGTCCATGCGATTCGTCTTGTCCATTTCGTGTTGTTCAACTTGGACGGAAAGTTCCTTTGTGTGTCTTCCGTACACGTGACCGAGGATGGGGCGTTAAAACAGTGGTCCCCATTAGTAAAGGGACATTTGTCGTTGAATACTTAGGAGAGGTAAGCAACATTCTTAGATTTTAAAAAGTTTGGTGCTTCAAATTAATTTGTTGAGTAAAGTCATGTATACGTAACCCTCATCTTACTGATATATATTTTTCCTTATCATCGACTAACTAGTAGTCTGTTTTTGTGAACTGTTTCGTCACTGAATTAGTCTGATTTTATTGTGACAGATACACAGAAAGTCTACAATAAAGCCATCCCAGTGTATAACTTGCAGTTATTTCGCCAATGCTTCAAATCTATGTTTCTTCATTCGGTTTGAGAGACGTGGTACAACTAACTGCTAGCTGTAGTAATTTAAGTTAGGCTTGTAGATACAAATCAACCAGTCAGTCAACCTCGTACATATGTACATCTGCTAAAGTTCTCATACCCCGTTAGCATAGACAGATTAAGTTGTCTGACCAAATCCTAGAATACTAAAAGCAGTACAAGTATCAGTGGTGATTGAAAATATTCAATGTCGAAAATACGACTTAAAATAAAATTAGTGAAATAAAACGCTATAAATGTTATAAGGAATTAAAGAAATCAGAATTTCAGGGAAGACGGAGAACGGATGCTTTTGCGACATTGCAAATGATTTTGAGCCATGTCATTCAAAGTCTAGCCATTGGTTACGATAGTCATGCGGACCCCAACCAAGTAGTCTATACCTATTAACATGGCTCAGTTCACTTATCTGTGACTTCGTGAACTGATGCCATATCTTGGTTTCCTCGCCTCTACCCTTCTTCTAGCCCACTCATACACCAAAGAACATCGCCCGTCAGTGTAGGTGATGGTTTGGCATACATAATACATGTCCCAACCACCTTCAGTTGACGGAGATTTACTACCTCACCAATTGACTTGTCATCCTCGCTTAATACCTTATTCCTAACCCAGAAACTGCTTATTCCGTGGTCCCAAAATGCAAGAGCAATGCTTCGAAGACACCTATAACAGAATACCAGTAGTTAGACGACGAAATGTTATGGAGGCTAATATTTTGGACACTATATTTGCTAAACTTATTCCTCTGTGATTGTTACAAGAGGATTTTTGTCCTTTCTTATAAATTGGGACAATCAGCGATCCAGACCAGTAAGATTGAACTATGTCCAGATCCCAGATTCTAGTTAAGATTTCATCTGGTCTAGCTGTTAGAACTGGACCACCATCCCTAAAATTCTCAGGGCTTAGTCCATCAGACCCTGCTGTTATCCTTCGCCTTAGATTACGTATAGCTTTTTCAACCTGACTAAGAGTTGGTGGAGATAGTGAGTAAATAACGTATATCTGAAAACCAGTCATACTGTGTCCCTGAAGTGTTCTGTCCATTGGTGCAATGTCCTGTATTTAGAGTGAATAACAGTCTCATCTTTCTCCAAGATATTCCCACTAACAGCTGTATTTTTAATACCTGCATCCTTGATAAGTCCAGACAGTTGTCTCCTGTTACCTATCGCTGCTGCATTTTCCATGTATTCTGCTTTCACTATCCACCACTGCTTATGATCATTATGTAGGCTTCCTGTAGTCCTAAGGTTAAGCTGCATCCACTTCTCAATGTGTTCTGAGTCAGACGGGGTGAATTTCGGAGCATTTATCAGTTTTGTAGACGCCGCTGAAAACCACTGATTCTTCCCAACTTTTTGGTTCATGTTACTAGTAGATATCACTGCTGTTTCCACAGCATTTTGGATATCATATAAAGCTGCCTTGGGGTGGATATCATTTTCACGATTGACTAGCTCTCTCCCTAGGTGTTCCTGAAATATATTAACTTTTTCATCATTAGGTTGTGCTCTAAGTAGTTTCCTTCTCGTGGCTTTTTCACGTCCAACAAGAAGCGAACCAATGCGTGCTCGAACTGGAGCATGATCTGGGTCTAAACATGCTCCAGAATGAGCGATAGTCTTCTGCCAAGCCTCTCCGACGATGGCTGACAGCAATGTGGTTTATTTGGATTCGTTGTCGGGCGGACTCTGAAGGCCATTACTAAGATGTGAGGGAGGGATTCGATCATCAACAAGGTGATCTCGGGTGCCGTCAGGAGTATGAGGGCGGTTGTCACTTCCCGGTTTCGCACACTGTGGAAGTATATTTCTTCCTAGGGGACCTGAAAAATAGATGAATTAGTGGTGGCCTTAACAACTTGAGAGTGTATACCCCAGAGCCCAAGGATCAAATGATTGAGACCGGTCGCTAATTGCCTTTTTATGGAAAGGCTTTAATTTGTTAGCTCTGCACTTTAAATAGCCTTACCGCCGGAGACGGAAATCCATGGGGTAAGGTGAGGTGTGATATTTCTAAAGTCGACTTTTTCTAACCTCTTCCGTTGTGAGAAAGCAGGGTCGCTCCAGATGCTAGTTGTTCGAGGCGAACTCCTTACTGTTGCCACACCCATTTGCAGTCATCATACACTTTCTCGGATTTTAATCTGCTGCTTCTGGTCTTATCGTTCTCGAGCCGACCTTTAGTTTTAGGAAATTGAGTATGTCCCAACATTTCAGAATAAAACAGTTGTCATTCTTACTCTGGAAATTCCCGATGTAGTGTATACAAATATTAGGAAGTAGGGCTACTGTCGAATAATTTTTAACTATTGGGTCCTGTTATACTCCGCAAACTGTGTGAAATCTATGAAAGGCTGGCTTGCAAAGGTTTATGTGGTTTTTGTTTAAATCGTTGATATATTAATTACGTCTTCACTTAATGAAAATTCCCAGATACCTCTGCAAGGCGTAGGAGCATATTCCGGGAATATTTATGTTGAACGGTTGTATAAAGTGAACAACGTTTATTTGGGCAGCTATTTCGGTGCTAATGGTGGCTCGGGTGATGAGACCAATTTGCGCGTAGTCAAACTCAGCGTGGTTTATTCCAGTCTGATCCAACCCTGACCCCGTCATGATGTTAATCTGGCTGTAAAAGGCCAGGTTTACAGCGTTTCTATGGGACCATTCTTACTTTGTGCTTGCTAAACCTGGAACCTTCGATCTGAGGATGTTTGGCGACATTTTATGTTTGACCGTCATTGTCTCCAAAAGACTATTTACATCCAGTTAGTTTGAACGTCTTGGCTTCTGCGATTGCTTCCCACTGCTATGAAATGAAAGGTGAAGACAGCCAGTGTATCAGTGAGCCTCAACATACACAAAGTAAATAGAAAGATCCTCAAATACAACACGGAGAATACCAACCCAATCACACTTGGTGGAGAAGCTCTGAAGGATGTGGGATCTTTCACGTACTTGGTCACCATTTTCGAGGATTGTTAAGGATCGCGCTCCTACAGTCGTAGAACACATGGAACTCAAAACAATTGTTAACCAACATCAAAGGATCTTCATTACAACCATCAAGACATTTCTATTGTACGGGGCTGGAACTTCCAGAGCTACCACAACCATCATCAGAAAAGTACGAGTATTTCTACACAATTGTCTACGCAATACACTCAATGTCCATCGGTCGGATACCATCAGCAACATTTTTACTGTGGGAGAGAACGAATTTGCTCCCATTTGTTGAGGAAATTAGGAAAAGACAATGGAGGTGGATAGTTCATAGATTGCGGAAATCACCAAACTGCATCACGAGGCAAGCCCTAACTTGGAATTCTGAAGGTAAACGGAAAAGTGGAAGGCCAATGAACAAACTGCGTCGAGAATTAGAAGCGTACTTGAAAAGGACGATTAGCAACTGGAGACAGCTTAGAAGAATTGTTTGGGACAGAGTTGGGTGGATAATGCTGGTGGGCGACCTATGCTGTTCCACGAGGGACAACAGGCTTAAGTTGGTTAGTAAGGTATGAGATGAAGCAATATGAAACAATCGTAATACAAAGATCTCTTTTCAAGTAGATGTAGATTTGTATACGTGTATTCTGGGTGGAAAGGATTAGTTTCTGTAGTGATAACACGTCAACAATATCTTGTTGTGGCGATGTGTATTTGGGTGCAGTAACTATAGTTCAATTGGCGCCACGATCTTAAAGCACTGAATTCGTCGGTTTGGCCATCCTAGCGATTTATACGCTGGACTTTATCTGCTGACGTTGTGATTGAACAGAAAAAGAAGATAGGCCGTCAGTTTGTGATTTGATGCTTGGGTGTAGGAGCTGTTTAGGGATAACATCTGTCGTTGCACTACAACTCCAGTTAGGGTCCTAGGGATTGTGCAACTCAGATGTAGCTCAAAATGCAGGCCATTGGGGGTCCTACTCCTAATTAGTTTTTTGGCGTCCCATTGCGGCACTGTTTATACGCCTAAATGAATAATCATTTATCAGTAATTGGTCGTAAAATTTTCAAACATGGTTGTTAAAAAGCTTTAGATGTGTTAGTCTGCCATACATCGAATAAATGTATGACATGTATGGTCATGTTGCTTAATACGTCAGAATTGTGCAAGCAATTATGTCGAAATACGTTAGATAAAATGATTCCTTTGATCTCATATTGTTGATCGAATTCTCTCAATGATGGAATTGCGTTACAACTTATCTGTTTATCGTCTATTATAAAGGATTTTGTGAATATCTCTATTTATGATAAATTTCACCACTGCTATTCGTTTGTGTTTCGTACGATTAATAATCACGTATGAGCTATTATTTAATGACTTATTGTTCATTTTTACAGATTCTTAATTTTGATGAAGCAGAAAAACGAGGAATAATATACGATAAACAGACTATGACATATCTTTTCGATTTGGATTTCGAAGGTGATGCTTATTACACTGTAGATGCTTCTCAGATGGGAAATATATCACATTTTATTAATCATTCGGTAAGTGTTTTGTTTACAAGAAGGTAATTATTACGATATTTCTTGGCATTATTTTTCTATTTGAAGTCTTACGCGCGTGTGATAAATTGTTAAACATTGGGTTGCTTAGTTGTTTTGTAATATAATCCTACTACATTCCTAACTTGTCACTGTCTGTTCACCATCACCTCTTGAATCCCGTCTTTTAGGAGTATCATAAGAACTTAAAACACCGCATATATATGCATAGGTATAATTTGTTAAACTACATCAAAACGAGATAAAGTCATCACCATAGTAGTAGCATTATCAACGATTATTAAAAGGACCAGCATAGGGAATGTAGTTAAAAAAGAAAGGGTAAATTTGTGTAATAGGAATTCTCAAATAATTTTCAGACCTAAGATTTAGGGGTAGACAAAGAAAGAATGAATCTCCCCCATTGAGATAGATTTTAATGCATATTGAACAATGTATCCAACCATTGATCAGTATAATCTTGAGAAACTCAACCAATTAATCCTCACCTACTGATATCTCTCAGCCTAGGTGTTGTCTTGTTATTTGGGGTTCAGTATGACCTACGATGTTATGGTTTTAGGGACGGAAACAATTGAGCTTCTCTAATACGATCGGCTTTCTTCGGGATTAACAACAGTCAATTATACTCAACACATGAAACCTCAAGGGCTAAGACAGGAAGAAATCGGAACTGCAGGTAACTTGATTTTTGTGGTAGAGCAAGCGACTCAAAAGGAATCGGTACAAAAGTTGTTATCAAGTAGCAAAATGTGACCTTCGGGCATGTAGTAATTTAGCGAACCACCAATGACAACCAATCAAAGGGTAAACGTCACGACGAAAATCGAATCGGTAGAAAGTATGCGAGTGGTTATCGTTCCTGAAGAGATCTTAGCCCTTCTAAGAAAATCTGACCATTCTTGCGACCGCCTTAGCACTAGTCACTGTGTGGAGTAATACCATGTTTTTGTTTGGTTACCATTGGGTTTTTTCTTACATATCCGGTACACCACCCAACGCCACTCGTCGGATAAGTAGCGAATGGCTACTAATATCCAAAATACAGACGATAACGATTAATAGACTTCCTATCTTTGATGAGTACTTTGTGTTTGACATCGACATTTCTCACTTGGTCTTTTCATTTATAGTACGCAAAAGATGAGTTAGTAAATCATCAGCGTGGGGCCTGGCACACATATCTGTTGATCCAGGTTGTCATAACCAATTAAAACGAAGAGACAAAGTTAATAAGATGTATAGCAAAAGAATTTCAGATAAAGTGATAGCGATGACGATGAAAAGGGCTAAGCACTGATAGTAGAATTCGAAAAGATAAAGTGAAGGTTATATGAAGGAATGTTGGATTTCATGATCGAAGTAAAAATAAAAAAGTAAATGCATCTGCACCATTGTGAGCGATTTTGAGCCATATTATCCAAAGCCTCCAACTACCAGTCTAGGTTATCGCGGGACTCAAAACAGGTGGTCTGTAGGCATACTTCCTTAATCTCAGGAAATATTTTAGTTAGGCGTCAGTAGGCATGTACTTACTTACTTACGCCTCTTACTCCTCGTGAAGGAGCATAGGCCACTCACCAGCATTCTCCATCCAACCCTGTCCTGGGCAATCCTTTCTAGCTCCTTCCAGTTCTTATTCATCCTTTTCATATCTGCTTCTATTATCCGACGTAATGTGTTCTTTGGCCTTCCTCTTTTCCGCTTCCCTTCAGGATTCCAAGTTAGGACTTGCCTCGTGATGCAGTTTGACGATTTGCGTAATGTATTTCCCATCCATTTCCATCGTCTTTTCCTAATTTCTTCTTCAGCTGGAAGTTGGTTTGTTCTCTCCCACAGAAGGCTGTTGCTGACGGTATCCGGCCAATGGATGTTGAGTATCTTGCGTAGACAACTATTTATAAATACTTGTACTTTCTTGATTGTGGTTGTTGTAGTTCTCCAAGTTTCAGCTCCATACAGTAGAACTGCCTTGACGTTGGTGTTGAAGATTCTCACTTTGATATTGGTTGACAGTTGTTTTGAGTTCCATATGTTCTTCACTTGTAGGAATTCGGCCATTTCTTTGCCCATCCTCGCCTTTACATCTGCATCTGAACTTCCTTGTTCATCGTTGATGCATCCTAGGTATGTGAAGGACTCTACATCTTCCAGAGTTTCTCCATCGAGAGTGACTGGATTGTTGTTCTTCGTTTTGAAATTGACGACCTTGGTTTTCTCCTTGTGAATGCTGAGGCCTACTGATGCAGAGACTGCTGCTACACTGACTGTCTTTATCTGCATCTGTTCGTGTGTATGCGATAGGAGGGCTAGGTCATCTGCGAAGTCCAAATCTTATAATTGATTCTAAGCTGTCCATTGTATTCCGTGTTTTTCCTCAGATATCGAGGTCTTCATAATCCAGTCGACCACCAGAAGAAAGATGAAGGGAGAGAGTAAACAGCCTTGTGTGACTCCGGTCCTTACTTGGAATGCATCTGTCAGCTGTCCTCCATGCACGACTTTGCATTGTAGTCCGTCGTATGAGTTCCGGATAATATTGACAATCTTCTCAGGAACTCCGTAGTGTCGAAGAAGTTCCCATAATGTCCTCCTATCTACACTGTCAAATGCCTTTTCATAATCAATGAAGTTGATGTATAGTGACGAGTTCCACTCAACTGATTGTTCGACGATGATCCGTAGTGTTGCAATTTGGTCTGTGCACGACCGATCCTTACGTAATCCAGCTTGTTGATCTCGAAGTTGGGCGTCTACTGAATCTTTCATCCGGTTCAGCAACACTCTGTTGAAGACTTTCCCTGGTATTGACAGTAGTGTAATGCCTCTGTAGTTTTCACATTTGCTCAGATCTCCTTTCTTTGGAATATTGACGAGGCGTCCTTCTTTCCAGTCCATCAGCGCTTGTTCCTCCTCCCAAATCTTTCTGAATAGGAGGTAAAGCATGCTTGTGGTTACTTCGACGTCTGGTTTCACTGCTTCAGCTGGTATGTTGTCGGGTCCTGCTGCTTTCCAGTTCTTGATTTGTCTGACGACCATTCTAATTTCTTCCGTCGTTGGTGGATTGACATCTATAGGAAGATCTGTGTGTGCTGCTTCGATGTCCGGTGGATTCATTGGAGCCGGCCTATTCAGGAGTTCCTCGAAGTACTCTACCCATCTGTTTCACTGTTGTTGAATTTCATTGATTGGCCTGCTTTCTTTGTCCTTGACCAGTCTCTCTGGTTTTCTGTATTTCCCTGATAGTTTCTTCGTTGTATCGTAAATTTGTTTCATATTTCCTTCTCTAGCAGCTTTTTCTGCCGTCGTTGCTAGTTCTTCCACGTATTTCTTCTTGTCGGCTCTAATGCTTTTCTTCACTTGCTTGTTTGTTTCTATGTATTCAGCTTGTGCTTGAACTTTCTCTGCTCGTGTTCGGCTGTTGTTAATTGCTGCCTTTTTGTTCTTCCTTTCTTTGATCTTGTCCAGTGTTTCTATAGAGATCCATTCCTTATGATGGTGTTTCTTTAGACCCAGAATCTCTTGACACGTTGAAGTTAATGCTTCTTTGATACCTTTCTAGTTGTCCTCCATAGTAGTTTCTTCTTCCTTCAGTAGATCTTGAAGGGCTTGGAACCTGTTGTTGAGAGCTATCTTGAATTCACTGAGTTTGTCAGTATCTCGAAGGAAGGCTGTATTGAACCTTTGTAGTGCCGTTTGTCCAGTTGTCCAGTTCTTTTTTAGCTTCAGTTTTAAATTGGCTACAGCTAGGTGGTGATCTGAAGCTACGTCAGCCCCTCTCCTGGTTCTCACATCTTCCATTGTCCTTCGGAATTTTTTGTTGATGCAAATACGATCTATCTTGTTCTCTGTAGTGTGATCCGGTGAGATCCATGTAGCCTTGTGTATACGCTTGTGTGGAAATATTGTGCCTCCTATGACCAATTTGTTGAATGCACACAAATTTGCAAATCTTTCTCCATTTCAGTTTCTCTCTCCCAGTCCATGCCGTCCCATGATATCTTCATATCCGATGTTGTCTATTCCGACTTTGGCATTTAGATCTCCCATCAGAATGGTGAGGTCGTTTCTTGGGCACTTCTCTATGATTGACAGCAGCCGCTCGTAGAATTGATCTTTAATGTCGTCGTTGCTATCATTGGTGGGTGTATAACATTGGATAATATTCATTGTGATCCCCTCCTTCTTTGTTTTGAATGATGCTTTGATGATTCTGGATCCGTGAGATTCCCATCCTACAAGTGCATTTCGTGCTCCTTTGGACAGCTTTAGAGCAACTCCCTGAGTGTGTGGAGCACTTTCCTCTTCGTGACCGGAGTATAGCAGCATCTCTCCCGTAGCTAGCCTTTTCTGTGCAGCTTGGGTCCAGTGGGTTTCGCTGATTCCCAGTATTGCCAAATTGTATCTCCACATTTCCGTTGCTATTTGACTGGTCTTCCCGGTTTCCCACATTGTTCGAACGTTCCATGTACCTATAAAAATTTTTGCTCTGGTTGTTAGAAGGGGCATCGGCCTCGTGGCTTCCGAAGGAGCTCGGCTTTCACCATGAAGCGTCATAATTCTTCTAAATGAAGACCTTGTAACTCTCAGGGCAGAGTTAAAATGGTTTGAATTATTTTTTCTGGTAAGCGTTTTTTTAAGCGAGTTAGATTTCTACGGGATGGGGACGCTAACTCCATGCCCAACCCTCCTCCTTTACCCGGGCTTGGGACCGGCAGTAACTCTAGAAGAGCTACAGGTGGAGTTAGTAGGCATGTAAAGCTCCTTTAATTTGATGTGGAGTAAATTTCTGGCCGATGCATATTCTTCTAGGCACGAAACCAGACTGGTTTTCCGAAGTTTGTTGTTTACGAGCCCTAGTTAAAGACTGACTATCAAGGCTAATATTTTAGATACTATATTATTCAAACTGATTTCTGTGGTTGTCGCTAGATTGTTTGGTACTCATAAACCAGAACGATCAGTGATCGTAACGAGGTGGATTGGATCATGTCCAGTTCTCAAACTCTAGCCAGTATCTCGATAAATGTACTTATTAAAACTAGGCCACCATCCTTAAAGGTCTTCGGTGGTAACTCGGTATAGCTGACCTTTATATCAGATTATTTATGATCTTTTCAAGGTGGTTAAGAGTTGATGACTTATTTACATCTCCTATTCGGGTTGTTTGAAACCCTTCGTTTCAATTGTCTTCAACAAGTGTACATCAAAGTCCCATATTTCTTGGAGTTAGTTTCACAAACACTCAACGTTGTAATAACTGCTCGTTTGATAAGTTCAGTTAGTTATTTATGGTTATCGATCACTACTCCTTTTAAGCATACATAGATAAATATGCTACGATATAGCATAAGTTGGTTATATACAAATCCACAGAACGAACCATTAAATAGTAGAAAGATACTATATAAATTAAAAGTAAGTAATTTTGTGTACAGTTAATCGCTACATTTTGACCCTACTGCCCTGAACCATAACATAATTAAATATCCAAGTCAAAAAACGAAATACCAACTTGGCTACACATCACTTATCTCTGAATAGCTACATGATAACAAAGTGCTGATTATTTAACGGAAAATAAATGGAACGTATGAATAATCTATTACAACCAGTTCTGATTTGTTTCAGATTCATTCTTCTGACATTTTTGCGTTCTCTTAAATCGTAGACATGTAATAAGCAGTTTGCTTTACACACCTTATACTAAAGTACCATGGTGTCTTTGTCTTATTGCAATGCGAAGTTTAACACAACTCAGTTGTTAGCTGAACTAAGCAATTGAAATAAATATGAAACAATTTGTGGGTTGTCAGAACTTCGTAGGTATTTACGATTGAGCTAAAAGCGATTCGACTGTGAACAAGATTATCTCAAGCACTGTGTATGAATAAGAGCAGTTGTCGCTTCGCGGCTGACTATGCCATGGTAAGATATTTCTTCTCAAGTGACCTAAAAAAGAAACGTAGTAAGTCTTAGATTCCACTGCTAGCCACTATCCATCTTTGCTTAGTAGTAAAGAATAGTCTTGAGAATCTGAGAACATGACTACAGGGCTAAAGGGGAAACTGCTTGATGCCTGTCTGCTGTGTTTGAAGAGATTATGAGATCACCTAAATCTACCAACAGATCGAAGACTTAGCAACACGACCAATAAGCTAACCATTCTATGCGTCCCAACCCCGCTAACTAGAAAAAGTTTAGGTTCAGAAGAGGGAAAGTGTATTCCACAAGCAGCCAGATGCACGAACAACAACAACAAGCATAACTCAAGCGTATATATACAGCATAAAAATTTCCTTGGTAAACGTCACAAAATAGCACAATGAAAGAGGCGACGAACCAGTGACATGAAGAGTTCTGCCAAGTGAGAATTACGATATGAAGGTGAAAACTGGAGTTTCTAAAATAAGATTACAAAAATAAAGGTTTACCAAGTGAGTCCTGATTATCCAGTATCGCCAACACTGTCATACATATCCTTTTTGTGAGTAATATTAAATTTGCTGGTCCCGTGCTTATACGGTCTTACCACCAGTGAAAGCAATCTGTTAGGTGAGTCAAGGTGTACTATTTTTTAGACCTAACCTTATCTAACAGCTTCCCGTTATAGAAAGGCTGCACTGTTGCATAATTTGGTTGCCTGAAAGTGGCACCTTGCTGCCGTCACACTTGTGTGGTTGATAGTACGGTGTCCTCTTTGGGCCTCGAGTTTGGCTCCTTCAGACTTACCACAGTCCGACCAGCTGGCCTGTAATAGCCAAGCTAAGACTGTTGTAAAATGTGTTTCGGTTGTCGTCATTTGTTGCGATGCTTTTAACCCTCAAACGATGTCAAATTTTTTTATCCTGTTTATGCTACGTATGTTCAAAATTCTCAGATTTGCTCAAGGCCTGTGTTGTTTGTATGAATGCTCCTCAGTGGGTAACAAACGCATCACGTTTTTAAAGATATGTCCCCATGTAGTTTACTGCGAGGATCATTTGCAGCGCACTGCATAAAAATCATTCAGGAAATACGCATTTGTCTGCCATTTTCGGCTACAGCATTTGTGTTAAACCTATTGGTACCACTTGGATTACTAGGCCGAAATAGGGGGGGAGATTCGGACTTGCTACACATTGGTCGCATTTCATGAGGTATGTAGTATAGAATAGTTTTATATGGTGCTTTCCAGATAGTTTAATAATGTTCAATTTATTATGTTTGATACAAATTACTATTACCATTTGGTTTGCTCTCCCTTTTTTAGTGTGATCCCAATCTCACAGTTCGTTGTGTTTTTATTGAGTGTCTCAATACGAAGTTACCTCGTATTGCGCTTTACGCGTCTAGATTTATAAGGAAAGGTGAAGAACTTACATTCGACTACAATATGACTGGTAACTGAATCCTTTATGATTTTTATACATAAATGCGTATATGTTTCTTATAGTTATGTCTTGCGCGACTAATGTAAATCTGCTAGTAATGAGCGTTTTGGATGGGATTAACAGAAAGCTTTCCAATCAAGTTTCTTGTTTTTTTATCATTAATGAACAATGGAAATTTGTCACTAAGAGTATATTTATGTTATTCTAACAACTTCAGGTGGTAAAATTAAACTAAATATATTTGCTCGAAGCTATTTGAATCGATTCCTTGAAGAGTTTAATATTAGAACTCTTGTATAAATATCTTATCCAACATTGCTTGTACATCTTGCAAATGTGACCCAAGTCTCGTTTTTGTTGATTTCTTTCATTTGAGGTTATTTCCTGGGTAGCTTAGTTAAAAGTTTCCATTCCTTAGCACAAGTAATAAATAAAACAATAACTTTGTTTTGTTTCGAGACAAACTTTCGAGTTGATATGTTATTGTATAACACTATAGGACTTTTTATTTTCAGGTGCTGTGGCTGCGGACACTAGTGTAGTTATAGATGGTGCCGGAGAGGCAGAAACTCCTTCAGAAACCCAGTCAGGGTCATCGAATAATGGTGGGAAGAGTCCGACCCCATCTTCTTCTTCAGTTGACGTAACTCCTGACACAAGCAGTGAAGTAAGTGGGTGTTTGCAAGTTAAGTCTGTAGATTTGTTCTAAAATATTTACTTCTGTATTATATTTTCATCTGACATACTACTCCAACCTGACTATCTTCGCTCGACTAGATGGCTTTTATTCTCTGAAGAAGTGGCTTACGCTGAGTCACGAAACGTCAGAAAATCTAATTTTTTGACTCATTGGGATATTACAAATATATTAATTTTATTTATATATGGCCATTAGTTTTTATCTCTGTCTCATCCCAATTACGTATGGAATAAATATGTAACAGTGCAGCTTTATCTTGAACCAGTTATTTTGCTCCAATGTGAGGAACTTTGTTGGAACTGCTTCTCTAGATGAAGTTATCTTTTTTTACAGAGGTTTTGAAGGTTGGGTATTGTAAACAACGTATATTTGCTTGACATGTAGGGATCGGTAAAACCAAACTGACCGAATTTTCTGAGGACGTTAACTGTTCTCATTGCAGGTGATAATTTCATCATGCTTTATCTAGTTGCTCACTCCATCATTGTACCCGGTAATCAGTTAATTCCCCATCATATCGTCAAATTCACGTTTTCGATGGCTCTTTAGTAAATTCAGAACTCATGGTTTCAGCCAATCACAGTCACCTTTAAAGTTTGTAATTCGATTGGCTAATTGGTTTCTTTCTCTCACCTGCCCATGTATGACAGACTTTAAATGGATTAGTCATATCAGCCCTATGAATGAGTCATGCCCAAAGGTGGAGGCGCAATTTAAAAGGTCTGCTCTGTGGATGGATAACACACAGATCATGAATGAGTCTTGAAAAAGTTAATCAGTAGTCGGCATTTGAACCGCTTCGATATCATTTAAGGTTATGGTTGTATGGGATAGACTTTTAATAACTTTTAGCAAATAACTCCAACAGATTGAATTTAAACAAATAAATTCTTGTAGTTCTCTGTGTAAAGTTTCATTTTATAAGTAAAGTTTTGGTGCCAGGATCAGCAGATCTTCGCGAATACTATGTTACACATACTGATGGTAGTCTGGATTTCAAGTCAAATCTTATTGTTTCGATAATTTGGCAATATCTGGAATATTCAAAGTCCTACGACATGTTTGTATGGATTATTAAAAATATGAAGGTGGGGTTTTAAATTATTATCCAGTGTTCTATTGAACATGGATTTAAAATACGCCTCTTTTTCCTTGTTGGCCATATTTGTGTTGTTACGTTGAAAGGTGCTTTAGGTTTATGGGACCAGTTAACTATACCATAGGATTCTATTCTGATTTATTGCTATTAAAGCTGAACAATGCCCAGCAATGGAACCTAGTAAAGCACCCTACCCATCCTATATGAGACTCGTTGGATCAATGTATCTCCGTTCTAGTGTTGATTTTCAGAATGAAACTCAAGCCCACTACTTTTTGCTTTAAGCACTACCGCGTTATCTGCTGACCTACTGAGTCCAGATATCTGGTAGCTTGTGCAACATTTTATTTGGAAGGGTTTTTCCCCCATTGATGATGCTAAGAACTAGATATACGTCCTGAAAAGTTCCACATAGGATGGAACGCTCATTCTGTTATTCACTGCTAGCCATTATTCAAATCTACCATTTAGATTCAGTTTACATTGTTTACTTTGAAAATAAAAATTCGTTTCCTACAAAGTAACACTATCATACCACTAATTTCAAAATGCTTCCACTTTGTTTACCTATTGCAGGTGTCTTTCGATAGCAAATCTCTGGGATCTAAAGTAAGAAATTTTTATTTGATTAATCTGGAATGATTTATTATTTAAAAAATATTATTTATGTCAGTTTTTTGACAGGTTTGTGTCAATAATTCACATATACAGATCTCTTTCAACAATTTACCATTCAGCACAATATAAGCGTCATTATTATCAGTACTATTGTTCATACCGGTATTATTACTTTACGTTCCAAACACTACCTATTGAAAGGGTGTTTTAAAACGATCAGTAGTCTTTTTATTATGAATGTTTGGGCTTATGACCAGAAACCGGATCAAAACGACTCTTCAGTACTTTGTAAATCCCCGCTAATTGCATATTTTTGGCTGCCTGTAGAATGTTTTCGAAAATTTCACTATCAATTATATGAAGATAACTATCTTTTATTTCAATATATCAAGTAGGTAAATTGTTGTACAAAATATCTGACATCGAACTTGGAAAATCTGGTTTTTGCAACTCATAGTGAACACTTAAGTCTAACTCCGAGTTGTTGCCTGATTTATATAAAAAGTAAACCTTTATTGTCTTTGTTAAAAAAGACTCAGAGGCGCTTGTAATTTGTATGTCAGATAGAAAAACACTGAACAACCGGGACAAAAATAACAAACACAACGTGTCTGTTAGGTTATTGGAACTAAAAAGCTATCCTTTGGTCCAGTGGAAGTTCATATGAGACTGGTTCATGGAGTACTTCATGTCAGAGATTTCCGTGTTTGAATTTTGAATATATCCGTCTCCATGATGTAAAATACGAAATATCGCAGCCGTATCTCTTCTCGGTCCGCTGATGTTCAGAGATCTTCCAAAGCTTTCTGCTATGATGAGATTTCTTTATTCCTGACAATAAAAAACGTTTGTCATGAATTGTTCAAATAAATTTGTTGTTGAATATTTTACCACTTATTTCTTTTTCAGCTGAAAATTTCGTTAAAATTTGAAATAGTTGATTTCAGAATAGGTTTATAAACATAAACTGTATGAATATAGTGATTGGGGTTGGTACAATATGTCAACACTAAACATTATTTATAAACAATGTAGTGTATAGATATATTCACTTATCATCGGAATGAAAGAAATCATTGATCTATTCCCGTTTGTTAATTTCTTTCTGTACTGAAGAGCGGTTACTCATTGGTTAAAAGACTTCCCTAACAGTGGCTGTATACGCGTGGCCATCCGTTTGGTTGTAGGTTCGAACATATCACTTCACCTATTTCAGTTTTTCGGCAATCAGATAGTATCACTAGTTTGGAGACTTAGAGTTTAGCTGGAAACCAGTTGTATTGTTCAATACTTTGTCAATGAATTTTATATTTTTCTTTTGTTCCACGTTGCGCAAGTTTCGTCTGGCAGTCATTTTTTGAGATAACTTTCACTTGATTTGTCTGTAAAAGAAGGGTTCTTCGTGTGTAGAATTAGCTGTAGTCCATCGGTTTTAGCATATGGCTTGTGATCAAGTGGTTCACTGTCACTTCACTTCAACCGACTCAGTTTTGACAGCCAATTGACGTTTTTAAACGTTCACATAACAGGTACATCTGGAATAAAATGTAGATAGCTTTGATAGATCATTTAGTTCTATTTAAGATAGTATCACCCTTGGATGATAGGCTTTTGTATTTATGATACGTAAAGCCGGATTTACTAGGTAAAGTTATTGATGTTATTGATTCGCAATATTTATTAATTTAACAATTGTTGTTTGAAACTCTATGCAAACGTTGTGTCGTGATTCGGAAATGTAATTTTTTGTTTTTTGTCCATTTATCTGGAACACTGCATGATGAATATCCTGTGTGTTTACTTCATAATATATTGTTGAGGTAATAGTTTTTAATTACTATGGTAAATCATGTCTTATACTAATTCTCGGATAAACATGGTGACGTCTTTGATCTTAGCAACTAAAGTAATATATTCATCTTGTGGCTGAATCATATATATGAAACTGTGATTTAACGTTTAAAGCACGGCCTTTAGTTACTAGTTCACAAATCCAAACTTCTGCTTACGTTCTAAACTTCATATTACATACCATAATACAGTGGTTACTGGAGTGTACATTGGCAATAGGGACATTATTATTGTTTACATTGGCACTTAAAGCTTCAATCCTGTTTAAAGTTATTATAATGGTGGTCCAGTGTATACAAGGATGAATTCCTATAGCTTTTAGACGTTTCTGTTATGGAAACAGGGATTTCTTATATCATTATTTTCCAAATATCATTTACCCGTTTTCGCCTAAGATACTTCAACGTTCCCTAAGTATACGGAATTCCGAAGGTATTCACAAGTTAAATCGATCGTGAAATCTCATTTGGCGAAAAGTTCTGTGGTAACTAAGGTCTTGTTTGGATTCTTTGGTTGTGAATAAGTATCTAACCCTTGTCCTCAGTAGCTTTTCTTTGTATCCGGCTCCAGTTAAACATTTAATTTCTGATGATAAGCTCTTGAGACTCATTATGTGCCTGCAAGTAGCTGTTCTATAAATTTATGCCCAATTCGGCTGATATATCGAAATAAAACCCGACACCATATATGCATTCTGTCGTATTATGTTTTTTGATGTTGAGTTGACCGATTATGAGACTTGAATCCGGAGAAATTTGTGAAATATTTATGACTGACGAAGACATAACATTGAACTTTCCTTGGGTTCGCTTAAACTTACTGTATATTTTCTCATTATCGGTTTTAATGAAGTCTCAACTTTTTCACATTTCTGGTATAAATATCCTTATTTCATAGAAGATTTTGTCTCATGTCAACAATTTTACTAAATCTTGCACAATCTGCTGATCTATAGTTGAGATCGACCTTCAGGAATGTTTACTATTTCACACATTGAGTTAGGAAGCTATTTTACGATGTAGTAAGAGATTCAAATCTGACTATGTGCGAATAACCTTTTGGGACTCGAATTTCAGTCCTCAGATAATGGTCATGCCTTTCAGTTAAATATCCGAAATTCTCCATATGAAGATGTCATCTGTGACCTACGGTATGAACACCTGCAATTAACTTCAAAACGCAGTCTAAAAATTTAGTAAATTTATGGTTTAGATAAAAAAAATTACCGTCATAAACTGAAACCCTTTGTAATGAGAATTGTCGCATTGTGCTGAATACTGATTATAGTAGTCTATTCATTTACTTATTCTTCTCAAGTGACTAAGCCAGCTTTTGGTAATTGTTGTCGCATCCCTATTTTCTCTATATTCTTACCATTGACTTTGATTGTGTTTCCTAGGAATAATACCTTTGCTGGCATAGAAACATTGAACAGACTAAAATCAGGAGTACACAGCCCAACTACATAGAAATATAATGAAAAGTTGAAGCTGGTGTCTGTTTTTTTACTTAACAATACTGTTAACTTTGTCTCCCCACAATTTTGAAAACGTAGTTCGTGGTAAATTGTTAATAGATGTCTCGTTTCTTAGTAATTGTCAACTCGAATTCCCTGTTGACCGAACTAAATTCCTGTTAAGACAAAGTTCTACACCCTTTTGTTGAGTTTGTATGTTTAATAGTTCTCAGTTCTTTCTGAAAATTGCCTTCACATGCAAAATCACAAGATCTACTAAATCAATTGAAAACGAATTCTAACTAGGTAGCTATTTCAATAAAGATGTCTTAAAGTTTCAATTGGAAGGCATTATTCATAAAATCGACATAATTAAAAATAAGATAGTAGCTCATTGGTAACATCCTATGAAAATAGGATTATTTCACCAACTGACCAATGTTGAAGGAATATCATTGAATTTCAAGTCCATGGCTACATCATGAGCTTAAAATTGGTGAATGCTCACTGTCAAGGAGTGTCAGGTTACGTCTATGTTGTCTATGCTTATTTATCAACGGTGAAAATATGTCTAGTTGGCTAGTTTCTTCCTCATTAGCTTGGTTAGTCAATTGTATAACAACTTAGGAGTACGCTATATAATGCTCAGTATGTTAAGGGCGTGTCAAGGTTTATATGTTTTTTATTGTCGATGTGTAAAAGTTCCATTATCTCATCAAACATTGGAGCGCAAAGTACTGTAAATAATTGAAATACCACTGAAATTTGGGTCATCAATGCTGTCAGTGTACTGAATACTTTCTCTAAAATAATGGAGATTGCAGTATAAGGAACCATTCCGATTGATTAACGATTCTCATACCATGTAGCTTTAAAGACGTAACTAGGTGATTAGTTTTCCATGGATTCTGAAAAAGCTTGAGCATATGATTTCATAGAATTTTTCTCATCTAGTTCCTTCTCAGATCTTATACCGACTACTTGACCTTTCTCAAGTTGTTTGGTTGTATGCTTTTTTATGGAACCAAACAGTAAGTATATCTATGTAGCGTTTAGTCGGCAACAAAGAGAGCAGTCTTTATTGTTTTGTTCCTTGTCCTCTGCAAAAGGCTTTTAAGTGTCGAAATGAATTTGAGTAGCGTGTAAAATACAAAATTTAGCTTACTATTGTAGAGAATTGCTGCATTAAGTGATCTCTTGGATCCATACACCTTTAATGCTAGTTGGATTTTCGAAAAAATACCAAAACTACACGGAACTGAGTTCGATTATACCATTGTAATACTACGAAGTGATTCTTAAATTTATTAGCTTTCTTTTAAACTTAATCATGTTAGACTCATCTATTTGCTTTTCGTTCAGCTCACTTCCTTTGTTCACATGTATATATTACGCTTTGTTTTCTATTTTGTGTCATAGGGTCCTCGTATGAAATGCTTATGTCGAAGTAAAAACTGTCGTGGATATTTAGTCAACTAGAAATTTTTACTGACTGTTTATGGAGTACGGTAAAGCTGAAATACAGTCTGCTTATAATCATATACAATGTCAGTTTTATCCACTCAGGCTTCATGTATTTTTAATGAACTATTAGGAATATTTGTATTCAGGATTATATTTGATTCTTATTTTATATCTATTGTAAATTATACTGCTCTATATAGCAAATATATATAAGTATATGTAAAGATAATTGGTATAGTTTGCAGATTAAATGTATACTTTGTGTCTTTTTGTTCATCAGCATTTTACAGTTTTTTATAGTGACAATAGATTTAAGGCACTGAAAATGTACGTCTATTCTTTTAAATGCTTCTATACATTTCAGTTGTTTTCATTTACTTTTATCCTGAGAAGGTAACATTTTGTTGTTAATATATTTACGATATATCTGTATTCAATGTTAATTTTTATATTACTTGAGATGATTTAACGAAAGACCAATGTATATAAGGATGTAAAGGAATTACATCCTGTTTCTTATCATAAGCAGTATAACCATACAACTACATTCAATTGTTTTAACATATAACAAACATTGTTAATCAATCACTAAAAAAACCACTTGTGAGTTATATACCTGCACATTTGCCATTCACTTGGTTCGTGTGGAGTATTTCGAGTTAAATGAAGTCACATACCCGTTTTAGTGCTTTTCGGTTGGACCTTGTATACTCAAGATGCGTTGTTCAACTACAGGGATCGATGTTGTGTTATCCACTTCACAGTTGTGATGTTATTTCCGAAATTTCCATAAAACTACCAACCATCCCCTTTAATCCTAAGAAAATGCTGAGTGGAGTAAGTTATTTAGGTAATTTCGACTGTACAACCGTCAGAAAGTGGTATATTTTCATATGTATTGAGGGGTATTTTATGGAGTTTAATGTGTTACAAAGGTGCTCTTTCTGTCTGCATAATAATTTGAAATTCTTTTGATTAACAAACATTCACTGTATTAATGAGATAGCCTTGTAATTGAAATAGCCATTTCAGATAATTGTTTTAGCCGAAAACAACATTTATTTTCATGGCAGACAATAAAGTTATGTCACATTTGATTGGATGGTTTTCGACCAATCACAATGGGATGTCTGCGCTGAATTAGATTTCAGCATTATTTTCACTTGTAATATGGCAGTTAGGTAAGACTTTTGACTTTCTTCTTAGTGATTCTATAAATTTATGTTAACTCTATAATTAAGGATGAACAAATAATCCCAAAATTTATTTATGGGAGAACTTTTTATTTAATATGCTGTCATGATGGTCATCGCGATTTTTATGCTCTAGTGTCGTCAGCGTGAATAGCAGATAGTGGTGCTAATGAGACATAGATCCCACTTAAATTTGCATATGTTCTGTCGACCTAAACGTTTCGAACGGTGTTTTTAGGGTCAAGATACAAATGTTTCATATGGGTTTATCTCATACGGTCTATTCGACAGACAGACCGAGAGAAATGTATGTGGACTGAAGAGACAGATTTAGCTTAGTTAATGAATGACTTGGCATTCATATAATAAGTTTCAGAAAACAAATGCGAATATAAATGACTGACACACATAAGGCCATCACATTCACAAATCACATATGAATATGCCGAACAAAGCTACATATGACAGAGTACACAAGATGGTCAAAAGATATTTGACCAGATAAGAATGATATGTTTAATAAGCAGACAATAGTGGATTACGCATTGGTTGCCATAATCCTTTATTAAAAGTATGGACACACGAGGTGTCGTTACAAAATTACAGGATCGTGGATTTATTTACCCTGATGAGCAAATTTCTCCAGGTCTAAGAAGGTACTTACTTAGGCATGTTACACCTCGTGAAGGAGCATAGGCCGCCCACTAGTATTCTCCATCCAATTCTGTCCTTGAGAAACCTTTCAAATTGCTATTCAACCTTTTCATGTATACTTCTAGTTCCCGACTCTGTGTTTTTTGTTCTTCTTTTCTATTTCTCTTCATAGTTCCAAGTTAGATACAGTTTGATAATTTCCAAAATGTATGTACTATCCACCTCCAATATTTTCTAATTCCCTCTTCAGATGGAAGTTTGTTTGTTCACCCCCACAGAAGACTGTTGTTAATGGTATCCGGTCAACGGATATTGACTATCCTGTGTAGTCAACTGTTTATAAATTCTTGTGCTAATTTGTTGATGGTTGTGGTAGTTCTGAAAGTTTCAGCTGCGTACATTAGGATTGTCTCGACGTTCGTATTGAAGATTGTGACTTTGACATTGGTTGATTGTTATTTTGAGTTACATGTGTTATTCAACTGTAGGAATGCTGTCCCTTCTTTGCCAATCCTTGCCTATATATGTGCATCAGATCCTACAAGTTAAATTTAAAGTCATCCTAACATTATTCTTCATCATTTCGATAAATAGATTTTTTGCGCAATTATCTGCAAACGAACAGAAATCGAGTTTATATATTCCATGTGTTGATTTATTGCATTGTTCAAGACTACAATAGTACTTGCTTATTTTATTTGCAAATTTACTTCAATTTCAATTCCATTGTTGAAATACATCCTGAGGTTTTGAATAAAACTTAGTTCATGTACCCTGTACAGTCAAATTACAGCGATACCTTACACGTGACATGTTGACCCTCAGGTATTCATGTGTAGCGTGGTGTCGAGTCCCAGTTGACTATGAACACCGCCACAGGAAAACACGTGCCAATAAAATCAGAAGGCGGAATATAACCAAGTTTATTTAGTTGGCGATCTCGTGGTATCGAATGAATACCAAGATCGTGCCAGGGAATGGTACGAGCGAAAGCAGGAGAACAGAGTACGTTAGAAAGGGTTTACACTTTCAATAAGTAGCGGTTTGATTCGAGGGACTGATCGGCTGACGGGCGATTGTAGGCGAAGCAATTGGCGGAACAGGAGGCGGTCATTGATCCTCGAGTTGCCAACGAAGGTCTTTATCGGAGAACGGTACCAGGAGCCATGTGCCGCATTTGTTGCTCGAGTTAGCATATCACACCAGAGTGGTTTGTATACAGGATCTGAAGATTGCGTTCGTAGGGGTCCGGACCAGAAAACTCTGCAGACGTAGGACGAAACCACGTTGAGCCAAGAAACCGAAAGCGACCATAACGAACAAGTGAGAAACCAAACATATGCCAGGTAGATTCGAGACCAGAGTATCGACTGAGTGCGTTGACTAGAGCATAGGTGATCAGGCCAGCTTTCGCCAACGTTGACTGAAGTCGACGGTACCGAACGGGGGTAGTCGGAGGTGTGGGCTCAGAATACAGAAAGAAATAAAAAAGGGAGTGTTGCATGCAAGTAGTATAGGGATAGTCCTACACCGTATCCGTTGTTGACTGTGCGGCTAGTCGCGGAAGTGTACGGGCAACCGTACTCGGCGACCGGAACGTGGGACGGTAGTCTCGTGAGCCTGCAATCTCATCCGAAGTCAAGGGCTGCGTGGTCTGCTGATCTGGACGTGGGACTAGAGCCTCGTCCGTAGATGGTGCAGATGAAGCGTGCTGTTGACCGGGACTTGAGAATGGCGCTTCAGATGTATCTAGCGTGGGATCTGTAGAAGATTTAAGGATCCCGCTACTAGGTTTGATAGGTCTAGCATTGGGTCTCGAGTTATCAGATAGGGCACTGTCATCGACGTGTGCTGGTTTGAGACGATCAATGCTGACGATCTCGACGCGGCTATGTCGATCAACCTTGAGGGTCTTTTCGTGACGTGCGATCACGTGAAAAGGGCCTTCGTAAGGCTGTCGCAAAGGTTAGTGTACCGAATCTACTCGTATGAAAACATGTGAACAGGTAGATAACTCTCGAGGGAGAGCGACGTGTGGATGTTGTATTCGAGTTAACACCGGAGGCAGCATTCGCATAAATGCAGACAGTCGTTGGACGTAGTCTGATTTACCGAAATCAGGTATGCTCCGTGGTGTGAAGAATTCCCCAAGCAGACGCAATGTCGTACCGTATATCGGTTCAGCGGTGGAACATTGTATATCTGCCTTCAGGCTCGTTCTGATGCCTAAGAGAACGAGCGGTAAGGTTTCGTACCAATTGTCGTTTTCGTGTGCTCGATGAGCACCTTTAAGTTGACGGTGAAACCTTTCAAATAGACCATTTGAAGCTGGGTGGTAGGCGGTAGTGCGTATGCATTCCGTACCAAGCAGCCGGGTAAGTGAGGAGAATAGTGCGGACTCGAATTGCTGTCCTCGGTCAGTCGTGACAATCGAGAGACAACCATATAGTGCTATCCATCGTTCTATGAAGCGGTGAGCAACTGTTCCCGCCGCAATAGACGTGATGGGACTAGCTTAGAGCCATCTTGTAAAACGGTCAATCCACGTGAATATGTGATCATACTCATGCGATGGTGGCAGTGGTCCTACAATGTCTATATGAACGCGATCGAAGCGAGCATCTGGCGTAGCGGACGTGCCCCAGGGGTCGGCTACGTGCCTGTGCACTTTTGATCGTCGACATCGTAAGCATTGCTTCGCCCACATACCAACATCTTTATTCATGGACGGCCAGACGTGTCGTACAGCGATGGGGCGTAATGTAGCTGCGATGTTTGGGTGAGATAATCCATGCAGGGCATCAAATACGAGGCGGCGGTGAACAGAGGGTACGATGGGTCGGGGAAGACCGGTAGATGTATCACATAGGATGGTGCCAGAAGTCGTGGCTAGTGGTACTTCCTGATACTGAAGTGACGTAGGTCGTGGAGCTTTTGTACAACTGGGATCGTTCGCCTGGGCGGCGGCCATAGCAGGAAGATCGAGCACCGGCAAGGTTACTGCATTCGTTTGGATTCGTGATAGAGCGTTGGCACCACAGTTCGACTCCCCTTTGATGTGACGAAGATCTGTCGTGAACTGAGAGATAAAGTCAAAATGTCTGCAATCTCGTGGTGAGTAGCGGTCAAACTTGGTATGCAAAGCATACGTTAAGGGCTTGTGGTCGGTGAATAAGATAAAATGGCATCCTTCTACCGCGTGCCGGAAATGTTTGATGGCGCAGCAAGCTGCTAGCAGTTCGCGACCAAAAGCGCTATATCTCGTCTCCGTGGGAGTACGGCGTCGTGAGAAAAACTAGAGGGGTTGCCAACTACCGGAGATGTTTTGTTGCATGACGGCTCCTATAGCAAAATCAGATGCATCAACCGCTATACTAAGCGTGGCTGATGGATCGAGATGGGCGAGAAGTGTGGCTTGCGCCAAAGCCCTTTTGATCTCTGTAAATGCAGTACGCGCAGTACCGTTCATTTCTAATTTGCGTGGGTTTCCGTGAAGTAAGTCGGTTAGTGGTCGTAACCGTTCCGCCGCGTGTGAGATGAAACGACGGTAGAAGTTAACCAAATCGAGGAACAATAATGGAGTTTAACGGAATCACAAAATGGCTGTAATTATCACAATTAAACAAAACACATTAAAAAAAGCACAGGTACAGTTGGTTATAATAATAATTGTTTTCATTAAACCAATCGTGTTCTCGTGATTAAATTAAGTCACTACACATGCTACACAATGTGTTGATAAGTTATCTGTCACTCAATTCAATTTGGTCATTTCAGAGATTTAAAAACAGGATGATTGCTACTGACTTGATAAAACATTACATCTGTGTGACGTTCATTCGACGGGTTTTAATTCATAGACATGAATGTAGTGTTTTCTGCATGATCACATGTCAAACAAATGCAATAAATATTGACCACATATATTCTGTGGATATTTTTTATGTGGGATCTCATTCAACATAAAAAATACAGACATTCTTAATACTGCATGAGGTGAAGCGTTATATAGCCTATAACTTTTAGTGATAAATCCCACTGGTAATATTTGAAGAAAACATCCACATATCAAAGAAAAGGCACAACAGTTGTTTTAGGTAGAAACATTTTTGACAAGTTATTCAGGGAGACCTTATGATTTATTATAATATTCACACACCATATTTCAATCCAGATAATGGACTGAATTGAGGGAAGAATCGGTAATGTACATTAAATTCCTAACACTACGACTTCAGTTCAGGGGAAAGCGAATCGTATAAACGGGTATGTGTAAGCTACCTTACGTTCTGGCCCTAAATGACTCTTACCACAATATCGTTGATAATTTTATTAAAAAGTTGTTACTTGTTATAGACAGGTTCGAACCAAATATTGGGAAACTGTAAAGTTATAGAGTAGGAGTACGCCAACTTAAGTTGGCTAGCGTACAGTTTTTCATTCACAAAAGCGTGTCAAAATTCACAGACAATCGGTGAAGAGTAAGGGGACTGGCTACATCACCTTAAATTATGTTAGAAGCTATTGATGTGAATTGTAAAACATTGAATCCGTCATACATATATTCAGTAACCATTTAATGACGACGCAATATCGTAAACAGCAGCAGATATTAACTGAATGAAGTTCACCCAAATATAATGAAAAAAACTTTTGCGATCAAACGTGTTGAGAATTTGTAGCAAAGCACACGGAAAAGATGATCTTCATCATTAGTATTTAGGACGTTACTGACTTCTAGGCGGTGTGGTATACATTAATGTGTTTGAAGTGATCATGTTTACCAGATGAGATTAAATTGTTTTAGGACGTCTGTGTAAAGATAGTCTTGCGAGTTAGTTGTAAAGCCACATATAGGATAATAACTAGCCCACTGTTTGCTGAACTCTTATCTCAATTTAAGAAATTTTCTTCAATTCCAGATTAAAATTTTGCATTACCTGAGTATCATTTAAGACACAATTGTAACAATTTTCTCATAAATGTACGTTCAAAATATGCAAGTGCATAAAACACTTGAACGTTATTTCTTCAAGGCCATACAACCCAACTCGTACCCCAAGAATCGTCATAAATAAAAGTATTAGGCAGGAGTACAACTGGTTCTTTTTTGAGAAAGGAAAGATTATTAGAATGGGGGTTTGTGGAGATTGTATTGATTTTAATAGTGGAATTCATGAGTCGACCTAAACTACACCACCGTTGAAAACCTGGAAACAACGGACGGCTGTTTTGTTCTACTATGAGACTTCTTACCAGTGCGCACCCACGATCCCGCGCGTGGGACTCAAACCCAGGACCCTCGGTCTCGCACATAAACGTGACTCATGGACTCAACTGTTAAAATCACTACAACCTTCACAGCCCCTCATCTTAATAATGATCATGTGCTCACTAGTGAAAAGCCTCAAGATGGTTTTCTTGAAGTTCTAGTGAGAAGCCGTGACCAGTGGAGACGAATCAATGTCGGGTAGAAACAGGTATCTGCCTCAGACAATGAATGAATGGTTTCACAAGATCATGCATCGATTGAAGTTAAGCATTAACGCCGTTGGATGCCGACTCAGTGGCTTAGATGTTAAGCGTGCGTGCGCGAGGCCGAACCCGCATGAGGGTTCCTGGATGCACGCTGCTAAGGTGTCCCATACTATGACGAAAAGGCCATCCATAGCTTCCAGATTTTCAATGACGGTCTAGTTTACACCGACACGTGAATTCAACTATTAAAAATGAAAGACTCTTGAGGCTAAATGGGTGAGGTTCTATCACAAATGATAAAATCTATCAGCCATCTTAAGTGGAAACAATAAAGTACGATATCAGTTGTTCACATACGTGGCCGAACAATAAAGGAACGCATTTCGATACTATACAACAGGAATAATAATGATGAGTTGAATACTACGATGAAACAGCCATACAATCAGTTCTACCTGGTTTACGATTGTTGTCAGATAATAATTTAAATAATAGTAAATGAGATAATAAACTAGTAAATTAGTCATTTTCCAATGAGTGGAAAATTGAGTTTTCAATGTTTCGCGGTCCAATATAAGTCGCTTATTCAGAGAATTAATTAATAAGCAAAGTCAGTTATATAAATTTAGGTATAAAGGCGTAGATAAACAAAATATTCAGTGCAATAGAAGTAGGTCTGATTACGTTAAATTTGATTCTGTATGATGTAGTGTTGTATGTACTTATATATCTGCGTTACTAAGACAACCATCTTTGAGCAATATACTTAGAAGGTTAACGTTTTTGCAACTGTCTTTTACAGATTAAATCAGTAAGATGAATAGCTAGTCTAGATTGTTCGTTGCATTCGACTTTGCCGTTGATCTCTAGCGTAGGTTCTTGATATTCGCTTCGCGATGAAGTACTATCCAGGTTGCGGGTAAATCTGTCTTTAACGTTCGGTGCTCCTGGTACAAGTGAGAAGTTGCTCGGTATCCTTATTAATTAGGCCAGATAAGGCTTCAAAAAGAATCTGCAACTTAGAAACAGTCAGCAACAACAGATGAACAGACTCAATCACGTGTTCCTCCAATAGCTGAATAATGGTGGAATAAAACGCTACTACATACGTCTTGAAATTAATTTATCGCTCAATGTTTGCTAGACTTAGTGTTTCATTATTTGGTGCAGGTTAGGTACAGAACCTCTAAAGTTTGATCCATTGTCGTTGCGCATCTCCTAATTTTTTCAATGAAACCCACTAATGTCATGACAAAAGAGTTCGTACACAGACAATGCGTCATTTCCAAGCTCAAATTCTGGACCTGTAGACATTTGAAAACATAACGAAGTCTTTTTCCATAGGTCTACTTCTGTGGGCCAAGTGAAGTTCGGGGTTATCTACCTAAATCACGAAAATATTGTATCACCTTCTACATACCTCTGGTATCTGTACTAAATGATGATTCCTTTGTACATGGTCAACAGCTGGCTACGAATTCCAAATACAAACCGTTCATTTATGATCATCAAGTTCTACTTGCCTTAAATTACACTATTTGGAGTTTCTCGGTCAGTACATTAATTAGAATACTTTTAATTATCATAGTATCCTGCCTATGTATGGGTTTCATCTTTAGTTTCCTTGATTACGCATCCTTTACGATAATTAACTTCAATGATCAGATTTGTTACTAGTTTAAGCCTAGGTAACATCACTGGATTTCTGAAAAAAGCTGGGAATTCAGAGTATTTTATGCGCTATTTGACTCATTCATAACCCATCTATGGTTATAGATGATAAATAATTTAGATCTTTATAGTCTCTCAGTTTTCTGTTTCTTTTTAAGTCTTTCGCTATCACCCGCAAGCTTATACTTACGCCGAAATGAAAATTCTACACTTGACAGCTTTGATTTCTTGACTTCAGTACTATCCAGTTTAGATGGTTACCTCAGACAATATGAACATGACACTAAAATACTCAAATAATCGCCTAAACCACACCAATATTCTGAAGAGCCTGACACAACGTGAGCAAAGACTTCAAAGTGAGTAAAATACGTATCTTATAATGTTTGTATTGGTTCTGACCACCAATTGCTTCAAGTGAATATCTCCAGGAGCAAATTATAGTCAATAGAACTGTGCATATCATAATCTTTTGAAAAACCAGGACCTTCCAGATAGACTTTTGAAGCTTCTCTTCTTTTGCAACTTTCATTGTTGAATCTATTTTGGAGGTTTTATATGGATGGGTGTGAAAATCCCTTCAGTTAACACTTTCTTAATTTAATTTGTTGCTTAACTTTTAAATGTGACGTTATTCTTCTTGATCCCTTTGGCTGTACATTTGACTGATCTTTAGGTCCTCGATGAGGTAATTGCAATCCATTTTTTCAATCATGGTTCATGTTTTTCACGTTTATTTCAAATTCCGTGGATTCGTACAAACTGCATTTGCGATGTCTTACTTGACGTTTGGCTTATGGCTTCTACCATATTGGTTGGTCCCCCCTCTTAAACAGGATTGATTAAACTGACTGGAAATGTGCTTTTTTAATTGTGAACTAAAGAAAAGTTTAGGAACTAGTAATAATCATCATTATATTATGTAATTAATTCCTGATACATTTGTTACTGAGTCAAGTATTACTTTTCGAGCAAACTGTACGTAATTGATCGAGAAAGGATAGAAACAATTGAATGTGGGGACTGGTAGTTATCTTATGTTCATTATCAATTTGTTTATTTGATGTAACTTAAGTTTGATTGTTTGCCTGTGATCAAATATTATTGGTTGAATAACTGGCTGGTAATATTTATTTAAGTAATAATGTATATTTTAATTTATGATTTTATATAGAACCGTGACTTACTCAGAATTTTGTTTTATGTTTCCACTTAACGAGAGCACAAATGTTATTCTTGATTCCGAACCGTTTTAGCTTGAAACCAGGTATACTAAGAGATCATCAGAATTGATGTCATATCGCCGCGCCACCGAAGAATACTGATAAATCAGAGACAATCGGTCTTACATAAATTTTTTTAAGTCAGCTATCAGGGTTATGAATTTAATGAATCACAGTCATTGAGTTGGTCCAAAAACTCTCGATACAACCAATTGGGCTGACTTCTTCTGCTTACTTCACTTATCCTCACATTAGTAGGGGTTCATTGGGAGTGTTACTGTCTTATAACCATAAAAATCTCACTGTTCTCCTGCCAAATTCTGGAAAATGTACTTACATAAATATTTTCTTCCACAACAGCTGAAATGGTGGCACGTTCACAGAAAGAGCGTAATAAGATATTTAAGAATTATAAATTAGTGCTTGGTCCCTGGTATAGCCTATGGTTCAGCAAAGCTCTTACACACCGAACTACGAAGTCGAAAAGAGCTCTAAACAATCCAGGCTATTTCGTGCAGACCATTTCACAATTTAATAAGTACCGAAGCGGATGATACTATGACTAGTGTTGTGCTTTCAAAAGTATCGCGGTATATAGTTTACTAAGACTGCCTTCAACATTTTAGAACGACTTTCTCGCAAGCCAATAACTGGAATAATTCCACGTCTTAAAAACTTAAGTAAGTTTCTGGCTAGCTGTTAGGTTGCTATGTACTTATTCACACCCATTTTTGAAGGAAGTTGGATTATGGAATAGCAGCCTGAGAAGGAAACTCCCTATAGTACTGTCTGTATGGTTTTCGTCTACGAAACTAATAATGACTAACCAATCAAGTGTACTTTATCATAAATCCTCCACGATTAGTAATCGAGTGTGTGAATTCAAATTGTTCACTTAGTATTGTGCGCACTGATTCATAAGAACTACTGATTTGCAAAGAATCACCCACACCCAAAAGGTCTTAATAGTGTACATGGTTACTTCTACGTCACCAGTGGCCTAACGCAATACAGTTCTGCCAAATCAAAACACATTCTTTGTAGGATGTCACTAGTTAAAATGTTAAAATTTAAATCCTTCAAGCTCAGCCACCTCTTTAAATGTTCTGTCACTTATTCATCTTGATTATGCACGATAGGCAAACTTTGAGGCTCTTTGCCGCATACCATCTATATCATTACAGAGATTTGGGACCTGACAAATTGAATAATCTGTGGGCAATAAGACTTTACTATAATGTTGCCGGACATACTATCTATGATGGTCAAGCCTATGACCTCCCTGTCTCTCCATCATATCTCAACTGAAACCATCCCGAAATTCATCAAACTGGAAAGCGCTTTGTCATATCGATAAAGGCGTTATACGACAACTGTATTATTTGAGTCTACGACACGCTGATGTTTGTGTAATGGGCGATGATGTCTACCATCATACCTATAACTAAAAAGACCCATGACCCTTGAATGAGATCATCAATATTCTTCTGATAAGGCCAAGAACATGAGTATTGGTCAAAATCACGATCACCATCTAATGTCCCGCAATCCACTTTTTGCAATGGAAATGCTTTGCTTTTTGGACTGTAAGAAACAGGTTACCTTTAGATTGCGTGCCATTTTGTGATGGCATGTCATTGCTAGCAACCCTATCACTAGGCGCTATAAGGTTGATGAATTGGAGAGGGTGGGCTTCGTTCCATTCGTCATCCGCTTGCCAACTGAAGCTTCCGGTTGTAGTTGCGGTGACTGAGAAAATGCGACTATGTGACAGTTGGAAAGCGCTGACGTTCCTTAACCGTGTGTTTGCAACTCGATGTTGTATTCATTGACTAACACAGATTTATATAGCGACACACCATGGCATTACGCGGAAGCATGATACAAACTCGGAACAAAATTATTATTAGAGTGGAATTATAAGGATTCTTGAGCATTTTCAGGAAAAGAATCATACGATTCGCCTATGATTTTAAATTGTGATGTGACCAAACTTTAAAAGTAGCAATTGCAAAATCACTGAGGACTGCAAAACACAGTTCAACCCTTATAGACATGAAATATGGTTAAAAAATTGTCATAAAAGAAGAAGCAAAGCACCAAGAAACTGTACAGAACAACGCTTTGTCAAAAGTAACAAGATTCCAGAGGGCTACAAGCTCATCACAATTCAAAACGACACAATTTGAGCTAATAAGTTTAACCAAGTGCAGCCAAAGGAGGGAAAATGCATATGGTGGTCGTTCAAAACAAAGGTCAGTTAGAACTAAACTTCTGACAATCGGCCTATATCAAAACATACGAAACATAATAAAAGAAACGTAATTTAAGGTAACGATCACCATTAACATTGCTCGCTATCTGGAATAGATCATTATATAAGGATAATAGATGGTTGAGATGAGTTACTTCATAACAATGGGTAAACAAAATGTTGGTGTCATATAACTTGAATAAGGAGGGAATTTTCTCAGTCTCTGAAACACAGAAATACGTGCAAAAGACCTCAAAAATTAAAAGGTGCTTCAAGTCCAGTACATCAGGAATATTCATTTGGTGAGTACTTATATTTACAGATGATGTTTTTGTGGATTTCAAAGCAACACTTTGGAAGACAACTGGAAATCGAAACAAACATTGAAGTTTTCAAATAAATCTGGTCAAGGTTAAAATAGAGTATAAATCCTATATAACGCAACACAACGTTTATTCATGAAGTGATTGAGACAGCCTTAGCATCAGATTAGTTTCCCATCATATTTGAATTACAGTCTCGTGACTTAAGGACAGTTTGTTCATATTTTGTTGAAACACGTGAATTTACACAATAAAACATCACACATTGTTAACAGTCAGTGAATCGGCAAAGCGACCTAGTGGAAAACTACAAGTGGATTTCTCTGTCAATGTTCCTAATTTGAATCAAAAAGTTTGATTTCAGCATCAGAAGGCTAAATATACATGTATGTAATGTCAAAAATAATTTCGGCATTTCTGATTTCGTCAGTGTTAACAGCGAAAGATTTAGGAGGATAAACGTAGGTTACTGAAGCGAATCGAAAGTGTGTCAACGAAAAGCTAAAAATATACGTATTTGAGGCCTTAAAAATAGACAAACTACCATTACATCACGAATGCGAATATTATAAAAGGAACAACAATTAAAGGAAATAACTCACCTAGGCCTATATCCAATCACGAAGGAAAATACGTAACCCACAAGCATTCTTCACCCAAATCTGTCCTGGTCAATCCTTCCCAGTTGTTTTCAGATGCTATTCTTTCTCTGGATGTCTGCCTCCAATGCCCAAAGCAACGTGTTCCTTGGTCTTGCTCTTTCTTGTTTCCTTTCAGGATTCCAAGTTGGGGCTTGACTCTTGATGCAGTTTAGTGATTTCTACAATATATGTCCTATCCATCTCCAACATCTTTTCCTAATTTCCTTTTCGGATGAAAGCTGGTTCGTTCTCTCTCACAGTAGGTTGTTGTTGATGGTATTCGGACATTGAGTATATTGCATGGACAACTGTTTAGAATTACTTGTGCTATTCTGATGATGGTTGTGGTTGTTCTCCACGTTCCAGCTCCGTATAGTAGAAGTGTCCTGATATTCGTATTAAAAATTCTTACTTTGATGTTCCCTGACAGTTATTTTGAGTTCCATATGTTCTTCAACTGTAGGAATGCTGTCTGCTTCGGATTCCTGGTGTTAAGTTTACCTTTAGAAAACTAAGCTTAACATCAAGTGTTTTTAATATGGTAAAAAAGGCTAAAATGGCTTAGTTGGTAGCTTGACAACAGAGTAAGCATTAGCTCGATCAGACTTACTTAGTTACTCAGGCCTGTTACCCCACTTGAAGAAGCATAGGTCACTCACCAGCATTCCCCACTCAATGCTTTTCAGTTCTTTCCAGTTGTTACATTTCTTTGCCAGCATCTTCGTTGTGTCATACAGTTGTATCATATTTCCTTCTCTTGAAATTTATCCGTTGTCGCTGCTAGGTCTTCCACGTGTTTCTGCTTGTCAGCTCTAATGCTCCTCTTCACCCTCTTGCTTGCTTCTGTGTATTCAGTTTGTGTTTTGGCATCCTCTGTTCTTGTTCAGCTGTTGTTAGTTGTTTCCTACTTGTTCTCCCTTTCTTGAATCTTGTCCAGAGTTCCCATAGAGATCTATTCTTTATGAGGATGCTTGTTGCGGCCAACACCTCCAGACACGCTGAAATTAATGCTTCTTTGATCGCTTTTCAGTTGTCCCTCATGGTAGTTTCCTCTTTCAGTTGATCCTGTAAGGCTTGGGACCTGTTATCGATAGTTATCTTGAATTCGTTGAGTTTGTCAGTATATCAAAGGAAGTCTGTATTTAACCTTTGTACTGATGTTTCCCCAGTTTTCCAGTGTTTCTTTAGCTTCAGTTTCACTATGGTCACAACCAGGTGGTGATTTGGAACTATGTCAACTTCTCTCCTGATTCGCACGTCTTTCAATGCTCTTCTGAATTTTTCAGTGATGCAAATAAGATTTACCTGATCCTCTGTGGTGTGATCCGATGATACTCATGTAGCTTTGTGTATGCGTTTGTGAATGGATATTGTGCCACTCATAACTATTTTGTTGAATGAGTATAAATTTGCGGATATCTCACCATTCTCGTTCGTTTCTACCAGTTGTCCATGTCGCCCCATGGTATCCTCATGCCCAGTATTGTTCATTCTGACATCGGAGTTTAGGTCCCCCATCAGGATGGTCAGGTCTTTCTCTGGGCACGTCGCTATAATCGATTGCAGTCTCTCATAGAACTGATCGTTATTGTTGTCTTTTCTATCGTTGGTGGGTGCATAACATTGGATAACATTCATCGTGACTCCCTCCGTCTTAATTTTGAAAAACGCTTTGATAATCCTGAGTCCACGAGATTCCAATCCTATGGGTGAATTCCGTGCTTCTTTGGACAGCATCAGAACAATTCTCTGAGTGTGCTGAGTATTCTATACTTCGTGAACAGAGTACAGAAACATCTCTCATGAATCGAACCTTTTCTATACAGCTCGGACCCAACGTGTTTAGCAGTTTCAGAGCGCCGCCCATTGTATCTCCTCATTTTCGATGCTATTTGACTGGTCTTCTCGGTCTTCTACATTGCCCGGACATTCCACGTACCTATAAAAACTGTTGTTCTGGTTGCCGAGAGAGGCATCGGCTTCCTGACTTCGGAAGAATCTCGACTTTCATCATGAGGCGTCATAACTTTTCCGTCAACTCGGAGAACAGAATTTAAATTGTTTAATTCTTCTCGGACGAGATGTTTCCAAATTTTTGTTGGCTGTTCAAGACATGTTGATATTTTCTTGAAGTTTCGTTGAAGCGAAGTTTTGTGACCCCTGAACATTGGTGCCACATATGCTCGTCCATATCTTGACATCCGAATTTCCCGGCATGAACAGCGTCTTATTGTCGTTATATCTTATTAAACAGCCCCACGTTCCTCTACCTTCGCCTGCGATCTGATATGCCTTCACCAACATCTGTCTTGTTTAGCTTCAGGTCAGTCTACTGAAAGGTGCTTGTGATCTACTATTTTATTGTAACGATGTTTTCAGTTTATCTTTATTGTTACGGATTTACCTATTATTTCAAACTTCAACCACAAGTGTTATCCGTTTATTACTGCATTGGTGATACGGATAGGCCTGAGTGATTTTATTTTTACTTTTGAACATATGATGAAAGCTCATTGCGGTTATGAATAACAAGTCGGTGAGATTATAATTTGTTGACAAACGAATAAGTTTTAGGACAGGATGTTTTGTATTTTGGCAAAATGTTTATTCATCTACTTGGGTATGTGGTGATATTGGGCCCGAAGCACACAATCCTTAAAGCTTAACGTTAGACAACTGGGGAACTAGATATTCAGTATCTAACGCGAAAAAAACCCAACGGTGGATAAGGCGGGAACAATGAATTGATTTAACTCGAGTTGATCGAATCGCATGGCTCGGCCTTGCAGGCGTGGTCCCTGTTGGATGATACCACATATCTTTTACTCATATTAAATACATTGGTCTATCTCCAGCCTGAATATGTTCTCCATCATATATTGGTTATTGTTACGATACGATGAGCCAGTGTAGACAATGATGTGACTTCCACGTAAGATCTTATAGATTAGGCAGTTACATCATGACAGATGTACAAGTTTGGGATTAGATCTATTATTAAAGTAGTACTAATATCATGGTAGACCATAATTCTACAGGTATACCTATTGATATCTATTGCCTTACTCTGTCCATTTGAGACATATTCGTTAAGACAAGAAGTGAATTGATGACTTCGTATATGGCTAATCTTATGCTTCACTCAATCGATGTGAACTTATGATTTTACCCGATCAAATATAAGTGCTCATATCAGAATCTTTCAGCCAGATTTTGTAATTGGCTTTCCATCATCACCGTTGTTCGATAGAGTTAGCTGAGATGTTATTAAGGATATAAAACAAAGTATCAATATATTGTAACTAGGGCCAAAGATAGATTGTATTATTAACAATAGTTATCTTAATTTTCCAATAATAATGAGTAAACACTTCTCTTTCTGTCTCGCGAATTTCAAATGCACCAATGTTTCTTGCTTTGTATGCACTAGTATTTTGAGGAATACATAGTTGGACTATTGGGCCAACTTTCAAACGCATTCCTTAAGTATTCAACGCGATAAAGAAGTGAACATAATTGATCGAATCAACAGCTTTCATGAACACTTCCGAACACAATTGTTCTGTATCTTGCTGAAGGAATGGTGGATAGCGATTAAGATCCCTAGCACTTTTCTCGGATCAAATGCACCGTTTGGAGATTCTTAGACCAGAGTTGAACAAGAAGGATGTGACTGAACAACTTAAATGGTCTTACTTCTAAGTCGCGTTACATGACAGTCAAATAGCCTGTCTCACTCTAGTCCGAAGCTGGGCTGCTCAGTTTTTCAGGTTAACAAAAGATAACAAATAAAGTCTTTCTGAATTAAAAGGTAACTATTCTAAACCTATAATCTTTGAGACTACCTTTGGAAGAATAATTGTTTATATTTTTATTGTATAACTGTTAAACACTTGGATTTTTGTGCTTTATAATTGTTCTTGTCGCAGACGTTTAGCCAAATCTAATGACAACAGAAAAATAATTATACTTTTGTGACATTTCAATGAGTAGAAACTTGGATATTTGATGTAGCGTTTTTAAAGTCTTTACTGTGAAGAATTGACTTACATTAAATCACAAAACTTCAGAAATCCAAACGTTTGCTCATCGGGATACTACATGACATAACAATTTTATTAGAACTATCTTTCCACCGAATGCTAAATCTAATTGAAATTATAGAATTCAGCCATGGTATTTATTAAAAATTCATTGTTCAGAGCTTAATTTTGCTGAAGGTATGATTAGTTACTTGTGAAGCTCTTATTTTACTTTACGGTTACAATCATACAGCAATTTCTCATTTGTGGTAACATATGTTCTGAAAATCAGTCTTTATTATCGGACTAACCCGGGTTATGAACAGAATCGCGTGATGGAAGTTATTTTACCTGCTATGTTGTCGTGTTGGTCTGGCTATCAGACGAGGAGCTAAGGAACCGTGAACCATTGGGCTTAAAAATATTGATCATAATCACATCTAGAGTAACGGATCTTTGATTTTGGCGCGAAATTTACTCACCCATCTGGCCAAATAGCTTCTTGGCATTTTAGCTCGTGCTTAAAAACCGTAAATGTAATTCCTAACACTAACCATCATATGGGAATCATATTCCTTATTATTCAAACTGCACTAAGACCCTTGTTCAGATCTAGATAGTGAGTAGACATTCTCAAAATCACTATGATGGGTTCAGAGGTCGTCCACAAAGTATAGTCTCATCAATTAAATAAATAAAATCAATAAAGCTCTGCTCTCCGAGTTGACGGAAAAGTTATGACGCCTCATGATGAAAGTCGAGATTCTTCCGAAGTCAGGAAGCCGATGCCTCTCTCGGCAACCAGAACAACAGTTTTTATAGGTACGTGGAATGTCCGGGCAATGTAGAAGACCGAGAAGACCAGTCAAATAGCATCGAAAATGAGGAGATACAATGGGCGGCGCTCTGAAACTGCTAAACACGTTGGGTCCGAGCTGTATAGAAAAGGTTCGATTCATGAGAGATGTTTCTGTACTCTGTTCACGAAGTATAGAATACTCAGCACACTCAGAGAATTGTTCTGATGCTGTCCAAAGAAGCACGGAATTCACCCATAGGATTGGAATCTCGTGGACTCAGGATTATCAAAGCGTTTTTCAAAATTAAGACGGAGGGAGTCACGATGAATGTTATCCAATGTTATGCACCCACCAACGATAGAAAAGACAACAATAACGATCAGTTCTATGAGGGACTGCAATCGATTATAGCGACGTGCCCAGAGAAAGACCTGACCATCCTGATGGGGGACCTAAACTCCGATGTCAGAATGAACAATACTGGGCATGAGGATACCATGGGGCGACATGGACAACTGGTAGAAACGAACGAGAATGGTGAGATATCCGCAAATTTATACTCATTCAACAAAATAGTTATGAGTGGCACAATATCCATTCACAAACGCATACACAAAGCTACATGAGTATCATCGGATCACACCACAGAGGATCAGGTAAATCTTATTTGCATCACTGAAAAATTCAGAAGAGCATTGAAAGACGTGCGAATCAGGAGAGAAGTTGACATAGTTCCAAATCACCACCTGGTTGTGACCATAGTGAAACTGAAGCTAAAGAAACACTGGAAAACTGGGGAAACATCAGTACAAAGGTTAAATACAGACTTCCTTTGATATACTGACAAACTCAACGAATTCAAGATAACTATCGATAACAGGTCCCAAGCCTTACAGGATCAACTGAAAGAGGAAACTACCATGAGGGACAACTGAAAAGCGATCAAAGAAGCATTAATTTCAGCGTGTCTGGAGGTGTTGGCCGCAACAAGCATCCTCATAAAGAATAGATCTCTATGGGAACTCTGGACAAGATTCAAGAAAGGGAGAACAAGTAGGAAACAACTAACAACAGCTGAACAAGAACAGAGGATGCCAAAACACAAACTGAATACACAGAAGCAAGCAAGAGGGTGAAGAGGAGCATTAGAGCTGACAAGCAGAAACACGTGGAAGACCTAGCAGCGACAACGGATAAATTTCAAGAGAAGGAAATATGATACAACTGTATGACACAACGAAGATGCTGGCAAAGAAATGTAACAACTGGAAAGAACTGAAAAGCATTGAGTGGGGAATGCTGGTGAGTGACCTATGCTTCTTCAAGTGGGGTAACAGGCCTGAGTAACTAAGTAAGTCTGATCGAGCTAATGCTTACTCTGTTGTCAAGCTACCAACTAAGCCATTTTAGCCTTTTTTACCATATTAAAAACACTTGATGTTAAGCTTAGTTTTCTAAAGGTAAACTTAACACCAGGAATCCGAAGCAGACAGCATTCCTACAGTTGAAGAACATATGGAACTCAAAATAACTGTCAGGGAACATCAAAGTAAGAATTTTTAATACGAATATCAGGACACTTCTACTATACGGAGCTGGAACGTGGAGAACAACCACAACCATCATCAGAATAGCACAAGTAATTCTAAACAGTTGTCCATGCAATATACTCAATGTCCGAATACCATCAACAACAACCTACTGTGAGAGAGAACGAACCAGCTTTCATCCGAAAAGGAAATTAGGAAAAGATGTTGGAGATGGATAGGACATATATTGTAGAAATCACTAAACTGCATCAAGAGTCAAGCCCCAACTTGGAATCCTGAAAGGAAACAAGAAAGAGCAAGACCAAGGAACACGTTGCTTTGGGCATTGGAGGCAGACATCCAGAGAAAGAATAGCATCTGAAAACAACTGGGAAGGATTGACCAGGACAGAGTTGGGTTAAGAATCTGGTAGGTGACCTAAGGTCCCCTGTGTGTGTTACCATTCGCAGTAACTGTTGAAATATTCAGAAAATTTTCCCAAGGATTTATTCTTTTAGGTCTAATGCCATCCTCGGACTTGAGATTGCTTTTTTCTTTATTGGTTAGTATTTATTTCACATGTCGTTTCACTACTGGTCATTCGTGTAAATTGTTATTTTCTTTTTTATTTTTGGATGTGGTCTTCTTGATTGGTATATGAACAGAGTATGTTTGATTTATAATGATTCATATCTCAGAGGATGAGTCTTGCGTTCTCGACTCAGATGGCTGGGCTAGACAGGAAAGTAGGACCAATCAGCACTCTAGACTGCTCGTACAATTTTACGTGTCATTGATCCGATCGATAATACGCCGGGCTCTAATCTGCTGTCCACAAAACACAACAGGTACATATGTATGTTTATTGTACTTCCAAATAGTCCTAAGACTCTTTGTAGGAAAAAAATAGATGATAGTTCTCTATCACAGTTTTCATATCACCCTCCATTATTTGTATGCTAAAACGCAGTAGGTGACAGCGAACTGGTCAAATCATTTCCAAATCAATGATTGATGCGGGCTGTTTTATGCTACTTCTAACAAATTTTGAATGCTCATGACCCGGCCATCTCACGTTTCGCGTATTTGAGGTAGAATGACGGATAGTGATCTCACTAATGCCTATCGTACGATACATCATATACACAAAGATGAATCGTTAATAGGCCCTGTCATTGCACAATTCATCGCGGATATTGAAAGTCCAACAGAGGTTGTAACCGAAACGCTAGCTGATTATAGAAATATGGGTAAGTCAACACAACGACCAACATCCAAGTACCAAATCGGTTGACAAACGTTCAGACAATCTGGGCAGTTCTGTTGGTATCACTGAAAGTTTCATTCCAACTCGACCAAGTGCAGTCAACCATGTGTCTGGTCTGAACAGACTTCCAAGAATATTCGAGACCAATAAGCACTCCCCGGGTCGCGACGACTGCGGAGGGGTGCCCAAACAATTGCTTGTTTTATGTGAGAGACAGAAATCTGATCCCGAACCTTTCGGTGGATACTAATGTTGCTGTTGTGAACCAGAACACGTGTGGGGACATACAGGTGTACTTAGCACAACAATTACAGACTCTCTCAACAAAATCCGAATACCATATAGTAAATCGTCAATTTGCAAAATATTCATGCATCAAATCAAACTGGACTGTTTCCGTTGCAAACACTAATCCATTGTCTCCCATTCCATTGTACATGCGTTTTCTTACAAATTCCATTGTGCTCTCACTCTTTCTTTCTTGATCTTCACCTCATCTTCTGCTGCCAGATATTACGTTTCAACTCGCGACATATACTACTTATATCAGTATAAGTAGCACACACCACATTGCTCATAGTATCGTCCCTCGGAATAAAGCCGAGCTGGGTTGAGAACCTTCTTCAGTTACACTTCAAGCTGCCAACAAATCTAAAATCGCGACGCTTGGACAGAAAACTTTCACGCTAGAATTGGGGTTCAGGAGGTATTTCCCTTGGGTTTTCACTACAGCCGATTTGGATCTGGCAATACTGAGAGTGAAAGTTTTGGAGAGATATGAATCTTTTATAAACACAAACCTACTGTCAAACCGTTCCTTATAGGTACCCAATACCTAATATTCAAGATTTTAGAAATGGAATACGGAATATGAACATATTTACCAAGATGGACTTGGTCAAGGCATATCACAAAATCCAAGTAGCTAAGGAAGATTTCCTCAAGACAACTATTACTACACCTTTTGAACTGATCAAAATTGTACGCATGACATTCAGCCTGAGGAACGTGGCACAAACATTTCAAAGATTTATGGATAACCTACTTCGAAATTTTCCATTTGCACCGCGGTATATGGACGATTTATTAATTGCAGGTCCCGGTTTATAATCATACGAACAGCATGTGAGAGCAGTGTTAAAACGGCTGGATGAAAATGGAATGAACATACGTCACAACAAGTGTGTTTTCGGTGTTCGAAATTTAAAATTTTTCAGGCACACAATACACCGAGAAGAGGTTAAACCGATCAAAAAAGAAATGGACACCATCAGACACTACTCCAGATCCTCTTAAAAGAAAATCAAAATATTTCAAGCTGACCTCTGTGGTTGTTGAGGCTATTAAACAGCTAAATGATCAACTGTATTTGAAAAAGTATTCGAATCCCCTCTCGCCACTTACTTTGATGGTGGATGCTTCAGACAAAGCAGTAGGAGTAACCATTAACCAACTGGTTAAAATCGCCTGGGAACCAATTGCTTTCTTCTCAAAAAGACTCGCTTCAGCAGAGACAAGGTATTCTACATTCGGATGAGAACTTCTTGCAATCTACCTAAACATTGAGCACTTCCGATACATGTTGGAAGGCACAGACTTCTAAGTTTTTACGGATCACAAGACACTAATTAATGAACTGAAAACGAGAGCCGATAGATACTCACCTCGAGAAGTCCGGCACCTTGACTATGTATCGCAATTCACCAGTGATATCCAACATGTTAAAAGTCAAGGCAATCAGCTGACAGGTACACTACTTCGACTGGAAGTAAAAATGAAGTAACAGTCTTCACTAAATTTCGAGGCATTGAGGGATAATCAGAAAGAGAAACAAGAATTGTAAAACCAACCCACAGCAAAGCACTCTAGTCTCAAACTAAGATAGCTACCACCACCTATTGAAGGTGGTTCGATTTACTATGGCACAACCAAGGCAATTGCTTGGTTCTTCGTCCCAAAAATATCCGAAAATTAGCATTTAATAACTTCCATACTTAATCTCACGCTGGCACGAAAGCTACTACCAAACTAATCAGTGCCAGATATATATGGCCAGGTTTACGAAACGATGTACACTAGTGGTTCAAAGTGCTCGGTATGTCAACAACCAAACGTTAACTGTTAAACAAATCCACCTATCGGAGTTTTCTCACGGCCAGATGCACATCTTATCCATATTCATATCGATTTGGTAAGTCCTTTACCCAGTTTTGATGGTCTTAATTGTCTATTTACATGCATAGACAGATTCACGAGGTTCCCAATAGCCATACCGATAGCCGAAAGCATAGATGAAACAGTGGCCAAAGTCTACATTCGGAAATGAGTGGCCGATTTGATGCACCTATTGCAATAACGACTAATGTAGGGGCTCGATTTGAATCTGAGTTATTCAGTAACTTATCTAAACTTCTAGGCTCCAAAAGAATATGTTGCACCGTTAAAGGCTACCCTGGTATCACAGCCAAACTGCAGTCAGTGGACAGAATCCATGTGATAAGTTATTTTGGGAATAAGAACATTTGTCAAAACTGGTTCACAGTGTTCAACGGCAGAAACAGTCTTCAAGATGACTCTAAGACCATCGAGTGAGTTTATCATTTCTCGTGCTGAAAGTAGATAGCTTGGCTTAGAGAGTTACGAAAACAGGGAAACACCGACTCATTATGTATTGATAGGCTGAAACTGGATTATTTAGACCATGAACCACTATACATGTTATTAGACCGTTTGCCTGACAAAACAGTTATAGAATTGACAAGTAACCAAGAGAAATCTACACAGGTAGCTAAAACGGTTAAATGGGCACAACGGATTGTTCAAACAAGGATATCTACAGTTTTGGCTTGAGCCTAAAATTTAATGACGTTTCTACTAAAACCAACTAAAAATAACTTATAATTGTACATTTCGTTTTGTAAGTGATTGTTTTATACAAACGGTGGAGCGATTCTTCAGGTTTGACTGACTTTAAATAATCTTTTTCTTCAAAGTAAATTTTTATTCATTTTTTGACTTGAGAGCGACTTAAGAGGCAGGTGAATAAACAACTGATAGCCGGAAAGAGCATGGGAAAATCGTACCTCATCAACATGGTGTTAGATAGCCCGTTTCTAGCACTTCCTCAAATATTCTTATTTATTTTTCCTACCCTCCATATGTTTTAATAATCTGGTGAAATTATTCAGCAATAAGTCTCAGTGGGAAGATGATATGACGGGAATAAAATAACGTTACGTTCTTCTACTCATTGTGATTTTTGTTCAATAATGCACCCGTTTTAATTCAATGTGTTGACTACTCAGTATAGTATTTATTTTGTTTTTCCAGTGTGACATGTTATTCGGTATAACATTAATTTATTTCGATTATCAGACTATCTTCATCTTTTCATTGCATTATCGAAATTTATCAAGGTAACTAGTTGTTTTAAATGGATTTATTCGAGTGTAATGTCTATTCGAGATATGATATTCTTGTATTAAATTCACGTGTATTATGCATAGTACAGTATGTAGCATGCGTGATTTTGTCGTAATCCTCAGGGTATTTTTCCACTCATATGATTTCATTCTAATTAACAATTAAAATGGGTTTACAATCAATGTATAAATGAGTGTATTATCGACTAGGGTTGTAGTAGTGTTTTGAGGTTAGTAAATCTTCATTCGTACCAATCTTGGTGTTCTTACTAGGTGTCATGTCGATTGCAGTCGTTCTTCTTTTTTTTAAAGTATAAGGAGTAAGCGATTACGACAAAAAAATTAGCGACGACCAGACACAATAACTGGTGACTCAGTCATAGCAACTTACGATCAGTCATGACAGAAGGAGAGTAGTACTTGGAATCCTTTGATTATTGGTTTTGATCGCTCAATTTTAAAGATGATAAAATGTCGATTGATTTTATAACTATGAGTGACCCAGTATCTGGTTCCAATTGGGTCGCACGATTGATTGCTATAGAAATATACATCCCAGCTACCCTCGTATATGATCAGCGACTTAACTGGCGTTGGTGAATAACAGAATTAAATAAGTCAAATACGGCAATGGATTTTGAAGACCCATATTTCCTACAATCGTTGATCTATACTGACAGTCAAGAAAACGAATCGGAGAAAGCGAAGAGGAGAGATCGAAACGAAACGAAATGACGAGCAGTTGAGAAGGCAAGTGATCCAACTCAATTTAATCAAGCTTTACTTAACATTTATATTCAGAAAAAATAAGTTGAAGACGCATAATGAATAGGGTAAGTAATTAACACACATATAACCATACAAAAGCAGTCAGGTTTAATAAGCGAATAACTGACAAGGTCAAAGTGCAACTAAGGCGAATGAATAAACTGAGTGTACAAAATATACACTTTTCAAAATCCATCCTCGTATTTGACTTATTTAATTCCGTTATTCATTAAGTCTATTTAAGTCGATAATAATATATGAAGATTGATGACATGGGTACTTCAATAACAATCATTCATACGATTTTATCGAATTCAGATTTCGGACCAATAAAACACATGGAAAGAATCTTAATTATCCAGAAAAATCACTTCTACTTTTGATAAATTATTACGATTAATAAACAGTCATTTTCATGTGGTATCATTTGAAATACGGATTCCTGTTCAGAGGTAGGCCTCTAATTGTAATTTTCATGAACAACTGCAATAGAATAGGTATCTTTACTAAAGTTTGACTTGATACTTAAAAAAAAATCGAGCTTTGAGTAGGTTGTTATTATTAAAGAACATAATATATTTTGTAATATCTCAATTAGTAGAAAAGTTAAATATTCCGACTTGTCATGACCCCGTGTAAGCCACCTCTTCACACAATAAATAAACAAATTAATTTCACTCAAGTTCAAATAACACAAAGGAACAAAGTGAAAATAATTATAATGATCAATTAACAAGACAAGAATGATTAATTTGATGTTATGACATTTCGGTCAAGGTGATCTATGTGATAAATGCTTGGGTATTTGCGTTTATGTTAATGTATGAAAAATGTGACATTTGCAATGTGAAATGATAGGGTTGAGTTTACAAACAATCCGATATATGAATGATTTAATTATTTGATTAGCAAATTTAAGTTATTTCAACATGACTTACGTAATGTAAATAAATATTCCTATGGCTTTAGGTCAAATATATCGAAATTAATTATAGTAAACCATGAAACCATGATAAGCTATTATGTTATATCTTTCTTCATGGATATTTTTGTGATAGATGCTTGGACTTTATTGGTGGTTTACTAGAGAATAGTCAGCTTTATCTAAGACATGTACTTTAAACATCAGTCTAATCATCAAACCCATAAAACTGTGCTTAAATTCGACGGGATGGAGAGGCAATCGAAACTCCCGCGTCCTCGATTGTAGACAAACTGTTTATGTTACATATAGAATCAAAAATTTTCGCCAATGACATTTAAATCATGAATTTTGCTCAGATATGTGAGTGATATTGTTTTCATCATGTAAAGGACTCTCTTACGAACTTATTCTAAACTGATCAATACACTCTCATCTCACGTTAAATTTGCTTAAGAGAATGGAGATAAACACAGTGAGCTGTCACTTTTAGATTGTTTAGTTAAAATAGATCTAAGTAGAGCTCTAAATAGAAGTATCTAGCGAAAACCAACACATTCAAATTATGATATTGGCTTTAACTCAATATATTCATCCAGCGTAAAAATTTTCTTTGCGCTAAATCTCTTTAGAAGAGCAAGCGAGATTTTTTCATCTGAGGAGGATAAACAAATAGAACAAAAGCATATAATTAACATCTTACGATTCAATAAGTTTCGCATTAAAATCATTTAAAGTGCAATACAACAAAACGTCTTGTTGCTAAACAATAAGTTGAATCAAATGCTACGGGTAGGTACTGTAGTTTTACCATATTACCATACTAGAACAGAAGAACTACAAAACGTCTTGACGCCACACAGAGTTAAAGCACACTCCTAAACAACTAACACACTTTTCTTTGGAGACCTTGGATAAAGTTGAAAATTTTATGCGACAAACGATACTTAGACCGTTGACTAATTCATCAAGATCTGCAATGCAAAATATGCAAGCATTTCCACATAACCTTGTCAATGGCTCTGTCAATGGAGCACTTATACTATGTGTTGGGGACGATATATCCCCAAAATTTATATTCTGTAATTTCATATTATCGATCAACTTATCGATTAAATGTTAAATATTTGAATGGATGTCAATTGATGAACTTATCGGTTAAATGATTAAATAGCAGTCAATTGACGAACTTATGGATTAAATATTTGAATGCCTGTCGATTGATGAACTTATTGATTAATGTTTAAAAACATTTTACTATGACAATATCGATTGTAAATATTTGTATAAATACGCTTGACTTGTGTGTTTGACTTGACTTGTTATCTGCTGTTTGTCTGTAGAATACACTTTCTACACTTTGCCCAGACTTCTTGATCGGGTTAGCAGAGCCGGGGACAGCGAACCAGAATAGCTATCGAGTCTCTGAATCATTGATCTTTCGTTCCGTTCGAGTAAGACGAATCAGTAATAGCAATTCAAGATTAACGAATCATAACACTATGGTTTTCGGAAAACCCCGAAAAATGTCTCTATAATCTATCAGTAGTGACGTTAAATCAGATAGAAACAGAAGCTTTGTCGCTTGGATTTAAATTTCATATCCCCGAAATGCGTGCCGACAGAATCGACACAGAAACTCAATTTGAGAATTTATCTGATCAAATTAAAGAGTTGCACCCAGTTAGTGAAGACAAGAAAAACTGATTAAAATCTAAACTAGTTGATATCGCAAACCAATATCTTGTTTCCCCCATACCACAGTCTCAACTTTTATCCAAAGACCACGTTGATTTTAAACACATTATAGCTTGTAAGCAGCTGATGAGAATAACGAAATAAAATCAATTCATATTAGTCTGCTTCAATGTTCGTTCTTGCTCTTCTTAGGATAATCTAACGGGGCTATGTGCATGACATTAATACATACTACTAAAGAACCAGCACACCTGAAAACGCTTTAGTTCTAATAAAGAAAAAGATCCCGTTTGTATCAACATAGAATTGCGTCTACAAATTAAGATGTGTCGATTATAACACCTTCTATATTAGAAAGTCATTTCTTGAAATATTGAATCAAACCAAAGAATATCTTAAATACACGAAAACACCTGATTATCCTGTGGTACTATAGAGACTCTAAATTACATTGGAGATATCGGTACGTGCCACTTTCAATAACCGTCAAATCAATATTAAAAATATAAAAATAATACAAAAAGACTTGTCCAACTACAAAAAAAGGCGAGTTGCTAAATCCTACTACTCTCAATAGAAAAAAGCCTTATTATTAATCCGATTTAGACCATAACTGATTCTATCCCCTCATCTCAAACCATTATCATACGTACAAATTTAATACTATCACTTCACATTAAAAAATGTCACATTTTTCATACATTAACATAAACGCAAATACCCAAGCATTTATCACATAGATCACCTTGACCGAAATGTCATAACATCAAATTAATCATTCTTGTCTTGTTAATTGATCATTATAATTATTTTCACTTTGTTCCTTTGTGTTATTTGAACTTGAGTGAAATTAATTTGTTTATTTATTGTGTGAAGAGGTGGCTTACACGGGGTCATGACAAGTCGGAATATTTAACTTTTCTACTAATTGAGATATTAAAAATATTTCGCTTTTATTAATTTTGGATTTAACTTTCTAGATGCTTGATTGTTTGCATAAACTATACTTAACCGTAGAATCCACTTATATAAAATTTCTTCCTGTAGCTTTCATATAACTAAAGTGTTACGCCCTTGATTTTTTAGCTCACGGGTCTGTGATAATTATGCTAGAAAGGAGAGTTGCCTCAATGCAGTTTATGGTCTTGAAGTGATAGGTAACATAGGGAGAAGTTTGCAAAGAAAGAGCCATTACGAAATTAGGTGCATCGACTCAGGTTCAGTAGTGCTTGTTGGATGTATCGTTTACCAGTTCCGGGACATTTGACTGTAGCGCTAATACGAGACATGGAATCGGCATCAATGAGAACTAGGATCGTGACTGGTTACTTGAGAAGTGATATTGTTCAGTGGTCTTCATGATATATGAAAACTGACAGTAGTTGATGTTTAGGACTGCAAACGATCAGTGTCTTATTAGCATATGTGCATCGTGTATGGATGAATTCAAACTTCACCCCATTGCACAACTTAGTGGCTCTCAGGTTTGAGTAGCTAAGTGGATAAGAAAATTGCGTTTGAAACCAGTGGTCCTGTGTTCCAGTCCTGTAGTGAACGTCAACTCTTAGATGCAGGTGCATCCAGTTGACGAGTCGAAAGTCGGACGAAACGCGCATCCTGAATTCTACTGCTAGCTACCATCCATCTTTGCTAAGAATTTGAAGATAAATTTTGTGAAGGTGATAAAACATTCACAGTATTAATTACCGATATTAACTGGTTTATTGTAAGATACATAACGAAGCAATCAAATAAGAAACAATATATGAAATGATAATTATATCAAACAATCAATTTGTCAAAAGGAGTAATTTTCAAAAACTTTTATTCTTCAGTTCTAATGTTTAGTAGTAGAATAAAAAGATATTTTGCCTACATTAGGTTCTTTTTGGATAAGGTTTCTGCAATAAAGAACACAAAGTTAATCATGACTGGACTTGTTAATGGATTAAATTAACGACTTTGATTTTCAATGAAATATTCAAATTCAGTCAATGATGTTTACAAAATTATTCCTTCATTCATTTGAAACTAGAAGTTTTAATAAGCAATGATGGATGGTGGCTAGCAGTGGGATCCAGGACTCGCGCTTCGTCCTATTTGGGACTCGTCAGCTGGATGTACCTGCATCTCAGAATTGACTTTCACTCTGGGACTCGAACCCAGTATCATTCGCTTCAAACGCCATCGCGTTATCCACTTAGCTACTGAGTCCAGATAGCCACTTGCTTGTGCAATGGGGTGAATTTAAATCCACTTGGTATTGTTTGGCTTATATCTTCCCATTGAGGTTTAAGACTGCAATTGATCAGTCTGTTATTGGCATATGTGCATACTGTGCGTATGCCTCGATATTGCCTTAATTCATGAGCTTTTTGTAAACAATGATGTATAGTGGCTAGCAGTGGAATCCAGGACTCGCGTTTCGTCCTATTTAGGACTCATTTTAATGAATAAATGAGTGATTCCATCAAGAAATTAAATGATCATTCTATAAAAGACATCTTATTATTGATAATAACATTAATTGATTACATATTGTAAACTACTGTCACATTTATTTAGAGCCTAATGTCTATAAAACTTTAATCATTAAATTATTACATGTAATCCATTGTTTGATTGAGTAGATACTACTTATTTTGTTAAACTAGTAATAACTTAATATTCTACAATCACATATATAACATCATATGTAACATTAATGAAGTATTTATTTCAACCCATATTATTATAAAATTACAATTCCGAAATGTTAGCCACTTTATTATGCTAATTATTATAATTAACATTTTATTGTAATGAATACAAAACAAACTAAGACTAATGAGATGTTAGTATTAACATAAAACACTTGAACTTGTAATAGAGTAAGCTTAATAAAAAAAAAAGAAAGAAAACAAGCTGATATTACTGAAATAATAATTAAATTCCATACGATTTATTTTTCTTTTAATTAACCAATAGTTTGGTTGTCACATTTTTGTTGTTGTTGTTGCTGTTTTTATTTGTCACTAAGTTTATCATTATCAACGTTTACTGATTATCAATAGTATAAAAGCGGATAATGAAAATGATTAGTTTCATTAAATAATGTTTCATTCATTATTATTTGATATCATTGTGTTACATTTGATCATACTTGTTTCAATACAAGTTGGTAAGTTTTACATTTAAATAATATTTACGCAATTATTCTATTTATAACTTACTTACTTACGCTTGTTACTCCTAATGGAGCATAGGTCGCTGACCATCATTCTCCAACCCACTCTGTCCTGGGCCTTTTTTTCTAGTTCCATTCAATTCTTGTTTATTTTACTTATGTCTATTTCTATTTCACGGAGTGATGTGTTTTTTGGTCTTTCTCTTTTCCTTTGGCCTTGAGGATTCCATGTGAGGGCTTGTCTTGTGATGTAGTTGGGTGCTTTCCTCAATATGTGTCCTATCCACTTCCAGTGCCTCTTGCTGATTTCTTCCTCCGCTGGGATCTGGATGCTATTTATAAGGTGTATAATTAATATGATACTTGTTATGAGATGATGAAGTTGATCAGATCAACTCCATGTTCTCATTGTTCTATCAAAATTTATAAAAGGGACTAATTGCTTTAGATACTTGTTCTATCTGATCGTTGTTGATTGTTGTGTCAGTGCTAAATGATGCCATGTTTTAGTAATTATTTATTTTCTGATCAAATTTAACTTATAGTAAATAGTTTATCTAAAGATTGGAAAGCTAAATTTTAGTCTACTCATTTAACCGATAGAATAGAAACTATGTTTTCAGTCAATAGATTCGTGTTAAAGAATAACGGGTGAAAATGTTTGAGTTTTATAAAGACAAAGCTCATTCCTTGTTCATGGAGTTGTTTAATGTTTCTTTTGAATCAAATTGAGTAGATATACAAATAGTTAATGTTTCTTCAAAGTTAAAAAATGATTCTTGTCAAGAGTAAATGGTTCATTTTGAAATAAAATTGAATGTATCATTATGATGAATAATTTTGGGTATATATTGTCGAACGTGTTGATGTATGGAAAATAACGGGTGGATATTAGTGAAGAGCATATGAACCGAACTCCGTCTGTAGCTTTTCTAGAGCTATTAGCGGTCCCAAGCCCAGGTAAAGAAGGTGGGTTGGGCATGGGGTCAATAACCTCATCCTATAGAAGAATTCTTGCTAAAAAACGCTAACCTGATTAAATAAATTAAACTATATGAACACGGCTAATAGTATAGAATACTTAGTAGTATTAGTACAACTTACATGTAACTATTTTTATAGTTTATTCCATGAACCTGAAAGTTCTCAATATACTACTTGATTAACATTATTCAAACCTGAGTTCTTCGTTTAAATCTCGTAGAAAGTAAGATGAAAGTAAAGAATAGCTATTTAAAATGTAACCATATACCCGAATTCAAATATTCATATTTTCAAATAAACTTATTTATGTTCAATTTATAGATGGTAAAAGTCAAGAGCTACATAGTTTCGGAAATCCAGAGGTCATTTTGGCTAATCTAAAAGGTAATTAGATAATAGACTGATAGATGTGTTGAAACTTTATGTGGTCCCTGAGAGTGGATAGAATAAGATATATCAACAAAATCGTCATCACTAATATATAAAATTACATGATTAATGCACTTTTGAATCTGAATAGTGATAAAATGATTTTGTTCGTTTATTGACAGGTTATTAATAAATGTATTCTGAACAAATATATAACTATACTACTTAATCAATGAATTATGATTCTATAACTATCCCAGTCATACCGTTTAGTCTTCATGCTTGACAACACTCTTAAATCAGCTGACTTATCACTCTAAGGATTTGATTTGTATTCGACATGCAAACAGTCAAGTTGAATAAGTATATTGATGTGACGTTTTGGAGACAACTAAACGTGGAACGATACGTTAATCAAAAACCCTGACATTCAAAAACATTATGAAATGTATAGAACAATGTAAATAGAGATAGAACAACTATCTTGTTATAATAAATTAACATATATAGATTAGATAAATAGATTAGAACAAATGAATACCCTAAGCCGATCACTTAACTGATATCATTTTATAACATTATACTCCATAAATATGTTTTTATGTCAAATGAAATGGGATTAAAAGTAACTATTTAAACTGATACATTTTAATTAGAAGTAATTGATCAAAGTTTTAAAATGAACTAATATTTAATTTGCAGTTAACTTAGGCGAATTCGCACGGAGTCTACATCTTGCAGATTATAAAGTAAAGCAAGAAATAGGTAATTTATTCATAAATTCATATATATAAATAATTTTTACTTGAAAAGCTGATTTCTATTAATAACACTTTAATTTCGTATCAAAAAATGTACCCATCACAATAAGACACAAAGAATATCAATAGTGTTGTGATTTTGAATCCGGCTAATTATGACGTGATTTATTCCTCAATTGACTTGTATGAGCAGCCTAGTGTTCTTATTTGGTTTCTGTTTTTGTTCGCCTAACCCATCTAATTGAGTCCAGAACGTCAATAACAGCTTCTACTACACGAATCATTTATTTCAAACATATATGGTTTATATACCAGCTAAACAAACCACATTACACCATGAAATAGGAACTAACAATTACACAAGATCAAATCAAAATGTGACTGTGAACATAGGAGACAATAATGAATAAGATGAGCATAATTTAAGAACAGTAAATCTCATCATAATAGTCTATGAGTCAAAATGAAAATTATTGTTAGGACGTCCACTACGTGTTTTCCGTGTTACTGTGATCGATCGATATAAACGCTGCCTAGCATAACCTGCAAGTCACACGTTACAACAATTATAATAAGAGGAATATAGATATATATAATCTAATTACTGAACAGTTATACAATATGTGGCCGTTCAATGTCTAATGTAATGTTTCCTGACGACCATAAGGAGTTATTCGTCTTCTAAGAAAGACTGTACCACCCTGTACCTGAAGTGTTATAGGCTAAATTATTATATCTCCACTGCACTTAGCACACGCAGATATCAAATCCTTAGGTAAAACATGTGAATTTTCTTTAGAAACGGGTAAATACAACACCACTTTAGGACTTTTCAAATTTCTTAAATCCAGTATTGACAGTCCTGTTTCTCTAACTAAAACTTCACAAGGCATGTATGAAGAATTATCATCTCTTATTAACAATTCACAGTATCCTCATATTGGCAGTCTGTGTCCACTAATCCTCGATAGTGAGACTTCAGTGGGTCGTACAACAACGTTAAGATCTAAAGAATTCCCGTTCTCCAATGAAATAGTGGACTCTATACTGTTTGTGCCTACAATTAAGTCATGAAATGAACAATGGGATGTATATCATTGCTTTTGAATATAAGCATTAGCTTTCGAAACGGTTACTTAATTACTTACTTAAGCCTGTTACTCCTCGTGAAGGATCATAGGCCGCTCACCAGCATTCTCCATCCAATCCTGTCCTGGGCAATCCTTTCCAGCTCCTTCCAGTTCTTATTCATCTTTTTCATATCTCCTTCTATTTCCCGACGTAATTTGTTCTTTGGTCTTCCTCTTTTCCACTTCCCTTCAGGATTCCAGGTTAGGGCTTGCCTCGTGATGCAAGTTGACGATTTTCAGAAGTTACTCCTAATTTAATCTTCACTAGGATATAACAAGTATAATAAACTACGAATTAATATAAGCAACAAAATTTATTAGTAGATTGAACCTACTAGACAGACAGATTTTAAACAATTAAAAAACACTCGTTTGTTTCTGATAAATAAATCTGAACTATTTCAAGCAGCTATTTAATGATTAGGTCATCTCAATTTGATCGGTAGTTAATAGTATTTATTAATAAAATAGAAGTGACTGCCAACTATTTATGTTTATCAAGAAAGTTTATCTCGGAAGAGGTTTTTTTTCGTGGATATTATATTAATTTTAATAGTTGAGATCACGAGTCAATTGAAGCTGGACCACCATGGAGAACCTAGAAGAACTGTGTCACTAAATTTCGTGGATTAGTTGAAGTTAGACATTAACACCGTTAAATACTGGCTCAGTGGTCTAGAGATTAAACGTTCTCTTACGAGATCGATAGATCTTGGATTTGAATCTCACGTGGCGGAATCGTGAATGCGCACTGTTGAGGAGTCTTACGATAGGACGAGATGGCCGTCTAGTACTTTCAGGTTTTTCATAGTGGTGTAGCTTCAATTGACTCATGATTTAAGTTTATTTGATAGTAGAAAAACATACTTAAGTTATCCTGAATTCATTATAAAATAACACTGGTATTATATATTTATCGGTTATAATATACTTTATATTATATTAAATTTTAGAGAGACTTTCCCGAATGTATTCAACTGATGAAGAAGTATTCACTAAATGTATGTGATAATACAATGAATACTCTAATAATAATGATGAATTTTAGATATTAAATGTTTTGATTTATCAGTAGATTTACTTCATAAAACTAATTTTGGACAAGGTACAAAAATGTTTTCAAAATATTGTTTTATTTTTAATTAAAAATAAGTGTACTACATTTTATCTATATTTCTATATAAATTCATTGTATACCTATCTTATAAGATAGTTTAACATTACAAACTTCATTTTATGACCTATTACTATTAAGCATTATTGTCTGAGTTTTTGATTAAGATCATGAATCGATGAATGTTAGACTATTATTGAAAACCTGAAAATACTGGATGACCATTTGTTCCTAGTATGAAACTCTTTAGCAATGTGGATCCACAATCGTGTACATGAGAAGATAGTCGTTCAACTTCATGGATTGACTTGAAGTTAGACGTGAACACGATCTGGAGATTAAGCGTTTTCATGAGAGACCGAAGATCCTGAGTTCGAATCCTACATGCAGGATTGTAGTTAATTACTACTGAGTCGTCCCATACTAGGACGAAACAGTCGTTCATTGCTTTCACATTTTCAATGTTAGTTTAACATTCATCGATTTATGATCACAATAAAAAAACACAACAATCTCCACAACCTAATACTGATTTGTATGTTATATTCCATGAGGTTATAATCTGTAATAAATTTTACTTAATTAATATTATATACAAGTATATTGAATGGGCAAGTCTCAAGTTACTAGATAAACATATATTTACATAATCTAAGTATCAATTACGTAGAATTTATGATTCTATAAGTGAATTTTTTGTTTATGTGAAATTGTATTACTATTTTCAATTAAAATATTTTAGGTTTGGATAAATTAGTTGGTTCAGTGATGAACAAACGCGGTATGTGTTTCAATTAGCTAATAAATATGTATTATTGAAAGATATACAATTTTTTTTTGAACATTATTTATAATCTTTATATGCAATGATAGATAATGGCTAGCAATAGAATCTAGGATGCGTGTTTCATCCTATTTGGGACTCGTCAATTGAATATACCTGCATCTTAGAGTTAATGTTTACTCTGTGACTTGAACTCAGTACCGTTGACTTCAAATATCATTGTGTTATCCACTTAGCTACTGAGTCCTGATAGCCACTTACTTGTGTAATAGGGATGATACAAGCAAACAAAACCAAGTGAATTTAGTATTTATAATCTATTGAAAATTCATCATTAATTAAACAATTAAACAATGTTGAATAAACTTTTTTTTTTGATTTATATATTTAGTGTATTTAATTGAGAAAGAATGTTATTTATATCAATTTTTATGATGGTTTAAGATGAACAATCTATTTATTCATTGATTATACTCAATATAGAAGCGAAAGTCGCAAAATCTTCAAGTCGCTATAAATGTTTGCAAAAGGAACTAAAAAAAATCCAAAGTAAGAGTAAATATTCAAAACTACATGATTAAATGTTTTAATTCTATTTATCATTTGATTTTTTTTTTAAAACTTATCAGTATAGGGGTTATGGAGATAAGTAGGTTTTTGATTGAAATCATGAACCGATTGATATTAGACCACCATTGAAAACCTGGAAACATTTGACGGCCGTTTTTCCTATTGTGGAACTCCTCGTCAGTGCGCATCCACGATCCCGCCTAGCAGGATTCGAACCCAGAGCCTCCAGTCTCGCCCACGAACGCCTAACCTACTAGACCACTGAGCCGGCATCCAATAGTGTTAATGTCTAACCTCGAACCTGGGTTCAAATCTTGCGAGGCGGGATAGTGGATGCGCACGACTGAGGAGTACCACAATAGGACGAAACGGCCTTCCAGCGCTCCCAGGTTTTTGATGGTGGTCTAACATCAACCGCTTCATGCTCTCAATTAAAAACAAACTTACTAATTTGCATAATCTAATGTTTTCATGTTATTCAAATAACAAGGATTTCAACTTCTTGTTAATCTACCTTACTAAAATATTATATAATTCTTAGACGAACATTACTAGTGTTAGTTGAATAAACAAATGTCTCGTATATTCTAAGTCTTAAAAGTCATCCTTATTTCGAAATTCGTAATAGTAATTGTATTCAGTTGGAATGGATTGTTAACAGAATCAGAGCCCTCTTGGGAAACAGATATTTTATGAAGTGAATTATGTAAACCGATAACTTACATTCGTTATTATTTCATGGTGGCAATAATGATAACAGATAATGTATTTCATTTTCAGTATCTTGTATAACATACAAATCTCTTAGTTTCGATAACTAATGTTGGCGGTGTATTAAACATTGAACTTGTGTGTGTAATCCATCTAGAATAAGCTAATCACATATGCTGAATTAATTTAGTATGATAGTACTAGGAAACTTACACTCGAATATAACCCAATACTGGAATTCGGATGAAAGGTAATTTCCACATATAATCAGTCGATATTTTTTAAAAGGACGAAAGATCTATACAATAAGTAATTCAATACCATTTTGGTCCAATAACTGATAATTTTGGAAAGAAATGTCTTTATCCAAATAATTTACAATTAAAGAAGGAACGAATTGAGCGAAGAAATTTCTTTATTTACCAAATGGCAAAATGGGAATTTTCACTATAATTTACAATTATTGACTGCGGGATAGTTATGTTTTTTCGATTAGCCTTAGCTGCAAGACATAACATCATAATGTCTTAAAAGAGCTGAATCTACTGACTATTTGTCACTTTCCAAAGCATACATATAGTTTTCTTGATTGAATGATAAAATCATTCTCATTTTGTCTTACCTGGTAACAAAATTCATTATTATAAGCAATTACGACATCTGTGGTTACATCTTATTCTCATTTAAAAATCTTGTGTTTATATTTACATGAATGGTAGTTGAGTTTGAATGTCCGTAATCCATAGCAATCTGTTTTCTAAACAAATTTTGAATAGCTTATGAAAAGCAGCTTACTTTATAAATTTTTGCAATTATATAGAAAAGGCGGTTAAGTACAGCGGAACGCAATGTGAAATCCCTACAGGACTTAATTACAAAGGTAAGCTGAAATGAACCACCCATTTAATTATTATACAAGTGGCAATTGTAGGTGAATATTAAAGCTGTTTTTCAAGAGTCTTTCTTCAAGTACTGACTAAACAATACGGCTCAAAGAACCAAACAACACCGAAATCACTTACATAGTAATTCTTAATAGATGATAATTCACTTAAACAGAAGTTTCATTAAATGAAACCAACATTAAATATTCTAACGAGACTGAGATACTGCTACCGGTCTAATTACGATAGAGCATGACTGGAATGAAATATAGCTTTCTGAATTAATCTGGATCACTGTATTTTGACTGACCTCGTTATGTAACTAGATTGACTTCAATGGCATGATATTTTTAGAGTCTGATCCGAAATATTTCGAAGATACTTATTCGTCAGACACACATCTTAGCAGACAAATCATATTGAAGTAAGATGAACAAATTGATGAAGCATGAATGTTGGCTAATAACCAAACCACAGAATGAATTCGATACTCAGTTTGTATATCTATTCATTGAGTACAATGAATAGACATGAAAGCTTATGTGAGGATACACAGAAATATACGGAAAATGACATTATAAAAAGCACAATCAAGTCAGAGGATTGATAAGGACACATATTACATGGTCACCAAATAAGAGTTATTTGTGATAGGATTTATTTAATATCCCATTTACTCAAAATAATAACAAGTTCACATATGGGCATAATCAAATAATATGCTTGTAATAGTTTGTTATTTCACAAATCATACTGGTAACTTGTTCATAACAATAATGAACTATTATCAGAATTGGTTTTGTGGAGATTTTTAGAAATTTCACTTGTTGAAATCATGAGTCAATTGAAGCTAGACCACCATGGAAAACCTGGAAGCACTGGACGGCCGTTTCGTCCTGGTATGGGACTCCTCAGCAGCGCGCATCCACGATCCGCACCCCGCGGGATTCGAACACAGGACCTACTGGCTTCGCGCGCGAGCACTTAACCATTAGACCACTGAGCCGGCATCCAACGATGCGCACTGCTGAGGAGTCTCATACCAGGACTAAACGGCCGTCCAGTGCTTCCAGGTTTTCCATGGCGGTCTAGCTTCAATTGACTCATGATTTCAACCAGTGAAACAATGAACTAATTAATTAACAACAATATCATCTAAGTATTTGTGTACAGTTTCGATAGCATACACATATGTACATGATTAGTTTTAATCTGTTTCATGAATTTAGACTTATGAATAAATGATAGATTACAAATGCAAATATGAATACACTCTCAATATTTTCATATGTTTCAGACATGGAAACTTTCATTGAGTTGAGTAGAAATAAATACAGCATTATCAACAGTTACAACGAAAATTTGTGTAAGTAATAATCAACAAAACTTTATTTGATAAAATAAATACTCTTTATTGAATAATATATTCACTAGACTTAAAGCAGTATACAGATGTTTATGCAAATTTCATATTGTAATACTTAATGTACATCTTGGACTAAATGAAATAAAAGAATGTACTACTCACTAATATATTAAGTAACATTGGAGTGACCAGTGGAGTTCAGTCGGGTCAGTTGTGATATAGTAACTCAGTGAAGACAATGGTTAATGTGTCGCTCAATTTCGTGGATTAGTTGAAGTTAGACATTAACACCATTAGATGCCCATCGGCTCAATGGTCTAGTGATTAAGTGCTCATGCGCGAGACCAGTAGGTTCTGGGTTCGAATCCTGCGAGGCGGGATCGTGGATGCGTACTGCTGAGAAGTCCCACGATAGGACGAAACGGCCGTCCAGTGTTTCCAGGTTTTCCTTGGTGGTCTACTAACTTTAACATAAAAAGGTTTCATAAAGTTAACTGATGAGTTTACATTGTTTGTTATACCTTACAATGATTTACTCAGTGTTTATTCGCAAACATTTCAGTTAAATACGGACTTATATTAGATTTTGTCAACAAAGCCAAACCGAGTAAGTTAATTTCATATCGATTTCATATTGACTAATTAAGCATTTATAAAAATGATGAAAAATTCAATGATAGTTTCGAGGAATCTAGGTGTATAAAAAAAGAATGTAAAATGGTAATTGTACAGCATTAGACTTCAGTGTAAACCAAGGAGATTTAAATTATTGTATTTGGTTTCCTCTCGGTTGAGCGATTAAAACTGTAGATAATAGGTTCACATCTCATTATAAGCACCAGCAGTGTGAAGTAAATATATTTAAATGACGCGACATAAGAAAACAAAACTCGCTTCCTGGATCTCACTATTAGCCACAATCTAAACTATAGAATATTCCTTGATAATTATCAGTCGTATAACAGGTATACAAGTGCATTCTTTTGACTTAATTTACAGAAAATAACAAGCATTTCTTAACTGCGATCATTTTGCATGATTTTACTAAAATCCATGATTTTGTTTATTATAGATAATGCATGAAAGTGATCAAAGTCACGTTTTCTTATGATGAGAATTAGTATAAATTCCATAATTTATATCATTCGAAAATCGTTTCAATAAATGGTTTTAATGGAATTTTGTCAATTTCATTTTCCTTGCTTTTAAACTTGATTTACAGTTTTAGTGGCTCTAGACGTGACTCCAGTTAGATAATGTGAATGATTTTTATTGAAACATACATTTCGCCAATCCTTGCATATAATTATCGACTTAACTGGCGTTAGTGAATAGCGCAATTAAATAAGTCAAATACGAGAATGAATTTCGAATACGTATATTTCATACAATCGTTGATTCAGAAAAACGGTCGGAGGAACTAAGTGAGGAAATCGCAAAGAGGAGAGTGAAGCGAAACAACGGGCAGTGGAGTGAGCATGTAAGCCAACTCAATTTAATCAGACAAAAATCAGTTACAGCCAAATGATGAGCAAGATAAGAAATGCACACACATACGCGTATATAAAAACAGTCGAGGTTATTAACCGACTGATTGACAAGGTCAAAATATGACTCAAGAAAAATGAATAAATTGGTTTGTCCAGAAGCCAGAATAAGCTATATGGGCTTAATATAGCAATCGACACTACATAGTAATTGAAGGCAAGTTACACTGAAAACATCGCATACGAATCAATTTTCGAATCGTTGACGATTTGTCGCCATTGAAATCTCACTCCTTAACTCGCTTCAATCCTTAGCCATATTTGTTAGCGTCTCAAGTCATAATCGATTGAAGTTGAAATCGTAAGTCGTGACTCACCAACGGCTATCAGCCATATACTGTTATCCTTAGTGTCACAGAGCCATATCACAAACTCACCATGTTGAGAATTCACTAAGTAACAGAGTCGCCAAGTAATACGCGATTTGTAATCAGATGTTTGAAAGTGGTGACATCATTCCAACTATCGCCACTCATCCATAACACGCATTGATACAACTTAGAATTACTAATATGTGAGCGAAACCTCAAAGATAATAATCATCCTACACAGAATTTCGCACAACACCCTCAGTTGTCATGTAGGCTGGCATAACTAACTGTACATTTCACTTTATTAGGGTTTGTGGGGGTAATTAACATAGGCTTATTTTGTAATTAGTCTGTTATTATTCACTTTTTTAGAAATTCCGATTAATAAAAAAAATCCACCACAAAATAAGTCCATGTTAACTATCCTCATAGGTTCGTCTTATTTACCATGTTAGCGTCATTGTTCACACAACTATACAGACACACGAATTATTCGACTATTCCAGGAGTTCACTACAAGTACTGAGTGCAAACATGTTTGAGATGAAATATGGTCAATGCGTTTACTACTAGAATGAATACCGTCTAAGTCACCACAACCCAATCTTTCACCAGTTTTTTCGCAACCTAAAGAGTATAACGTTGGTAAACAGTTTGAGAATATTCACAAATAGTCTAGTTTAATGATATTTGACCCGCAGATGAAATAAGATCACAGTAATGATAAGGACGATAATCACAACGTTAGAAGATATCGAACAATGAACGAAATAGAGGACTGAGTAAGTGAAAACCAGAACAACAACAACCAGCTCACAGAGATGAAAGGAATGGGTGAATACCAGGTTACATCTACAAAACGCAAATTTACAAATCAAGCACACTTAGGCAAAGTGTTTCTTTGTTACCTCCTCTTTAAAATCCCTGAGTTATACATTAGTCAATATGTCGATACAATAAACAGTAGATTAGAAGATATTGGTGAAGATTATAACTGAATTATTCAATGTTAAAAATCCTCAAAAATAGTGATGTTCATATCTACTGCCTTGAATGCTGAAAGAATGTGTCCATTGTGGTATTTAAAGTTTAGACACTAAAAGGTAAGTTAAGTAAGCAGTGGAGATCTTTGGTCCATAAAATTAGAGTAATCGATAAACGTGATGATACAGATCAAAATATATCATGGTTTTTGTGGCAAGAATAATAATAACAATCATTCGAAAGATAAGTGTCAATTAAGCGCTCATCGGAGGTAGACTGGGGTGACGCTAAAATTTGATTATGTTACACGACAAATTAACACGTTCTCTGTAATAGAATGACGCTTTGACACTATCAAGATATGTTCTGCGTCTCATACGATGATATATAACGAAACACAACAGATAATTCTGCAAAATACAGATTTACTCGCGTCATAAACGTTTTAGGATAGCCGAACAGTTCGACATTCGGATTTTGTGTCGACATCCAATATACAAGTGTGAATTTTCGTTCCCGTACCTCACAAAAAAGCATCCAAACGTATGCAAACACAGTCAAGTCCAAGTGAAAATATCCACCACAGCGCAAACACATAACATATGGAAGGCAGATATGCAGGCAATTAACTCCGCAGCATCGGCTGAGAACTGGGAAATTGACTCAAAGACATCAGTACAAGAGGCATGAACTCTAATCAGGCAGTTATACAATCGGGTAACTCAACTATACATACCCTGGACTGTCCCAAAGAAAAAGAAGCACGGACATCACTGGATAGGGCGGGATATTCGACGCTTACTAAGACAAAAGAAGAAATGCTGGGATGTTGCCATCCGCCTTGGCACAGCAGGTACGATGGAACGCTACAGATCGATAAGAAACGAGTGTATAACAAAAATTCGGGAAGCTCAAAGAAAATATGAAATGCAGCTGGCACAATCTGCACTCAAGCAGCCCAAGGTAATATTCTCGTACATAAACTACAGAACAAGGATGCATCATTGGATTCCCAACTTAATTAAAGTAGGAAGTGGATTTGAAATGATAGAGGAAGATCAGGAAAAAGCAGAGGTTATGGCTGACTATTTTGAGGCAGTTTTCACTCAGGAACCTCCTCTAGAGAAAGAACCAGACCCAAATACAGAGTCAACAAACCACCTGCTCACCGCCGGCTTCGACAAAAACGATGTGCTTAAGGCTCTTAGCACCCTAAACATGGAGAAGTCAACAGGACCAGATGAACTACACCCCAAAATCTTGAGACATATTGCCCAATATATCGCGTCCCCACTGACTGTGATATTCAATATGTCACTTGACCAAGGTGTGTTACCTATGGACTGGAAGGACGCAGTCATCACTCCCATACATAAAACAGGTCCACGACAAGTTCCATCGAATTACAGACCCGTAAGCCTCACCAGTGTTGTAATTAAAATACTGGAAAGAATAATCAAACGGACCATAACGGCATTTATGGAAACCAATAACTTGCTGAACATGGAACAACATGGTCTTAGAAAGGGTCTATCCTGTACAACGAACATACTTATAGCTAGGGAGTTCTGGATTAATGCGCTAGACAACGGAAACTCAGTGGATGTGGTCTACATAGACATCAGTAAGGCTTTTGACAAGGTGCCAACTAATAGACTGCTATTGAAGTTGGAAAACCTTGGTATTGCCGGATCTCTTTTAAAATGGATTAAAGATTTCCTAGTAGGTCGTAGACAAAAAGTAAGAATAAATTACAAGTGCTCCATCTGGAGACCAGTACTTAGTGGAGTACCCCAAGGTTCCGTTTTAGGTCCTTTACTTTTTATAATGTACGTTAATGATCTTATAAGTATAGTACAGTCTCCAATGTTATTATACGCTGATGATGTAAAAATTTGGCGAGTAATAACTGGAGACAAAGACGCCTTTACTCTTCAGGCAGACTTAAATAATATGATAAACTGGTCTAAAGAGTGGCTGATGCCTATCAACTCGGAAAAGTGTGTCTACATGCACTTGGGGGATTCAAAGGTTAATACGTACAACATAGGGGATGTGTCATTACCAGTAGTCCGGTCTCATAAGGATCTAGGGGTGACAGTGAGTAATGATCTTATGACGACGGCCCATTGCCTGGAGGTCGCAGTTGAGGGGTCTCGAACCCTCTGGGCTTTAAAAAGGACATTCACTAAGTTAGATACTACCATGTTCACCACATTATACACATCCTTAGTGAGGGCTAAGTTAGAGAACTGCGTTCAGGCTGCAAGCCTCTGTTTCAAAGGTGACTCAGACATACTAGAAAAAGTACAGAGGGCAGCTAACCGTGCAAGTCCGGAACCCCGGGGTTTATCATATAAAGAGCGGCTTGAAAAACTGAACCTCTTTACTCTGTCCTATCGCAGACCAAGGGGAGATCTCATTTTGATGTACAGAATACTGAGAAATGATTTCGGACCTAACTTATTCTCTCTCTTTCTTCCCACTAGATCGGGGCACCTCAGAGGACATAGCAGGCGAGTAGAAAAGCCAAGAACAAACAAAATACCCGTGGCATACAGGATTTCACACCGCGTCATCAATACTTGGAACCTGCTGCCTGAAGCAGTGGTGTCCGCAATTTCAATTGACTCTTTCAAGAGAAGACTGGGTACTCACAGAAGCATACTAGAAAAGGAATAACATAGGCCGTAGGCCTTCTGTCCTTACTACACAAATCTGAATCTGATCTGAATCTGACATACGAAAGCAAAAGCAACATAAAAATAAAAAGTAGACCGACAGAAGCATATTCCGAGAAGATTGAATCTGAAAACCCATTATTTGTAAGGTAGCTAAACAATTCCTGAAAATGTGTAGTAATATTATACAAGAAAAACATGACGAACTAAAAGTAACCATACTGAACAATGAAAATTATGCTGGCCATGTCCGCTGCAACTTAATCATATGATCTTCAACTGACACAGTCAGTCTCGCGAAATTCATTGTGCCTGTTGGTATGATCCAGAAAATTTCTCTCAAAAGACAGGAAAGGATCAGAAAAACACTAAGAAGCATTCTATCCAATCAGCGTTTACTAGAAGTTTAGCCAGGAACATCAAGAAAGTGAAAAGTCACATGTAGAGTTTCTGATTGGCTGATTACTATACTGCTACTATGTTTAGTAGCATTCCAGAATTTTCGGGAAACCCAAGGACTTTAAAGCAATTAGTCCCTTTTATAGATTTCGATAGAACAATGAGAAGACGGAGTTGATCTGAAAAATGTTATGTATTTGCGCTATACATTTCGAACAGTCTGGTAGGCGGTAGAAAACCAAGTTCATCGATAGTGAAACATAATTGAGACGTGGCTCAAAATTAACATTAATACAGCATTTAGAACGTTGTATAGGAATCGTCAAGGACGAATTTTTAAGTTTATTGAAGCCTTGGCTACTCGTAAATTTAAACCCCCTTTATGTGTACAAAAACAATTTGTCGTAACCTTGAATTTACATTGGTAATCCTTAAGTTATTCTATGACCTAGGATAACGCGGCAATTTCTTATTCTTTCTCTCCCTTTAGTTATTTTAATTGAACCTTTTTGTTTGACCTTCAGTATTTTCATATAAAAATACCCTGACAAAAATATGTGTGAACGGATTGTTCGAAATGTATAGCAAAACCCAAGGACATCTAAAATACTAGTATTACAATCAACAACGGAAATCAGAAGAGACTCACCTGAGTTCAAAGATTGTGTATAATCATTGTGTCGCTTGTGAACCGAAGCCACTAATATCTAGAAGTTGAACCATAAACTTTCAAATTATCCTCCCCCAAGAAATAATGTTGGATCTTCATATCCCCAAGTTATGAATGACGTGGCTTCATTTAAAACATATTCCTCACATTGACTAGAGTAAACATTAGAAGTGACTTTGCGATAACTATAAACAGCAGTTGACATGGAATCATTCGAATCGTAATCAAACTCTAGCTCATTTAGTACTTGTGCATCTCATTGAACAAGTTTCCCACAAGTAACAAATGCATTATGAGCACAAATAATATTTGATATGACATCAAAATTTGATAATTTCCGAAATGATTTTCATCAAATTTATTAAGAATGTCATTACAGACTAAAGGATCATTAGAAAAATTGGCATCTATCAAAACACCATCAGGTTTTCGATCATGATTAGGTTCACTCAACATGTTTTCCTCACATTTGCAATGAATTTCATCAGAAATATGTGAATCATTAGTAAAGAAACCATATCTGGTACAATAACATTAGAAATCTGATAAGTTGACAGATTAGAAACTGTTGTCTCGAAAGGATTCTGAGTTTCGTTTAACTCTGAACTGCTATATGAATCTACACTATCTATTGCAATCGTTGATAAAGATAAATCATCATTATAAATACTCGTATTAATAGAATCAGAATTACAAGACCTAATATTAGTTGCAGCAAGATGAACATTAGTAATACAAACTGACTCAATATGTTCATGAATCATTTTACGAAATCTTCCTCCTTTACCGCATTCGAAATTTGTATACTTAACATAGTCTAGCAGCAGTTCCTTCAGGGTTGTATAAGAAGGCGAAATGCGTTTTTTCGGTGAAGCTAGAGTTTTTAATAAGCTGTGTGCTTCTTTTCCGATGAATGTGAGGAAATGTGCTACAGTATTAACATCCTCATAATCTTCCTTGCTCATAGCCCAGATTTCGAACATTTCAAAGTTATCCTCTGGAGATAAGCATGACAAATGTATTTTGTAAATAGATTTTGATGTTATTTTATTTATTCTGTAATTTTTCACAGCCTGTACATTTATCGTTAAGTGACCACACATGTTGCTTAAGTGTATGACCTTGAACACACTTCCGTCGTCTTACACTCATAGCATGACACACGCTGTTACCTACTAACAAATACACTACTATACACATATTTTTTGTTCTTCTTTGCTCATAACTGTGACAACTGAACTCTAAATCACCTACTGTCTACATTTATAGACTACAACCAAATTATATTATATTTTACGTTTGGCTATATCACTGGAAGGACAACAACCTTACTGGAACCATCAGTCATCCATAATTGTGGATTTTGGTACCAAACCCATCCTGAACACGCACAAACCTGCTGAATTAAGTAACGTCCCTAATTTTTATTGTGTTTATAACGCTTAACTGAAATATATTAACATTACTGTTTGTACTCAATAACTCTGATATTATTTTTGAGTTCTGATATTGTTTGGTCCACCACAATTATCTGGTGAGCCTCGAGTTAATTCTAATTGTTATATTGCTTATATTTTTTACTTGACACATTAGTTTGTTTTTCACATAATGTACTCAACAAACAAACTTATTGACATGGACTGTCCTTTAGTAAATCCTCTTAACTCATCACATTCTGACGATAATATTTTAAGTTCAGTTAACCGCATTTCTGAATTCAGACTACCTGCATACTGAGCAAACAACCCGAGGATTTTGTTTACCCAAATAGAAACCTTATTCATAGCTAGAGGTATACGCTCCCAGGCAACCAAGTATGCCTACGTTGTCGCTGCACTTCCTATTGAAATCGATACCGAAGCCGGAGACTTAATCGACTAGGTACCAGAGATCAAACGTTACGGCAAAATTAAAGCCGCAGTAATACAACGTACATCAGTCTCTGACGAAAAACGACTACGGCAACCGTTAGAATCATGCGAACTAGGTGACAAGAGACCACCACAGTTGTTACGACATATGAAACAACTTGCAGGTCCGTATAAATTATACGAAGCTCTGCTTAAACAAGTGTAGTTTCAACGCTTACCACATAACGTGAAGCAAATCCTTAGTGTGTCTGGAAATTCCGTCAATCTAGAAGATCTAGCAGATATGGTGGACAAAATGATGGAAATCTACCCCGATGGTCACTGAGTTAACGCGATACAAACCTCCAGTAAAGAAGATACGAGTAACATCTAACTTCCAAAAAGAGTTAACACAGTTGACAAGGCAGTTAGCATCACTATAGGCCACTATCGCAACGAACCATTCCCGACCGGCTAGATCCACGTCTGGAAGAAGACCAGTCCCCAGACAGCGCCCTACGTCACCCAAGAGGGCAGCTGCTATTTGTTGGTATCATCACAAGCATGGTGCAAAAGCATGTCGCTGTACACAGCCGTGCAAATTCACACCAAACAAACAAGAGACCCAAGGAAACTGGCCGGTCAGACAGTAATGGAGAAGTCTGTTACTGGCCACCACGCTAGCCGCGTTTTTCACGTCCGTGATCGTATTTCTGGCTCAGACGTTTTAGTTGATACAGGAGCAGAAATCATCATTGTCCCACTTCACCTCTCGCGACGACAGCACACTACAAGTACCAAATCGTCACTTGTTGCAGCTAACAACACGGTCATTAAAACTTATGAAGAACAATCCCTTCTTTTAGACCTCGGACTCCGCGGAAGATTCACGTGAGTTTTTATAGTCACCCAAGTCAAGCAACCCATTCTCGGGGCCGATTTTCACAGTGCATACAGCTTATTAGTAGATGTGAACAAAAAGAAGTTGACTGGTAAAAATACACGCTTGCAGGTGAATGGTACACTTACTACCGACTATGAAATCCATGGTGTGTGAATAAGAAAACCTGTGAACAATCTTTTCACCGATATCTTGACGAAATACGAATGCATCTCTGAAGTAGATTACCAAACGGAATGCACCGTACATTATGTGCAACACCACATTACCACCACCGGTCCACCCATTTGTGCCAAGGCGAAGAGGTCACCTCCACACAAGTTACAGAATGGTAAAAGAGAATTTGAACATATGATGCAACTTGGAATCATCAGACAATCTAACAGCCCATGGGCTTCGCCATTGCACATGTTTCCCAAAAAAGATCAAGACTGGAGCCCATGTGAAGATTACCGATGTTTAAATAACCAAACCGTTCCAGATAAATACCCGATTCCACGCATACACGAATTTTCATTAGACCTACATGGAAAGCGTTTCTTTTCAAAACTTGATCTCGTACGAGCATACCATCAAATTCCGATGGCACCAGAAGATACCGAGAAAACAGTCATTATTACAGCTCTCGGTTTGTTTGAGTTCTTAAGAATGCCATTCGGACTAGAAAATGCAGTTCAGACGTTTCAACGATTTATGGACGAGGTTACCAGAGGTGTGGGCTTTGTATTCACCTATATCGACGACGTTTTAATTGCTAGCTCATCAACTGAAGAGAATGTTCAGCATATACAGATTCTTTTCGACCGTTTCAAAAAGCATGGTGTCGTAATTAATCCTTCCAAGTATATATTCCGCGTCTCAGCCTTAGAGTTTCTAGGACACTACATCGACTCTCAAGGCATTAAACCACTTCCGGAGAAAGTTGAATCTATCATCAACTATCCTGAACCAGCTCCAATAAAATCATTACGCCGTTTGCTTGGAACGTGTAATTTTTATCGACGATTTTTACCGAATTGCGCAGACGTATTACAAACTTTAACAGATTTTCTAAAAAGTGATAAAAAGGTAACGAAGAAAGAAAAGAACGACATATTCAAGCTACATTGTGATGCCAAAATAGCATTCGAGAAAGCAAAGTCAATGATTACCAGTGCCACTATGTTACAACATCTAAATACTGACCCCACAACCCACCTGATCGTATGCACGGACGCGTCTCAAAAAGCCGTCGGGGCAGTATTACAACAACGAGTAAACAACCTGACTACTTCCATGGCGTTCTTCTCCAAGCGACTGTCACCAAGCCAAGAACGTTATAGAACTTTCGAACGGGAGCTGCTCGCCATTTATTTGGCAGTCAAACACTTTAAGTTTTTATTACAGGGGCGTATATTCACTATTATGACGGATCACAAACCTCTAAGTTATTCATTTAACACCTCTTACAATCGAAATTCACCACAAGAAGCGTAACAATTCGATTACATCTCTCGATTTGCAACGGATATCCAATTTATCAAAGGACATAGTAACGTCGTAGCCGATGCACTAACATGAAAGGATATAAATACGCTGGTACGTAAACAAGACATTGATCATGAAACAATAGCAAAATTGCAAGTAGACGATGCAGACCTAAAGAGCTGCAAAGAAAAGTCTAACTTTATTCTCAAACCTGTACCCATTCCTTGCTCAAACGCATCTATCATTTGTGACGTTTCAACAGGCAGTAGCCTCCCCTCCTTACCTCAAGCTTGCCGACGTCATGTATTTGGACAAGTACACGAGCTTTCACATCCTGGAATTCGAGCTACCACAAAACTTATCGCAGAACGCTTCGTTTGGTCAACAATCGACTCAGAAGTAAAAAGGTGGACTCGTAGCTGCATACAGTGTCAATGTAGCAAAATTCAAAAACACACGATTAGTCTTGTTGGGAAATTCCGTTCGCCCGATAAACGTTTTCAACATGTTCATTTAGACATAGTCGGTCCCCTACCACCATCAAACTCTTTCACGGACATTCTTACAGCGGTGGATAGGTTCACACGATGGGCGATAGCATACCCTATCTCAGATACGTCTGCAGAGACAGTTGTATCTGTATTTCTTGATTGGTGGATACCAAATTACGGAGTGCCTTTAATCGTCTCTACAGACCGTGGTCCTCCGTTCCAGTCTATCCTATTTCATTAATTAAAAAAACTTCTGTGTGTGGAGCTTATCAAAACAATAGCCTATCATGCAGTAGCTAATGGTCTGATCGAAAGGTTACACCGCCAATTAAAAGGCTCTCTGATGGCACAGGCTGATACGTCAAAGTGGAGTGACGCATTAGCACTCGTGCGCCTAGGAATCCGTTCAACCATGAAGGAAGATATAGGTTGCACAGCCGCTGAGCTAGTTTACTGTGCAACTCTTACATTACCAGGACAATTAGTAGATCCAGACACATCAGTATCAACTGATCCAAGTAGTTTTGTTAGTCGACTTCTACAAACAATGCAAAGAGTCAAGGCAATACCGCCGCGAGGACATAATAATCGAATACAACTTGACAAAAGCTTAGAAACGTGAAGTTTGTCTTCTTTCGAGTTGGCGCTGTTAAAAAGCCAGTGAAACAACCTTACGACGGACCATACCAAGTAATTAAAAGAACAAATAAACATTTCATAATCAACAAGTCCAGAAAGAAGGAGATCATCGCTATTGATAGAGTAAAGCCAGCTTTCTATGAGGCGTAACAAGACAAAGAAGATAGCACCGCAGTCCATCAACCCCTGCCACTAATCACCACGAGACAGAGGAGAATGAAAAACCGAGCATCAAGCCTATTTACTTAACATGTTCAGGCAGGACTGTAGAGAAATTCAAACGTTATTTACATTTCGCTGGATGAAACAACTCAAAACAAACAATCAGTGGCACGTATTGCACCGTTAAATTCACTCAATTTTCCAATGAAATCTACTATTTTTTTTCTTTTCACACGTGTATATAATTAGTCACATTTTTCCACAATCACCTGTTTTATCATATTTTTTGTTACAGTCAGTGTTACTTTCGAACACTCTGAGGGAGCTGTGTGGAGATAAGCATGACAAATGTATTTTATAAATAATTTTTGATGTACACACACAAGAGTTTATTCCGGTATAATCGACAACTCTTCAGAGTCAAGACGGCCCCATCCATATTTCAGCAATTTATGGATACTGTGTTACAGGATGTTCCACTTGCTGCAGCTTATCTGGGTGATATAATAATTATGGGAGTAGATAGAATAGACTATAAAAGAAGCTCCACCGAGTGCTGTCGCGAATAGCCGAATATGGACTTAGGCTTCGCCCAGAGAAATGTAACTTTTGTATGCTAAAATTACGCTACCTCAAATTTACAACCGACAAAGACGGCAGAGGACCAGATCCAGAGAATATCCAGGCAGTGAAAACTATGACAAGACCGACGGATGTCCCCACACTACGATCCTTTTTGGGACTAGTTAGTCATTATTATTCCGGACCTTTATCAACTGAATGCCGTCTTAAACAACCTTCTGGAGAAGAATTTAAAATTAGATCGGTCTGCAACTTGTCAAGCTGCACTCGATAAAATCAAGAAAATACTAGTCTCGGATCTATTGATCACCCATTACGATCCATCCTTACCCATTGTAGTAGCATCAGACGCTTCAAACTATGGCAGTGGAGCAATTATTTCTCACATCATGCCAGATAGATCTGAGAAAGCCATATCACATGCGGCTAGATCGTTAGCTTTAGCAGAACGTGACCACAGTCAGATAGGGAAGGAGGTATTGTCGATTATCTTCGCTGTAAAGTAACTTCACAAACTGATATTTGGACGTCACTTCACCCTATCAACTGACCATCAGCTATTACTAGCCATTTTCGGGTTGACGAAAGGTATACCGGCATGCACAGCAAACAGATGGCAATGTTGGGGAACTACACTCTTGGGTCATGACTTTGAGATCAAGTACCTGCTCACTACTGATTTTGGACAAGCTGATGCTTTATCTATACTGATTGGTTCACAAGTAAAACAGGAAGAAGACACTTTGGTGACAGCAATCGAGATGTAAATATGCGTACATCGAGTATTGCAAGACGCAGTCGATGGTTTACCAGTCGCTACCAAATCCATCAAAGAAGTCACTGAAAATGACAAGACTTTAGGAGACGTTAGTGGTTATTTTCTCACCAAGTGGCCGAACCGTCATTTTCAAGGAGAAATGCTACAATATATTCACCGAAGGGACTCACTCATGATGTTCGATTCATGTATTTTGTTTGGTGACAGAAGTGTTGTTCCAAAAACATTACGCTACAAGGTTCTGGGATAATTCCACAGAGGTCATCCTGGCATCAATAAGATGAAAGCTTTGGCTCAAAGCTACGCATACTGGCCTACAGTGGATCACGATATCGAAACCAGATGCCGCAACCGTTCATCTTGCCTGCAGGCAGCTAAAATTCCAAAGAAGTGTGAACCGCAACAATGGGAAAAACCCAATAGTCCTTGACAGAGGCTGCATGCAGACTTCGCCGGTCCAATACGAGGAAGAATGTATTTAGTCGTAGTAGACTCACTTACAAAATGGCCACAAATCTACGGTATGGTAAGTTGCACAGCCAGTGAAACAATCAGCAAGTTACCCGAACTGTTTGGCTGATTTGGTATTCCGGAGACTTTAGTGACCGATAACGACTCACAATTCACTGCAGAGTCATTCAAGGACGTCTGAGACATTAATGGAATTTTACAGATACGATATCCACCCTATCACCCTCAATCAAATGGACAGGCAGAGCGCTTCGTGGACATATTCAAAAGAGCACTACTGAAAGGGGAAGGAGCGGGGAGTTATGAAATTGTTAACAGCTTATAGAACTACGCCGAACCCTATCATCCCAGATGGAAAATCTCTTGCTGAAAAGATGTTCGAGAGAAGCATCCGAACTATATTCGACGTCACGTTACCATCCAAACCAATGGATGGACGCAGAAAAAAATGAGAATATCCTGAGTTCCAACGTCGGTGATAAAGTGCTCGTCAAGTCATACACTGGAAAAAATCGTTGAGAACCGGGAGTCATTGAGTAGAAAATGGTAAATGTCTTATACAAAGTGCGTGGGACTTTCGATACGTGAATCAGACACATTAATCAAATACACAGGAGAAAATGGACTCTAAACGCTGTAGATAGTTGAGTGAGGCTACCGCTACAGATAATTACAGATGCTTCAATGACAGGAACCCCAACAGACACTCATAGACGCTAGATACCAAGTGTTTTGTTTCGCTATTGCTTGAATGCAATTACTGATGCGTCTTACTCGAACAGAACGAAGGATCAATGATTCAGCGACTCCATAGCTATTCTGGTTCGTTGTCCCCAACTCTGCTAACTCGATCCAGAAGTCTGGGTAAGGTGTAGAAAGTGTATTCTACAGACAAACAGCAGATAACAAGTCAAATCAAACACACAAATCAAGCGTATTTATACAATTATTTACAATCGATATTGTCATAGTAAAATGTTTTTAAACATTGATCAACGAGTTCATCAATTGACCTATTTGCGCATTTAATCGATAGTTCATCAATTGACCCCAATAAAAATATCTAGCATTTAATCGATAAGATAAAATTTAAAATATGAGTCTGGGGATCTATCGTCCCCAACACTCCTCCCCATTTTAATAGCGGGCTTTCCTGGGGTCAACCTGCACCCTGACTGTTGCTCGCCGTTCTCGGATAGGCCACCGTCTGGGACGTGTTTCAGCTTGTTGTTGAGGTTTTTCTTGTGATGGGGTTGCCGGTAAATTGAATGTGTCTAGCAGGATGTCAAGAGGAATATTTGATTCTGTTGATGGGCGGTCTGGGGCTAACCGTTTGCGTAACTGATTCCGATGGCGTTGCCACCTGTCGCTGCCTACCTCAACTTCGTACATGACTCGGCCAACTCTTCTGACCACTCGCGCTTCTGTCCATGGACTATGGGTCGGTCTGTAATCACGGGCAAACACCGGACATCCCACTTCGTACGTGGACCGCTTTTCGAACTTTGTCCGTACTGGTGTCGGTGCATTACTTGGATGCATCAGGCTGTGGATCGTCTTCAGTCTTTTTCCCATTAGGATCTCTGCTAGGGACTTTCGCTCAGGCAACGTCTCATTTGGTGTTGTTCTATACACGTATAAGAAATTTTGCAACGCGTCTGCTGGCGTCCCCTCCCCTTTTGCCTTAGCCAAGGCTCTTTTAAACGTATCCACAAACCCTTCTGCTTGCCCATTCGACTGCGGGTGGTATGGTGGCGAGCGTAAGTGTTTTATGGCTAGTCGTTGACAGAATGACTGGAATTGGCTGGAGTTGAACTGTGAACCGTTGTCAGATACAATAGCATCCGGTATACCATTTCGGGAGAAAATTTCTGTGAGGATCTGTATTGTTTTAGTCGTCGTTGGCGGTATGATAGGGTTGATTTCAGGCCATTTCGAAAGGGCGTCAACTACAACTAGATACATGGTTCCGTTAATCGGGCCTGCAAAGTCGACGTGTATTCTGGACCAAGGATGATCAGGTTGTGGCCATGAAACTGGTGGAACTTTGGCGTTCATTTTTGCCGCTTGCTGACACCGCATACATTTCCCAACCAATTCTGTTATATGTTGATCCATTAGCGGCCAATACGCATGACTCCTGGGTATGGATTTCATTCGTCTAACCTCCGGATGACCAAGGTGGAACTGTTTCAGCACTTTTGCACGAAGGGATTCTGGCACAACCACTCTCTCTCCGAACATCAAGCAGTCGTTCACAATGCATAGAGAATCCCGCCGCTGATACAGCTGTTTTATATCACCATCAAACTTCTTAGTCGGCCAACCGTTGGTGACATGGCTCATAGTTCTCTTGGTGATGGGGTCGCTCTTAGAAGCATTTTGTATGTCCGTTGCAGATACCGGCAAAGTTCGTATTGCGGTCGTCAGATAACATTCGGCGTGGTCTTCCGCTAGCAGAGATGCAATTACCGTGTTTTCCTCAGCCGCCAACTGGTCACTAATGAGTCGTGATAAGGCATCCGCCTGACCGAATTGTTGAGTGCGTCGGTACTGGATCTCGAAATCATACCCCAAGAGTGCTAAAGCCCATCTCTGAAGACGATTTGCTGAATGACCTGGAATGCCAGATTTCGACCCGAATATTGAGAGTAAAGGCTTGTGATCTGTGAGAAGCGTGAATCTCCGACCGTACAGGAACTTGTGGAAACGGCGCACAGCAAACACAAGTGCAAGCGCTTCTTTTTCTATCTGGCTGTATTTTTTTTCTGCTGGGGTTAGTGTACGGGCTGCATGCATAATGGCTTTTTCCGACGCATCCGGAAACTGATGGGAGATAACAGCGCCTAGGCCATTCGCTGAAGCGTCTGCAGCTACGATGATCGGCATGGCTGGATCGTAGTGTGCCAACAGCAATTCAGAACTAATAATGGACTTCAGTTTACAAAAGGCAGTGTCACACTGTTTAGTTCAGTTCCAAGAGCTGTTCTTCTGCAGTAAGCTATTGAGTGGAGCGCGAATATCATGCATCGATGGAACGAACGCTGAGTAATAGCTGACAAGTCCCAGGAAGGAACGTAGTGCCGAGACATTAGTGGGAGTGGGCATCAGTTTGATAGCTCGGATATTCTCAGGATCCGGCCTGCGGCCGTCGGCATCGAAAATGAACCCCAAGTATTTTACCGACTGCAAATAAAACTGGCATTTCTCTGGGCGTAACCGGAACCCGTTGTCACTGATGCGTTGCAGTACCAATGTCGTGCGTTCTCGTAGCTGTTCTAATGTCGTTGCTACAATTAAAATGTCATCCAAATAAGCCGCGACTCCCGAGATACCTGATAGGATGGTATCCATTAGTTGTTGGAAAATAGATGGTGCAGTTTTGACTCCGAAAGGTAGACGGTTATACTGGAACAAACCACGGTGAGTATTGATAGTTAACAGCTCTCTTGATGCTTCGTCTACTTCCACTTGCAAATAATCATCAGCTAGATCCAGCTTAGCGAAAAATCTTCCCCCATTCAGCATGGTAAATAGGTCTGCGGGAACAGGCAAGGGATAATGATGTTGTTCCAGAGCTGCATTGAGACCTGTTGAAAGGTCAGCACATATACGTATCGTGCCGTTGGCCTTCTTAATAACCACGATAGGTGCTGCCCATGCAGAGTAGGAAACGGGAGTGATAACTCCTTGTTGTTGAAGGCGGTTCAATTCTTCATCTACTGTTTGTAATGTTGCATAAGGGACAGGTCTCTTTGGGCGAAAAGCAGGCTTAGCCCCAGTTTTCAATCGAAGTGTTGCTTTCATGACAGAGCAGCGACCCAATCCAGGTTGGAAAATAGTTGAAAACTGCGTCATTAGGTTCCTCGTATAAGCTTCCAAGTCGTGTGGTTGTTGTCGCAGTTGGGGTTGTGATACCAGGTTGCATATGGTATTCAACGGGACATCAGCTAAATTTAAGTGATCAAACCAATCTAACCCGAGCAAATTTAGATCAGCTGGCGTTATGTAGCATACCCCAACAAATGCCAAATCATGGAAAGTAACTGTACATTCCATTTTTCCTAGCAGGTGAAGGTAATTACCACACGCAGTACGAGGCTTTTGCGTTGTATGCTGCAAGTTTGGGCTGCCCATTTTGATCCAAGTCTTACGAGAGAGGATAGTGACATCTGATGCTGTATCTATTTGCAATTTAGGTGAATGCCCATTGATGTTAACAGTAATAAATTTTCTCTGACTTAGTGATGAGCTTTGACACGAAGATACTAAGCTCAATGAACTGTTGCGGGATCTAGGACGGGTCTTTTTGGTATTTCTGGATTGACTTCGAGTCTTCTTCGTCAGACAAAAACCATCCTTATGACCAATAACCTTACACTTCTTGCATCGATGTTGATTAAATGGGCAGTTTCGAACGTAGTGCCATGCACCACATTGCCAGCAAGGAGCAGGAGGAGTTGCTTTAGTCTGTCGTCTAGAGCTGGAGTGAGATGGACTGGATGAAGTGGGGAAGTGTTTGTTTTTGTGAGGTGTCTGTTGCACCGCTCGTACTTCAAATCGGCTAGAACCACCACTCTGGACCATAGAAGTGTCTCGTTGAAGATTAATGAGACGTTGATATTCATTAGCTATATCACTCAGGGTGAGTTTCGGTTCTTGATCCAAACGACTTAGTAGCCTTGTTCGTAAGTCACTGAACTTTTGGTGCTGTAGGCTGCAAATAAGGATCAGGGCTTTAAACTGATCTTCAGTCAAGGACTTTAACCGGAAGCGTTCGCATTCACGGTTGACGACGCCCACATGCGTAAGAAAATCATCATCTTCGTTCATAGTTAGCTTCAAGCAACGATAACGAGTATTAAACAGTGACGAGTTATCGCCAAAATGTTGGATTAATGTTTGAACTGTGTCTGCAAATGATCGATCACGTGGGTTCAACGGCAAGATCAGATTGCAATACTTGTCCAGCTCATTTGCACCCAGTTTACAAAGTAGCAGCCGCACTTTCCAAGCATCATCTTGATTGGCGAAATCAAATTTAAATAGATCTTCATAACGCCTGAACCACATCTCAAAAGTAACATTAGAATCAGGATCGTAATGAAATTCAGCTATGCTATTTGCGATGCCATCTACTGATGGTGCCGTGGTTGAAATAGACGTGCTTGGCTGTAAAGGAGGTGTAACCTTGGTCTCCATCAACATTTGCATTAATTTCAGCTGCTGCTCAAGTAACAGTTCAAGTTTGGCAGGGTCCATAATTGAAAAACCACCGTCGCCAATTTGTTATGTTTCGTTATTGCTTGAATGCAATTACTGATGCGTCTTACTCGAACAGAACGAAGGATCAATGATTCAGCGACTCCATAGCTATTCTGGTTCGTTGTCCCCAACTCTGCTAACTCGATCCAGAAGTCTGGGTAAGGTGTAGAAAGTGTATTCTACAGACAAACAGCAGATAACAAGTCAAATCAAACACACAAATCAAGCGTATTTATACAATTATTTACAATCGATATTGTCATAGTAAAATGTTTTTAAACATTGATCAACGAGTTCATCAATTGACCTATTTGCGCATTTAATCGATAGTTCATCAATTGACCCCAATAAAAATATCTAGCATTTAATCGATAAGATAAAATTTAAAATATGAGTCTGGGGATCTATCGTCCCCAACACCAAGAAAGTCCGAACGCCGCAGAAAACCAGTTATCAAGTAGACGCAAAGAAATGGTCTTATTTTTTAAAGCGGGCTGATGTTGTGGTGATCCAGAAAACTTCTCTCAAAAGACAGGAAAGGATCAGAAAAACACTAAGAAGCATTTTATCCAATCAGCGTTTACTAGAAGTTTAGCCAGGAACATCAAGAAAGTGAAAAGTCACATGTAGAGTTTCTGATTGGCTGATTACTATACTGCTACTATGTTTAGTAGCATTCCAGAATCTTCGGGAAATCCAAGGACATCTAAATTACTATAAAAACTCTATTTTTTATGTACTAAAACGAACCTTTGGAGTAAACTACTCCTCTCATATTTTGAGAATTTTCTCTCGTGTTCAGGTCACTGTGTAGTTCTAGCTTGGGAGTTAAGAGAATAACTTGGGAACCAAAAATAGCATCCCATCAGCAAGACGTATCAGTGCCTTAATGCAATTATGTCCAGTGCCTCATCTCGTGTGTGAATTTAATATTTGCAATCAAATGGCTCACTTACTATAGTGAAGTTTGATATAATTTAGTTTAATTCAGCTAGACTAATCAAAGTGCAATATATTTGGTAGTGTGGAATAGATGATTAGTTGGAGTGAGATTGTGGAAGCTGTGTGTAATGCTTTGTCCGATCTATGGACACGGGACTTGATGGTGGAGTTGGAGTTTTGTAAACTTGTACAAAGGAAGTGTGGATTACGCTAGATCTTGACTGAATGTACCGTCAACAGACAACTGCGTAATAGACTTAGGTCATTAGTTGATGACCAAGTAGGTGTTTGAGTTTTGCATCCACCAATGTGTGTGATGTTGTGTCGGCTTTCCGAGAACTGCAACGGAGCTTCCAGAGGCCCTAAAGGAGCCGAAGAGTCCTAGTTAATCAGAGCATTATGGAGCCCTCTAGAATATCAACGTGGCGTGCTACTATTGGTCAGTAGCATAATATGTCCTTTAGCGAGTGGGCCAAAATATGATGTTGATTTAACAAATGTTAACATCTATAAATACCCGTGTTTTTCTGTACAGAAATGAACCTTTGGAGTAAAGTGTTTTTCGTTTATTTTGCTCCTCTTCCCTCGAGTTCAGGTCACTGCGTAGTTCTAGCTTGCGGGTTACCAGAATAGCTTAGGAAACGAATAAAGCGTTCAAATTAACAAGACTTATCATGTTTGTTTTCATTCGCATATCTATGACTGTTTAGTTATTTATTCTTATATGCAGAGTATGAATGGAATTCGCATTAGTCAATCTACTCATCCTGTACGTTACTTGTGCGTTGATTGAGCATACTTATTGGATTTGCAATATTTGACAAGCAATCACTGTATTCATCAGCACATTTGAAGTTAGTATTCTGTTGAGTCGCAAACCAATCGGATGATGTCATTTATTTGTGATATTACAATCCACTGCATCATACATTCCGATTTATTTAAGTAAGTGAATAAAACTGAAATTACTGGTCATTATCAAATACTGTAGAGTTTTGCTGAAAACAAAAATAAACGTCATTATAGAGTATCAAAACAAGCTTTAACACATGATTTACTTTAAACAAGTTAATATATTACCTTCTATCAAGGAGTTACATCCAAAGCAATAAGAATAAATATTTACATCCATTTTATTTTATTGATTTACTGTATTAGTTTATGACAGTACAAGAATCCATAAAGATGTGAATGAAAGAAACGGAACATTACTGATCATAATTATGTATAGAATTTAATGGTTGAATACCAGTGAAAAATATGTAGAAAAAAAATTTTCATATTATTATATAAATAGTAACATTAGAATAGTTTACATCTTATAAATGTAATATGATTTATTTAATGAACATGAATGGATTCAACATATGAGTTGATTAATACTACTGAAATCTATGTTCTGTAACTGATTCATATAAGAAGTAAAATAAAAGTGAGTATAACGAACTGATATATGATCGTATACATGAAGAGAAATACTTGAATTTTCAAATAAACTTGCTCATGTTTAAATTGTAGATAGTTGGAATGAGAAATCAAATGGTGTCGAATAATATTTCGGTTACTCTACAAAATCTAACAAGTAATTACTTCGTAGATGTATAATTGTTTCTGAGTCTAATTCAATGATTGTAAATGAATATACGTATGTGCCTAACTAGAAAGTAACCTACATACATAAATACACACACAGTAAGCAGGTTATGAAGTTTTGTATGTATATAGTAATTCACCGAATAATATTTTCCTTACATTTTGAAGGCATTTTAAAAAATATTATGAAGTATGTAGATATATATTTATAGTTGACTAGATACGACTAACAAAATTGCTAAGTGAATAAGAAGTTAGATACATAGGAAGATAGATGTAAGTATAGGTATGTCGGTGATTATTCGATATAATGTGGTGTTTGAATGAACTGATGATTTCTCTGTACTTGTTGAATGCTTGATTTCGAATTCTAAATACAATACATACGTTTGTGCTCATCTAGTACTTCTTGATTCAATTGCGTTATTTGTGGGACTCTTAGTTCGTACTATAATTCAAATAATTCAAAACATTATATTGGCGTCGTGAGCAGGACCCTATGATGGAACGGTTGAATATATTTTCAGATTTTGATGCTTTCGAGTATTACTTTGAAAGGTTCGAAATCTGGGCTATGAGCAAGGAAGATTATGAGGATGTTAATATTGTGTCACATTTCCTCACACTCATCGGAAAAGAAGCACACGGATTATTAAAAACTCTGGCTTTACCAGAAAAACCCATTTCGCCTTCTTATACAACCCTGAAGGAACTGCTGCTAGACTATGTTAAGTATACAATTTTCGAATGGGGTAAAGGAGGGAGATTTCATAAAATGATTCATGAGGATATAAAAAATTCCAATGCATTATCACGCCATCCCAATCCAGTGCATACTCAAGGTTATGCAGATAACAATTCGTTGAGGAGTTGCGATGAAGTTCACGAAGATGGGCACAAGTTTAGTCAATTTTTATCCAGTTGCAGGTTCCACTCTTTTAATTCATGTAAATTTCGTAATTCCAAGGGCTTTTAATGTGGTGATATTGGACATATTCAGTCAGTCTGTAATACTAATGTTCATCTTATTGCAACTAATATTAAGTGCTGTAATTCTGATTCTATTAGGTTGAGTATTTATAATGATCATTTATCCTCATCAACGATTGCAATAGACAGTGTAGAGTCACATAGCAGTTCAGAGTTAAATGAAAATCAGAATCCTTTCGAGACAACAGTTTCTAATCTGTCAACTTATCAGATTTCTAATGTTATTGTACCAGATATGGTTTCTTTACTAATGATTCACATATTTCTGATGAAATTCATTGCAAATGTGAGGAAAACATGTTGAGTGAACCTAATCATGATCGAAAACCTGATGGTGTTTTGATAGATGCCAATTTTTCTAATGATCCTTTAGTCTGTAATGACATTCTTAATAAATTTGATGAAAATCATTTCGGAAATTATCAAATCTTGATGTCATATCAAATATTATTTGTGCTCATAATGCATTTGTTACTTGTGGGAAACTTGTTCAATGAGATGCACAAGTACTAAATGAGCTAGAGTTTGATTACGATTCGGATGATTCCATGTCAACTGCTGTTTATAGTTATCGCAAAGTCACTTCTAATGTTTACTCTAGTCAATGTGAGGAATATGTTTTAAATGAAGCCACGTCATTCATAACTTGGGGATATGAAGATCCAACATTATTTCTTGGGGGAGGATAATGTTGGAAATTCTATGGTTCAACTTTTAAATATTAATGATTTCAGTCAGAAATCGACATGCTGATTGTATACAATTGCAGGAACCAGGTGAGTCTGTTCCGATTTTGGTTGTTAATTCCAATACTAATGAGCAAATTCTAGATAATACGGAGTTTTTATCCAACACACTGTCCGACAGACACAGGATGAACTTAAGAAGACGTACAATCGATTACAGACAATTAAACTCTCATTTAAGCTGTGGCGGATGTGGTGTTTGGATGAACTAATGATTTCTTTGTACTTGTTGAGTGTTTGATTCCAAATTCCAAATACAGTACATCCTAATACTTCTTGATCCAACTACGTTATTTATGGGATTCTTAGTTCGTACTATAATTCAAATAATTGGGAACATTATATATAAGCAGCTCCACCTGGAGCCCTTCTGGGGCTACTGCCGGTCCCAAGCCCGGATAAAGCAGGAGCGTTGGATACGGGGTCGGCGACCCCATGACGTGGAAAACTAACTCGCTAAAAAACGCTTACCAGAAAAAAAATTATTCATACTGACTCTACTTTAACATACACTTTAAAACTATCTTTTTTAAATAAGAAATGGGATTTGAAATAAATGATCAAATCTATACGACTTACTGTACAGTAGTTTATTAACATTTTCAAACAATCTATTGTTCATTTGTAGATATTTTAGGGAAAACGGAATTAAAGCTAAACAATTCTGAGAAAAAAATCGCTATGACAGATAAGCACTTTATTCATGAATTCATCAGAGCTGTTAACTTGAGGAAATGAACAATATGACTGACTTGGTTTACGTTTGTTAGCTTTTTCAACACTTTATGCAAGTTGTGTTATCAAGTTACATGTCGCAGTTGTAATATCGAAGTCTTCACAATGAACGAAATACAATTTTTACTAACTGTACTCATCTGCCAAACCAGAACTAGTGAATGAACAATAGCACAGGAGTCCACTTATTCAATAGCTGCAGTAAGTTCATTCACTGGAACAACAATACTGGCACGATGTTAATTATAACTGTCTAAACAACAGTAATAGAAGAAAACGTCTCCAATCCTTCGTTAGATATTCACTATGACTCTGGATTCCAAAAACAAACTGCAAATCTTACACGACACAACCTCAAACCAGGTTACAATATAGTGATACTGGGGCCAGAAAACGGATTGTTTTCACAACTAAACGAGATAAATTGTTCAATAGCTCGTCTCCTTTGACTGTAATCATCTCAATGTATTTATGAATTTCCACATCAAGGGTATCAGTGTGATAGATGTGTGTAGTACACTACTAAATAATATGATCAGTGAGACAGTATAAGTAGGCTATACTTACTAGTTAGACATATTTTAGTGGCTTACAACATTCATTTAATTTAGATGAATAAATATGAAACATTTAATGCAGATATTCAATGATTAGATTTCTTTGAAGTTTTCAATGTTCAATAAACGTGATCCAGCCATCGAGTTAATTATTATGCAGAACCTGGTCTTTATGTACATCGATTCAAGTTGCCATACCCCATTAGCACAGCGAGCCGAAATTGTAAGGACAAATCCCAACAAATATCACAGTCAGTATCAGTATCAGTCGTGATAGAAAAGATTAGGAATCGAATGCACAATCATCGGGAGGAAAAAATTTCCAAATGATTATCCAAATCAGTCAAACAGAAGTATATAAATATATATCGTGGATTTTGACCACACTTTTATGTCTATTTCCTAGACACCAATCGATCATAATATGATTTATATTACATTAACTTTCAAGTTAGATTATTGTGATGTTTCAGCACTCTCATGGAACTTTCAGTGAATGAACTTATTCGTACTCTTCTAATAACATTGATGAATTTTATGTCCGAGTGAAATCTACGAACTAAAGAAATTGATATCATTCTGTTATGAATGTGGAATTCGCTATTCTAAGATCTATAAGATGGTAGAGTATTTTTCCCTGTATTTAATGATGAATGCAACTGAGATTACGATACACTTGAATTTTCCCAATGACTTCAATAAATTAATTGCTTGAATGTATATACATTAGAGACATATTCCTGCAATACCATAGAATGCTGTGCATTATCAATGGAACTAAAGTATGTTCTTAGTGATTAAATGTTAATTATTCTTACGATCAGAATATGAATATAAAACTTCGAATCTAATTTTTGTGTTACAAATTGGATACTAGACGTATCTTGAATATCAACCGAAATTCAAATAAAACTCTTTAAATTGTCTATGAAACGGCGTATTTAAAGTGAATATATCAAACATCAGCACAAATTAGATTTTCGAGATGTGTCTACTATATATCTTTCGAACATAAACAAATGATTATTCTTATATTATTATTACTATGTAATGCTGTCTTTTCTTTGAATGTTTTGTATATTCAGTCAATAATGAGGCAAAAATTCATTTCATACATTATGTGTTCTAATCAGTTTAATAGTCTGTTCATCTGAGAACAGTTTTTTGATAGATATTTGTGTATATAAATCCATAGTTTACACGTTACCATAGTTTATAACCTATGGAATATTAAAAAGAATACATTTCTGGTTTCGAATATTTAATTTAGAAAGAATGATAGTTATGTTAATGTGTATTATGTTTTAACATGAAGTCCAGTGATTCATAATTTCTACACTGAGTAAAAGTAACAGTTTTGGAAACTTTAACTCATCATCAGTGTTTTGTAAAAGAAAATTCCAAATATAATGATAAGCTTAATTATTCATACCTGTGTAGTTAAACATTTCTGTATCATTTGAACTTTGATCGTATCTCGTATAAAGTCATCTATTTTGCCTAATATGATATTGTCATGTCATTAAGATACCTATGATTTCAATTTCTCCTGACCCTACTCATCAAAATGGGACAGTAAAAAAAAGGTATGCTTACTCAAAGCCGCCCACCATTTCGTTCCATCGACCTTAGACAGCCTGGTACTAAGCGACCATTCCGTATTTCATTTGCTGTGCGTGTGTTGGGTGTCTGATGGCTTGCATGAATTTTAAGTAGTCTTTTGCTGCAGTAAAATCACAAGATCATCCAGAAAAACATTAATTTAGCTTTCTGTTATGTAGTGTACACGTTGACTCAGTTGTTGTTTCATAACTTTATCTGGAATACCAATTACTTTACTGAACCTCCCCGTCCTTTTCTAGAAGTTAATAAGATCTAAAGAGCAGTGTAATGAGAATAACTTAACAGTTCTAGATACACAAAGTTTGCGTGAATCTCTGTTTTACGCAAATATTAAAACAAATTGTAAAATAACCGGTAAGTTTTAATTGTTAGTAATACTTTCTTCAGTTATTAAAGTATCATTGCAATGGGTAACATTTCTCAATAATTATCCAGTTCTGTTTGTAGTGCTTCACGTTTAAGAGATATTTCAATGAACGTATGAGAGGCGTTTCAGCGCATAATACTGGACAGGCATTTCGTGTGCTAAATGAATTCTACAAGGTAGGGATGAATATTTTTATTTCTTCTCAGACTAACCATACTCAATACGTCAATTTCAAAAGCGAATAACTGAATAACTTGAGATTTGGATAAATGTATGTAGCGTTTTAGTGCACATTTTGTCGTGACTGCAAGCCACAAGGTCTTACAGTGAGTCGGAAACCATGAGAACTTTAAACGACATGTGAATTTTGAGATCTAAGTTTGTGAACTGCCAATCAGTGTTTCGTGCAACTTTGGTCGTTAAAAAATACGTCAGAAAATCATTCATGATACTTCACAATCATCTCTGTAGTAGGTTGTGGATGTTTTCTGATCTATTGACCAGAAGATTATCCTCAGAAGATAAAAGAACTTTGAAGCCGGTGATGCTGCAATCACCATTTACAGATGAAGTATTAAGGATCGAACTGGTAAGCTGGTCACTACTTGTGATGTAAGTGTATGTAATTATATTTCAGGTTGTTCCACAATAACGCAACAGTTGCATTCCTCAGGCGAAGCAAACACTATGTACAAATCCAGCAAAGCTACAAAAGGTACAAACAACAGATTTTTGAAAAATATAGTGAGCACTTTGCGATGCTATGGTAGAGGAACGTCGACAATTTTTTTCTGTAAGTCGCCAATAACTAGGTAAAACTGCAGTTTATCTAACGCCTATCTTTGTATAGTCTTTTTTACGATATAAAGTATGGCAAGGAATATAGCAAAGTATGGAGACATTAAAGGGACTGTTTATTATGAGAGGTTCATTGGGGTTGTGTTTTTAGCTTCACTATATAAACAACTTGTAAACTGATTTTTCTGCATTAAATGATGCTCTTCCTTTACCAGCAGCAACGATGCGTCAATAAACTTCTGTCAAATTCTTCTCTTCATCGTCTTCGTAATTTTATGGGGAGGTATACCGATAATCTTGACGCGTAAATGTTTTTGAAAATTAGAAACAACTAAGTGTTTGCTCTATAAGTGCACGTTTGGTTATAAAAACTTGTAGTACTGCATCAGTTTAGAAGTTTCGCCAAAATGTTGCATTTCATATAAAAGTTTCTTCACCACGACAACATATTCAGACAAATGATAATAAGATTTATAGCACAAAAGACTGAGTACATTTGTCACATTTATATATGAATAATTCAGTAGATGAATAAACTTGGCCATAGTCTATAATAAACACAGTTATAGTCAACTTGTAAATTGTCTGCTCACATAATTTTCCATATTCAAAAGTTTTTTCAAGTTGCTTGCCAGTATAGACTAGATTATTAGAAAGTTTTAGGCTTTTCAATTAGTTGACAGAAGCCATGAGTTGCATATCAGAAGACGTATGAATAGATTCTCAGCCTAATCAATGCCATTGTGAAAAACAACACATCAACGACGAAAAAATAGTTTAACTTCGTCATGGGTATCAAATTCCATAAGTAAATGGAATAACAACTAACAGAATTCATCCTTAAGTGTCTTACTCCTAGAAGTTCACCTAGTCATTTAATATTTGCAAAGGAATTGCAGGCACCGAAAACTCTGATTCAAAAACTTTAAGTAGTATCATGAAATTTAAGAAGATTCGAATTGCAACGTTCATAATACTATTAGCAAATCACTGTTTACATGCAATAATAACATCATTAGATATCACTACTTAGATATTATTCATCAATACGCATCAGATATTCGTTTATAATTTGGTCAGTGATTACAGATTTTGTTTACAGAAATCTACTCGCAATCTCTATAAAGTGCACATCATAAATCCGTATTCACTAAGAACACGGTTCAGTTACCATGGTCAAAATAAACAAGCATCGTTTCACTTATGAAGAATATGTCACTAATTAATGTGACACTTACAGTTATTTTACATAAAATTCCCGAACATGTTCAGAAAACAGACAAAAAAGGCTATCAACGTCAATTTTTACTCATATAATTTTCCATTCTCAGATACGTTATATAATAAAATGTCAGTTCTGTCAAAAATAGTGGATAGAAATGTTTGTGGTTGTATGCTTCCAACTTATATAATGTTCAAAAATGGTTTAGCAAATAATTGCTTCAACCTACATTTAATAAACAACTGTAGAATTATGGTCTACTATGATATTAGTACTGCTCTAATAATAGACCTCATCCTAAATTTGTAGATTTGTCATGATATAACTGCCTAATCTATAAGATCTTACGTGGAAGTCACACCATCGACTACACCAACTCACCGTATCGTATCAATTACCAATACATGATGTAGAACAAGGTTAAGCTAGAGAAGGAACAATATATTTAATATGAATAGAAGATGTAAGGTAATATTCAGCAGAGACCACGCCTGCATGGTCGAGCCATGCCATTCGATCAACTCCAGTCCATTCAATTCATTGTACGCGCTTTCTCCATTGTTAGGTATTTCTACGCGTTAAATATTGAATATCTATTTTCTGAGTAGCCTCGTGTTCAGCTTTGTGGATTGTGCGGTTATTGTTCAATGCCACTCCACTACTCTCCCACCAGAATCAACGTGATGTTGGTTCGATACCGAATTGGATGGGATCGTCGTGCGTTGAAGGTTACCAAGACTAGGAAGAATCCCCCGGGTAATGATAAGCTGAAAGATAAATCAAAAAGGCGGCAGCATCTGGTCGGGAAATACATGTAATAATTTTTTAAAAAAAATCTGCCTTCATGCTTGACACGCTTAAAATGACAATTTGGGTGAAGATTATTTGAGCTATAAAAAAATGGGATTACAGTAATAATAATAATACAATGCGTGTTACTAGCCGTTGGTTAATAACTTGACGTATAGGCAGTAAGTATTTTGTGTTTAGAAATATTAAAGTAATGAATATTGTAGAAATGTTAATATTGGTATTAGTTTCGGTTTAAATTATGAAACCAATTAACAATTATGCCGGTAACCCGTCCATATGTGATTTCCAATTGCATCTGTATTAGTAGGCTAACTGAAAGAACAAAAGTATTACCATGGAAAAGAATTCCAACTAGTGTTCCAGTTAGTTTGATACGGTTTATTTAGTTACGGGGAGATTTTCTCAACCTCATTTTTACTTGACCGTGATAGAATTTATTAATACTACTAATACATATGAATGTTCATCAAAATAAAATTTAAATACATGAGTGATAATTATATGAATTTTGGACAGATAGTTAAGAACAAATCGTTAAACATGAGTGTATTCGTAAGAGACATGCTCTGGACTCAATGTTCTGATCTGCGGCAGACTATTTATTTATATTTATACTTGCTGGCTGATTGGGCATACAAGTTAGTTGCAAGTATGCAGTTTATCATAAGGCGGAATACGATTTAATTGAGATATAGTGGTTATAAGTTATTAAAATCAGTTAGGCCTGTGTCATATTACGAAGTGATGTGGTGCTGCAAGATGTATTTAGCTAAATAAGCTTTTACAAGATGATTAATAATGAGTGATGCTCATGTGGTTATCAGGGAGAACATAAGTTGTAACCAAGGGAGTACACTCCCAACTCATGTCTATGATAATGGCTTGAACCTTAGTCAGTGTTGGGGTAAATTCGACATTGATGTTTTCAGTTTGCAGGAGATTTGCTCGACTGCTTATACTGATTATTTGCATGCGTGGTTGTGTCGCCAAACCATCAATTAGACTGACAAGGTTTTGAGATATTTACTTAATGAGCAACTGAGAGAGAAACATACTGTAATCATCTGTGATGGATAAAGATACCAAGAAAACAACATTTAATGGTAATTATAAGTCAATTTGTTGACCGATTTCGTTAATAGTTTCATTAATTTTATCAATCATATTACGTGATTGTCAAGTCATGACAATGCTTTATGACGATATCCTGAAACTATTAAATTTAACTAGTTATAGTGTTGATTGAGGATTAGCCAGTGGAAAATAGGTATTTTTGCTTTAGGTGATTCAAAATTATCGGAAATTTGTAGTGTTACAGAATCCGAGACGCCTAATTTAATTATAAATTTTAATTCAGAAAGATTCGCTTAGTGTTAATTCTAGTAGGCTACGGAGTTTTGATTTTGAACGTTTGTTTAGCCAACAGCTAGCTAGGGATTTAGTTATTTTACTAGTGCAGTTGATAGTACCTAAATTTTCAATCTTATTATCTAAACTGTTCGCATTTTAGGCTAATCCATAAACCCAACATCAGTGTTCACCACTAATGTAATTATAATTAGGCTAGTGATGAACATGGATGTTGGTTCGATCCGATTCACCTCCTATATATATGAAGGTGAATCGAATGTTTCTGCGTAAATGCATCTGATTACTCTACATTCTTGACTTGATAAATGGTGAATTTGACTTCCTTGAGTTTACATTGTTCCAAATAAGTACATTAGACTGACTTAACATCCACCTAAGTAGTGAGCAACAGCTATGTCAAACCAATGATAAACTGGAATAAAAGCTATGTAAAAAGTACAAAAACCACGAAAATTGACGTACGATGGAAATAGTGCGGTTGATAGCTGATAAATAACTACATACAAAACCCCCGACAACATGTACCATCGCGTGAAAACACAAGGTGTAGCTTTTTAACCGTACTTATGAAAATCATATCTGGCAGTCAAAAGATCAATAATCATGCTAGTTGAACAACATGAATTTTGAGTCATGAAAATATTCAAGTCTAATGAAATTCATAGTGAGTGGTTTATTCACAACAAGACAGTTCATTTGAGGAACAGGTATTTACACTTCACATCCTATAAACATGTGGTATAAGTGCAATAATCGATTGTAATACTACTTACAAATGACTAAATGAACACTGGCAAGACATTCATTCCGACTGTTTTGAAAAATATTTGATTCTGTTAGTTCACATCAGTAGCAATCATCCTATTTAAAATGCCCAAATTGACCAAGTTGAATTGAGTGACAGATAACTTGTCAACACGCTGTGCAGTATGGGTGTTGGAGAGTCAACATGTCATGTGTGATGTATAGATGTGATTTGACTGAGCAGGTCAAACGAACTAAGTTCCATTTAAAATTTCAAGTTGTGCTTCAAGAGTATAAATGAGATAATTAAGAGTATCTGAATTATAGTACGAACTAAAAATCCCAGAAATAACGTAGTTGGATCAAGAAGTATTAGGGAGACACGAACGAATATACTGTATTTGAAATTTGAAATCAAACATTCAACAAGTACAAAGAAATCATTAGTTCATTCAAACACCACATCCGCCACAGATTAAATTAGAGTCTAATTGTCTGTAATCAATTGTACGTCTTCTTAAGTTCATCCTGTGTCTGTCGGACAGTGTGTTGGATGAAAACTGGCAGTCAAAAGATCAATAATCATGCTAGTTGAACAACATGAATTTTGAGTCATGAAAATATTCAAGTCTAATGAAATTCATAGTGAGTGGTTTATTCACAACAAGACAGTTCATTTGCGGAACAGGACTTTACACTTCACATCCTATAAACATGTGGTATAAGTGCAATAATCGATTGTAATACTACTTACAAATGACTAAATGAACACTGGCAAGACATTCATTCCGACTGTTTTGAAAAATATTTGATTCTGTTAGTTCACATCAGTAGCAATCATCCTATTTAAAATGCCCAAATTGACCAAGTTGAATTGAGTGACAGATAACTTGTCAACACGCTGTGCAGTATGGGTGTTGGAGAGTCAACATGTCATGTGTGATGTATAGATGTGATTTGACTGAGCAGGTCAAACGAACTAAGTTCCATTTAAAATTTCAAGTTGTGCTTCAAGAGTATAAATGAGATAATTAAGAGTATCTGAATTATAGTACGAACTAAAAATCCCAGAAATAACGTAGTTGGATCAAGAAGTATTAGGGAGACACGAACGAATATACTGTATTTGAAATTTGAAATCAAACATTCAACAAGTACAAAGAAATCATTAGTTCATTCAAACACCACATCCGCCACAGATTAAATTAGAGTCTAATTGTCTGTAATCGATTGTACGTCTTCTTAAGTTCATCCTGTGTCTGTCGGACAGTGTGTTGGATGAAAACTCCGTATTATCTAGAATGTGCTCATTAGTATTGGAATTACCAACCGAAATCGGAACAGACTCACCTGGTTCCTGCAATTGTATACAATCAGCATGTCGGTTTCTCACTGAAATCATTAATATTTAGAAGTTGAACCATAGATTTTCCAACACTATCCTCCCCCACGAAATAATGTTGGATCTTCATATTCCCAACTTATGAATGACGTGGCTTCATTTAAAACATATTTCTCACATTGACTAGAGTAAACATTAGAAGTGACTTTGCGATAAGGATAAACAGCAGTTGACATGGAATCATCCGAATTGTAATCAAATTCTAGCTCATTTAGTACTTGTGCATCGCATTGAACAAGTTTCCCACAAGCAACAAATGCATTATGAGCACAAATAGTATTTGATATTACATCAAGATTTGACAATTTCCGAAATGATTTTCATCAAATTTATTAAGAATGTCATTGCAAAGTGAAGGATGATTAGCGAAATCAGCATCTATCAAAACACCATCAGGTTTTCGATCATGACTAGGTTCACTCAACATATTTTCCTCACATTTGCAAGGAATTTCATCAGAAATATGTGAATCATTAGTAAAGAAACCAGATTTCGTACAATAACATGCGAAATCTGATAAGTTGACTGATTATAAACTGTTGTCTTGCAAGGATTCTGAGTTTCGTTTAACTCTGAACTGCTATGTGACTCTACACTGTCTATTGCAATCGTTGCTGAGAATAAATGATCATTATAAATATTCAACCTAATAGAATCAGAATTACAACACTTATTATTAGTTGCAATAAGATGAACATTAGTATTACAGACTGACTGAATATGTCCAATATCATCACATTAAATGCACTTGGAATTACAAAATTTACATGAATTAAAAGAGTGGAACCTGCAACTGGATAAAAATTGACTAAACTTGTGCCCATCTTCGTGAACTTCATCGCAACTCCTCAACGAATTGTTCTCTGCATAACCTTGAGTATGCACTGGATTGGGATGACGTGATAATGTAGTGGAATTTTTTATATCCTCATGAATCATTTTATGAAATCTTCCTCCTTTACCGCATTCGAAAATTGTATACTTAACATAGTCTAGCAGCAGTTCCTTCAGGGTTGTATAAGAAGGCGAAATGGACTTTTCTGGTAAAGCCAGAGGTTTTAATAATTCGTGTGCTTCTTTTCCGATGAGTGTGAGGAAATGTTCCACAATATTAACATCCTCATCACCTTCCTTGCTCACAGCCCAGATTTCGAACCTTTCAAAGTAATACTCGAAAGCATCAAAATCTGAAAATATTTTCAACCGTTCCATCATAGGATCCTGCTCACGACGCCAATATAATGTTTCGAATTATTTGAATTATAGTACGAACTAAGAGTCCCACAAATAACGCAATTGAATCAAGAAGTTCTAGATGAGCACAAAGGAATATATTGTATTCAGAATTCGAAATCAAGCATTCAACAAGTACAGAGAAATCATCAGTTCATTCAAACACGACATTATATCGAATAATCAGCGACATACCTATAATTACATCTATCTTCCTATCTATCTAACTTCTTATTCACTTAGTAATTTTGCTAGTCGTATCTAGTCAACTATAAATATATATCTACATACTTCATAATATTTTTAAAATGCCTTCAAAATGTAAGGAAAATATTATTTGGTGAATTACTATATACATACAAAACTTCATAACCTGCTTACTGTGTGTGTATTTATGTATGTAGGTTACTTTCTAGTTAGGCACATACGTATATTCATTTACAATCATTGAATTAGACTCAGAAACAATTATACATCTACGAAGTAATTACTTGTTAGATTTTGTAGAGTAACCGAAATATTATTCGACACCATTTGATTTCTCATTCCAACTATCTACAATTTAAACATGAGCAAGTTTATTTGAAAATTCAAGTATTTCTCTTCATGTATACGATCATATATCAGTTCGTTATACTCACTTTTATTTTACTTCTTATATGAATCAGTTACAGAACATAGATTTCAGTAGTATTAATCAACTCATATGTTGAATCCATTCATGTTCATTAAATAAATCATATTACATTTATAAGATGTAAACTATTCTAATGTTACTATTTATATAGTACGAACTAAGAGTCCCACAAATAACGCAATTGAATCCAGTAGTACTAGTTGAGCACACACGAATGTATTGTATTCACAATTCGAAATCAAGCATTCAACAAGTACAAAGAAATCATCAGTTCATTTAAACACCACAATTATTTTAATCGACGTGAATTCTGAAATATCATCAGCATTTATTATTGCATTCTTAAATAGCCAACAATTCAACACGTGAAGTAAAAACATTATTTTGATCGACTAACATACTGTAGTGGTAAATAAATCCTCAAAATAAATAGCCCTGTTGGTTTTCGACACTGGATCTAACCACATCAGTTTTAATGGACTCAGTTATCTGAGGGCGCTCGACCATGCATCCGCACAAAATCACGAGTGAGAACACTGTGGTCAACATCCCCTTCAATCGCTAGCCAGTCCAGATCAGTCGATCCTCGATATATTGAGAGCCTATCAAATATATCTTCGAGCCTACTCGCTTCTGTCTTTTGATTTCACTTGGTGAGTACGATTCATAGTGGAAAGTGTTACTGGTTAAAGCGTTTTTAAACTTCAAATACCTGTGGCATCTTCAATACAATTTTTCCAGAAAATTCGTTCATCGAAATATTTCAGTTTAACGGCTGCAGAATGAATGAAGATTCTACGATTCATCTAAAGTGACTGGTGTGCAACCATAACATCTTTCGAAACGCCGATTGTATTGCTTAGATACGAGCTTCTGTGGTGTTGTTATGAACTAATTGTTCCTTTGTATTTGGTGACTGTTTGATTTCGGATTTCAAATACAATATGTTTGTCCGTGCTAATCTAAAACTTCTTGGTTAAATTGCGTTTTATCTCGGAGTCTTAGTTTGCATGATAATTTAAATACTCCTAATTATCACACTGACGTCGCGATGGAGCTTTAATAGAAGAGTCGGATATACATCCAACTTCTGAAGCTTTGAAGGATTATTTGGAAAGCTTTAAAATCTGGAGAATAATCAAGAGAGATGTGAAGGCTGAGAAAATTGTGTCACATTTCCCTACATTCATCTAGAAAGAAGCATACAGATTATTAAAATCTTTGACATATCCAGAATAACATATCTCACCTTCTTATGCAACTCTTAAGAAACTACGATTAAATCATGATAGATGCACCAGTTTTGAATGTCGTCAAATAGCAAAATTTCATAAAATGACTCGTCAGAATGATCAAAGGGTTAAGTAAGACATAGTTGAATGGCAAGGACAAGCTGCCAAATGCAATTTTTGTGATCAATTCCATGTGCCGCTGTGAGATCGGTTAGTTGCACAAATAAACATACTATGTCTGGAAAGCCAGCTGTTAAAAATGCCGAACTATTCCTTTCAAGATTCTAGAACTGCATGTGTTGACTACGAAGCGGTTAATGAACTCGATATACAGTCGATGAAAATTACTAATAATTTGCTCAGTCATCACTGATGGAATACAATCTCAGGGTCGATGAAACTTGCATTCGTTTAATAGTGATTCCTATTCTCTCGAAAATGTGGAAATTGGATGAACAAGGAATTGCGAAGCAAACCATGAAGTTGAGAGTAGTTATGGTGAATGTTTATCCTGTGGCGAATTTCGTTTTCGTAATTCACGCGTATTTCGTAATGCTAAAATAGGACACATCCAATCAGTACGCAAAACTGCTATTCATTTGGCTTCAAGCAGCACTAAACCTTGTAATTTAGATCTCGTTGATTCGGGTGTTCCTAGTGACCACCATTTCAAACAGCTCCGCCTGCAGCTCTTCCAGAGTTACTGCCGGTCCCAAGCTCGGTTAAAGCAGGAGGGTTGGGGTTAGTGTCCCCATCCTGTACAAAAATAAATCGCTAAAACACGCTAACCAGAAAAGAAATAATTGAAACCATTTAAACTCTGCTCTGAAAGTTAGAAGGTCTTCATTTAGAATAATTATGACGCTCCATGGTGAAAGCCGAGTTTCCACTGAAGTCACGAGGTCGATGCCCCTTCTAACAACCAGGGCAGGAATTTTTATAGGTACATGGAACGTTCGAACAATGTGGGAAACCGGGAAGACCAGTCAAATAGCAATGGAAATGAGGAGATACAACTTAGCAGTAATGGGAACCAGCGAAACCTATTGGACCCAAACTGGACAGAAAAGGCTAGCTACGGGAGAGATGCTGCTATAGTCCGGTCACGAAGAGGAATATGCTCCACACACTCAGGGAGTCGCTCTAGTGCTGTCCAAAGTAGCACGAAATGCACTTGTGGGATGGGAATCTCACGGATCCAGAATCATCAAAGCATCATTCAAAACAAAGAAGGAGGGGATCACAATGAATATTATCCAATTTTATGCACCCACGACATTGAAGATGAATTCTACGAGCGGCTGCAATCAATCATAGAGGAGTGCCCGAGAAAGGACCTCACCGTTCTGATGAGGGATTCAAGCGCCGAAGTCATAATAGATAACACCGGATATGAAGATATTACGGGACGACATGGACTGAAAGAAAGAAACGAAAATGGAGAGAGATTTGCAAATCTATGTGCATTCAACAAATTGGTCATAGGAGGCACAATATTTCCACACAAGCGTATACACAAGGCTACATGGATCTCACCGAACCACACTACAGAGAACCAGATAGATCATATTTGCATCAATAAAAATCCCGAAGGACAATGGAAGATGTGAGAACCAGGAGAGGAGCTGACATATCTTCAGATCATCACCTAGCTGTGGCCAATTTAAAACTGAAGCTAAAGAAGAACTGGACAACTGGACAAACAGCACTACAAAGGTTCAATACAGCCTTCCTTTAAGATACTGACAAACTCAGTGAATTCAAGATAGCTCTCAACAACAGGTTCCAAGCCTTACAGGATCTACTGAAGGAATAAGAAACTACTATGGAGGGCAACTGGAAAAGTATCAAAGAAGCATTAACTTCAACGTGTCAAGAGGTTCTGGGCCTAAAGAAGCATCATAATAAGGAATGGATCTCCATAGAAACACTGGACAAGATCAAAGAAAGGAAGAACAAGAAGGCTGCAATTAACAACAGCCGAACATGAGCAGAGAAAGTTCAAGAACAAGCTAAATACATAGAAACAAACAAGCAAGTGAAGAAAAGCATTAGAGCCGACAAGAAGAAATACGTGGAAGAATTAGCAACGATGGCCGAAAAAGCTGCAAGAGAAGGAAATATGAAACAACTTTACGATGCAACGAAGAAACTATCAGGGAAATACAGTAAACCAGAGAGACTGGTCAAGGACAAAGAAAGCAGGCCAATCAATGAAATTCAACAACAGTGAAACAGATGGGTAGAGTACTTCGAGGAACTCCTGAATAGGCCGGCTCCAATGAATCCACCGGACATCGAAGCAGCACACACAGATCTTCCTATAGATGTCAATCCACCAACGACGGAAGAAATTAGAATGGTCGTCAGACAAATCAAGAACGGGAAATCAGCAGGATCCCACAACATACCAGCTGAAGCACTGAAGTCAGACGTCGAAGTAACCACAAGCATGCTTTATCTTCTATTCAGAAAGATTTGGGGGGAGGAACAAGTGCTGATGGACTGGAAAGAAGGACACCTCATCAAGATTTGAAAGAAAGGAGATTCGAGCAAATGTAAAAACTACAGAGGCATCACACTACTGTCAATACCAGAGAAAGTCTCTAACAGAGTTTTGCTGGACCGGATGAAGGATGCAGTAGACGCCCAACTTCGAGATCAACAGGCTGGATTCCGTAAGGATCGGTCGTGCACAGGTCAAATTGCAACACTACGGATCATCGTCGAACAATCAGTTGAGTGGAACTCGTCACTATACATCAACTTCATTGATTATGAAAAGGCACTTGACAGTGTAGATAGGAGAACGTTATGGAAACTTCTTCGACACTACGCAGTTCCTGAGAAGATTGTCAATATTATCCGAAACTCATATGACGGACTGTAGAACTATGGTCTACTATGATATTAGTACTGCTCTAATAGTAGACCTCATCCTAAATTTGTAGATTTGTCATGATATAACTGCCTAATCTATAAGATCTTACGTGGAAGTCACACCATCGACTACACCAACTCACCGTATCGTAACAACTACCAATACATGACGAAGAGCAAGCTTTGGCTAGAGAAAGAACAATATATTTAATATGAATAGAAGATGTAAGGTAATATTCAGCAGAGACCACGCCTGCATGGTCGAGCCATGCCATTCGATCAACTCCAGTCCATTCAATTCATTGTACGCGCTTTCTCCATTGTTAGGTATTTCTACGCGTTAAATATTGAGTATCTATTTTCTGAGTAGTCTCGTGTTCAGCTTTGTGGATTGTGCGGTTATTGTTCAATGCCACTCCACTACTCTCCCACCAGAATCAACGTGATGTTGGTTCGATACCGAATTGGATGGGATCGTCGTGCGTTGAAGGTTACCAAGACTAGGAAGAATCCCCGGGTAATGATAAGCTGAAAGATAAATCAAAAGGCGGCAGCATCTGGTCGGGAAATACATGTAATAATTTTTTAAAAAAAATCTGCCTTCATGCTTGACACGCTTAAAATGACAATTTGGGTGAAGATTATTTGAGCTATAAAAAATGGGATTACAGTAATAATAATAATACAATGCGTGTTACTAGCCGTTGGTTAATAACTTGACGTATAGGCAGTAAGTATTTTGTGTTTAGAAATATTAAAGTAATGAATATTGTAGAAATGTTAATATTGGTATTAGTTTCGGTTTAAATTATGAAACCAATTAACAATTATGCCGGTAACCCGTCCATATGTGATTTCCAATTGCATCTGTATTAGTAGGCTAACTGAAAGAACAAAAGTATTACCATGGAAAAGAATTCCAACTAGTGTTCCAGTTAGTTTGATACGGTTTATTTAGTTACGGGGAGATTTTCTCAACCTCATTTTTACTTGACCGTGATAGAATTTATTAATACTACTAATACATATGAATGTTCATCAAAATAAAATTTAAATACATGAGTGATAATTATATGAATTTTGGACAGATAGTTAAGAACAAATCGTTAAACATGAGTGTATTCGTAAGAGACATGCTCTGGACTCAATGTTCTGATCTGCGGCAGACTATTTATTTATATTTATACTTGCTGGCTGATTGGGCATACAAGTTAGTTGCAAGTATGCAGTTTATCATAAGGCGGAATACGATTTAATTGAGATATAGTGGTTATAAGTTATTAAAATCAGTTAGGCCTGTGTCATATTACGAAGTGATGTGGTGCTGCAAGATGTATTTAGCTAAATAAGCTTTTACAAGATGATTAATAATGAGTGATGCTCATGTGGTTATCAGGGAGAACATAAGTTGTAACCAAGGGAGTACACTCCCAACTCATGTCTATGATAATGGCTTGAACCTTAGTCAGTGTTGGGGTAAATTCGACATTGATGTTTTCAGTTTGCAGGAGATTTGCTCGACTGCTTATACTGATTATTTGCATGCGTGGTTGTGTCGCCAAACCATCAATTAGACTGACAAGGTTTTGAGATATTTACTTAATGAGCAACTGAGAGAGAAACATACTGTAATCATCTGTGATGGATAAAGATACCAAGAAAACAACATTTAATGGTAATTATAAGTCAATTTGTTGACCGATTTCGTTAATAGTTTCATTAATTTTATCAATCATATTACGTGATTGTCAAGTCATGACAATGCTTTATGACGATATCCTGAAACTATTAAATTTAACTAGTTATAGTGTTGATTGAGGATTAGCCAGTGGAAAATAGGTATTTTTGCTTTAGGTGATTCAAAATTATCGGAAATTTGTAGTGTTACAGAATCCGAGACGCCTAATTTAATTATAAATTTTAATTCAGAAAGATTCGCTTAGTGTTAATTCTAGTAGGCTACGGAGTTTTGATTTTGAACGTTTGTTTAGCCAACAGCTAGCTAGGGATTTAGTTATTTTACTAGTGCAGTTGATAGTACCTAAATTTTCAATCTTATTATCTAAACTGTTCGCATTTTAGGCTAATCCATAAACCCAACATCAGTGTTCACCACTAATGTAATTATAATTAGGCTAGTGATGAACATGGATGTTGGTTCGATCCGATTCACCTCCTATATATATGAAGGTGAATCGAATGTTTCTGCGTAAATGCATCTGATTACTCTACATTCTTGACTTGATAAATGGTGAATTTGACTTCCTTGAGTTTACATTGTTCCAAATAAGTACATTAGACTGACTTAACATCCACCTAAGTAGTGAGCAACAGCTATGTCAAAACAATGATAAACTGGATTAAAAGCTATGTAAAAAGTACAAAAACCACGAAAATTGACGTACGATGGAAATAGTGCGGTTGATAGCTGATAAATAACTACATACAAAACCCCCGACAACATGTACCATCGCGTGAAAACACAAGGTGTAGCTTTTTAACCGTACTTATGAAAATCATATCTGGCAGTCAAAAGATCAATAATCATGCTAGTTGAACAACATGAATTTTGAGTCATGAAAATATTCAAGTCTAATGAAATTCATAGTGAGTGGTTTATTCACAACAAGACAGTTCATTTGAGGAACAGGTATTTACACTTCACATCCTATAAACATGTGGTATAAGTGCAATAATCGATTGTAATACTACTTACAAATGACTAAATGAACACTGGCAAGACATTCATTCCGACTGTTTTGAAAAATATTTGATTCTGTTAGTTCACATCAGTAGCAATCATCCTATTTAAAATGCCCAAATTGACCAAGTTGAATTGAGTGACAGATAACTTGTCAACACGCTGTGCAGTATGGGTGTTGGAGAGTCAACATGTCATGTGTGATGTATAGATGTGATTTGACTGAGCAGGTCAAACGAACTAAGTTCCATTTAAAATTTCAAGTTGTGCTTCAAGAGTATAAATGAGATAATTAAGAGTATCTGAATTATAGTACGAACTAAAAATCCCAGAAATAACGTAGTTGGATCAAGAAGTATTAGGGAGACACGAACGAATATACTGTATTTGAAATTTGAAATCAAACATTCAACAAGTACAAAGAAATCATTAGTTCATTCAAACACCACATCCGCCACAGATTAAATTAGAGTCTAATTGTCTGTAATCAATTGTACGTCTTCTTAAGTTCATCCTGTGTCTGTCGGACAGTGTGTTGGATGAAAACTGGCAGTCAAAAGATCAATAATCATGCTAGTTGAACAACATGAATTTTGAGTCATGAAAATATTCAAGTCTAATGAAATTCATAGTGAGTGGTTTATTCACAACAAGACAGTTCATTTGAGGAACAGGTATTTACACTTCACATCCTATAAACATGTGGTATAAGTGCAATAATCGATTGTAATACTACTTACAAATGACTAAATGAACACTGGCAAGACATTCATTCCGACTGTTTTGAAAAATATTTGATTCTGTTAGTTCACATCAGTAGCAATCATCCTATTTAAAATGCCCAAATTGACCAAGTTGAATTGAGTGACAGATAACTTGTCAACACGCTGTGCAGTATGGGTGTTGGAGAGTCAACATGTCATGTGTGATGTATAGATGTGATTTGACTGAGCAGGTCAAACGAACTAAGTTCCATTTAAAATTTCAAGTTGTGCTTCAAGAGTATAAATGAGATAATTAAGAGTATCTGAATTATAGTACGAACTAAAAATCCCAGAAATAACGTAGTTGGATCAAGAAGTATTAGGGAGACACGAACGAATATACTGTATTTGAAATTTGAAATCAAACATTCAACAAGTACAAAGAAATCATTAGTTCATTCAAACACCACATCCGCCACAGATTAAATTAGAGTCTAATTGTCTGTAATCAATTGTACGTCTTCTTAAGTTCATCCTGTGTCTGTCGGACAGTGTGTTGGATGAAAACTGGCAGTCAAAAGATCAATAATCATGCTAGTTGAACAACATGAATTTTGAGTCATGAAAATATTCAAGTCTAATGAAATTCATAGTGAGTGGTTTATTCACAACAAGACAGTTCATTTGAGGAACAGGTATTTACACTTCACATCCTATAAACATGTGGTATAAGTGCAATAATCGATTGTAATACTACTTACAAATGACTAAATGAACACTGGCAAGACATTCATTCCGACTGTTTTGAAAAATATTTGATTCTGTTAGTTCACATCAGTAGCAATCATCCTATTTAAAATGCCCAAATTGACCAAGTTGAATTGAGTGACAGATAACTTGTCAACACGCTGTGCAGTATGGGTGTTGGAGAGTCAACATGTCATGTGTGATGTATAGATGTGATTTGACTGAGCAGGTCAAACGAACTAAGTTCCATTTAAAATTTCAAGTTGTGCTTCAAGAGTATAAATGAGATAATTAAGAGTATCTGAATTATAGTACGAACTAAAAATCCCAGAAATAACGTAGTTGGATCAAGAAGTATTAGGGAGACACGAACGAATATACTGTATTTGAAATTTGAAATCAAACATTCAACAAGTACAAAGAAATCATTAGTTCATTCAAACACCACATCCGCCACAGATTAAATTAGAGTCTAATTGTCTGTAATCGATTGTACGTCTTCTTAAGTTCATCCTGTGTCTGTCGGACAGTGTGTTGGATGAAAACTCCGTATTATCTAGAATGTGCTCATTAGTATTGGAATTAACAACCGAAATCGGAACAGACTCACCAGCTTCCTCGAATTGTATACAATCAGCATGTCGGTTTCTCACTGAAATCATTAATATTTAGAAGTTGAACCATAGATTTTCCAACACTATCCTCCCCCACGAAATAATGTTGGATCTTCATATTCCCAACTTATGAATGACGTGGCTTCATTTAAAACATATTTCTCACATTGACTAGAGTAAACATTAGAAGTGACTTTGCGATAAGGATAAACAGCAGTTGACATGGAATCATCCGAATTGTAATCAAATTCTAGCTCATTTAGTACTTGTGCATCGCATTGAACAAGTTTCCCACAAGCAACAAATGCATTATGAGCACAAATAGTATTTGATATTACATCAAGATTTGACAATTTCCGAAATGATTTTCATCAAATTTATTAAGAATGTCATTGCAAAGTGAAGGATGATTAGCGAAATCAGCATCTATCAAAACACCATCAGGTTTTCGATCATGACTAGGTTCACTCAACATATTTTCCTCACATTTGCAATGAATTTCATCAGAAATATGTGAATCATTAGTAAAGAAACCAGATTTCGTACAATAACATGCGAAATCTGATAAGTTGACTGATTATAAACTGTTGTCTTGCAAGGATTCTGAGTTTCGTTTAACTCTGAACTGCTATGTGACTCTACACTGTCTATTGCAATCGTTGATGAGAATAAGTGATCATTATAAATACTCAACCTAATAGAATCAGAATTACAACTCTTATTATTAGTTGCAATAAGATGAACATTAGTATTACAGACTGACTGAATATGTCCAATATCATCACATTAAATGCACTTGGAATTACAAAATTTACATGAATTAAAAGAGTGGAACCTGCAACTGGATAAAAATTGACTAAACTTGTGCCCATCTTCGTGAACTTCATCGCAACTCCTCAACGAATTGTAATCTGCATAACCTTGAGTATGCACTGGATTGGGATGACGTGATAATGTAGTGGAATTTTTTATATCCTCATGAATCATTTTATGAAATCTTCCTCCTTTACCGCATTCGAAAATTGTATACTTAACATAGTCTAGCAGCAGTTCCTTCAGGGTTGTATAAGAAGGCGAAATGGACTTTTCTGGTAAAGCCAGAGGTTTTAATAATTCGTGTGCTTCTTTTCCGATGAGTGTGAGGAAATGTTCCACAATATTAACATCCTCATCACCTTCCTTGCTCACAGCCCAGATTTCGAACCTTTCAAAGTAATCCTCGAAAGCATCAAAATCTGAAAATATTTTCAACCGTTCCATCATAGGATCCTGCTCACGACGCCAATATAATGTTTCGAATTATTTGAATTATAGTACGAACTAAGAGTCCCACAAATAACGCAATTGAATCAAGAAGTTCTAGATGAGCACAAAGGAATATATTGTATTCAGAATTCGAAATCAAGCATTCAACAAGTACAGAGAAATCATCAGTTCATTCAAACACGACATTATATCGAATAATCAGCGACATACCTATAATTACATCTATCTTCCTATCTATCTAACTTCTTATTCACTTAGTAATTTTGCTAGTCGTATCTAGTCAACTATAAATATATATCTACATACTTCATAATATTTTTAAAATGCCTTCAAAATGTAAGGAAAATATTATTTGGTGAATTACTATATACATACAAAACTTCATAACCTGCTTACTGTGTGTGTATTTATGTATGTAGGTTACTTTCTAGTTAGGCACATACGTATATTCATTTACAATCATTGAATTAGACTCAGAAACAATTATACATCTACGAAGTAATTACTTGTTAGATTTTGTAGAGTAACCGAAATATTATTCGACACCATTTGATTTCTCATTCCAACTATCTACAATTTAAACATGAGCAAGTTTATTTGAAAATTCAAGTATTTCTCTTCATGTATACGATCATATATCAGTTCGTTATACTCACTTTTATTTTACTTCTTATATGAATCAGTTACAGAACATAGATTTCAGTAGTATTAATCAACTCATATGTTGAATCCATTCATGTTCATTAAATAAATCATATTACATTTATAAGATGTAAACTATTCTAATGTTACTATTTATATAGTACGAACTAAGAGTCCCACAAATAACGCAATTGAATCCAGTAGTACTAGTTGAGCACACACGAATGTATTGTATTCACAATTCGAAATCAAGCATTCAACAAGTACAAAGAAATCATCAGTTCATTTAAACACCACAATTATTTTAATCGACGTGAATTCTGAAATATCATCAGCATTTATTATTGCATTCTTAAATAGCCAACAATTCAACACGTGAAGTAAAAACATTATTTTGATCGACTAACATACTGTAGTGGTAAATAAATCCTCAAAATAAATAGCCCTGTTGGTTTTCGACACTGGATCTAACCACATCAGTTTTAATGGACTCAGTTATCTGAGGGCGCTCGACCATGCATCCGCACAAAATCACGAGTGAGAACACTGTGGTCAACATCCCCTTCAATCGCTAGCCAGTCCAGATCAGTCGATCCTCGATATATTGAGAGCCTATCAAATATATCTTCGAGCCTACTCGCTTCTGTCTTTTGATTTCACTTGGTGAGTACGATTCATAGTGGAAAGTGTTACTGGTTAAAGCGTTTTTAAACTTCAAATACCTGTGGCATCTTCAATACAATTTTTCCAGAAAATTCGTTCATCGAAATATTTCAGTTTAACGGCTGCAGAATGAATGAAGATTCTACGATTCATCTAAAGTGACTGGTGTGCAACCATAACATCTTTCGAAACGCCGATTGTATTGCTTAGATACGAGCTTCTGTGGTGTTGTTATGAACTAATTGTTCCTTTGTATTTGGTGACTGTTTGATTTCGGATTTCAAATACAATATGTTTGTCCGTGCTAATCTAAAACTTCTTGGTTAAATTGCGTTTTATCTCGGAGTCTTAGTTTGCATGATAATTTAAATACTCCTAATTATCACACTGACGTCGCGATGGAGCTTTAATAGAAGAGTCGGATATACATCCAACTTCTGAAGCTTTGAAGGATTATTTGGAAAGCTTTAAAATCTGGAGAATAATCAAGAGAGATGTGAAGGCTGAGAAAATTGTGTCACATTTCCCTACATTCATCTAGAAAGAAGCATACAGATTATTAAAATCTTTGACATATCCAGAATAACATATCTCACCTTCTTATGCAACTCTTAAGAAACTACGATTAAATCATGATAGATGCACCAGTTTTGAATGTCGTCAAATAGCAAAATTTCATAAAATGACTCGTCAGAATGATCAAAGGGTTAAGTAAGACATAGTTGAATGGCAAGGACAAGCTGCCAAATGCAATTTTTGTGATCAATTCCATGTGCCGCTGTGAGATCGGTTAGTTGCACAAATAAACATACTATGTCTGGAAAGCCAGCTGTTAAAAATGCCGAACTATTCCTTTCAAGATTCTAGAACTGCATGTGTTGACTACGAAGCGGTTAATGAACTCGATATACAGTCGATGAAAATTACTAATAATTTGCTCAGTCATCACTGATGGAATACAATCTCAGGGTCGATGAAACTTGCATTCGTTTAATAGTGATTCCTATTCTCTCGAAAATGTGGAAATTGGATGAACAAGGAATTGCGAAGCAAACCATGAAGTTGAGAGTAGTTATGGTGAATGTTTATCCTGTGGCGAATTTCGTTTTCGTAATTCACGCGTATTTCGTAATGCTAAAATAGGACACATCCAATCAGTACGCAAAACTGCTATTCATTTGGCTTCAAGCAGCACTAAACCTTGTAATTTAGATCTCGTTGATTCGGGTGTTCCTAGTGACCACCATTTCAAACAGCTCCGCCTGCAGCTCTTCCAGAGTTACTGCCGGTCCCAAGCTCGGTTAAAGCAGGAGGGTTGGGGTTAGTGTCCCCATCCTGTACAAAAATAAATCGCTAAAACACGCTAACCAGAAAAGAAATAATTGAAACCATTTAAACTCTGCTCTGAAAGTTAGAAGGTCTTCATTTAGAATAATTATGACGCTCCATGGTGAAAGCCGAGTTTCCACTGAAGTCACGAGGTCGATGCCCCTTCTAACAACCAGGGCAGGAATTTTTATAGGTACATGGAACGTTCGAACAATGTGGGAAACCGGGAAGACCAGTCAAATAGCAATGGAAATGAGGAGATACAACTTAGCAGTAATGGGAACCAGCGAAACCTATTGGACCCAAACTGGACAGAAAAGGCTAGCTACGGGAGAGATGCTGCTATAGTCCGGTCACGAAGAGGAATATGCTCCACACACTCAGGGAGTCGCTCTAGTGCTGTCCAAAGTAGCACGAAATGCACTTGTGGGATGGGAATCTCACGGATCCAGAATCATCAAAGCATCATTCAAAACAAAGAAGGAGGGGATCACAATGAATATTATCCAATTTTATGCACCCACGACATTGAAGATGAATTCTACGAGCGGCTGCAATCAATCATAGAGGAGTGCCCGAGAAAGGACCTCACCGTTCTGATGAGGGATTCAAGCGCCGAAGTCATAATAGATAACACCGGATATGAAGATATTACGGGACGACATGGACTGAAAGAAAGAAACGAAAATGGAGAGAGATTTGCAAATCTATGTGCATTCAACAAATTGGTCATAGGAGGCACAATATTTCCACACAAGCGTATACACAAGGCTACATGGATCTCACCGAACCACACTACAGAGAACCAGATAGATCATATTTGCATCAATAAAAATCCCGAAGGACAATGGAAGATGTGAGAACCAGGAGAGGAGCTGACATATCTTCAGATCATCACCTAGCTGTGGCCAATTTAAAACTGAAGCTAAAGAAGAACTGGACAACTGGACAAACAGCACTACAAAGGTTCAATACAGCCTTCCTTTAAGATACTGACAAACTCAGTGAATTCAAGATAGCTCTCAACAACAGGTTCCAAGCCTTACAGGATCTACTGAAGGAATAAGAAACTACTATGGAGGGCAACTGGAAAAGTATCAAAGAAGCATTAACTTCAACGTGTCAAGAGGTTCTGGGCCTAAAGAAGCATCATAATAAGGAATGGATCTCCATAGAAACACTGGACAAGATCAAAGAAAGGAAGAACAAGAAGGCTGCAATTAACAACAGCCGAACATGAGCAGAGAAAGTTCAAGAACAAGCTAAATACATAGAAACAAACAAGCAAGTGAAGAAAAGCATTAGAGCCGACAAGAAGAAATACGTGGAAGAACTAGCAACGATGGCAGAAAAAGCTGCTAGAGAAGGAAATATGAAACAAATTTACGATACAACGAAGAAACTATCAGGGAAATACAGAAAACCAGAGAGACTGGTCAAGGACAAAGAAAGCAGGCCAATCAATGAAATTCAACAACAGTGAAACAGATGGGTAGAGTACTTCGAGGAACTCCTGAATAGGCCGGCTCCAATGAATCCACCGGACATCGAAGCAGCACACACAGATCTTCCTATAGATGTCAATCCACCAACGACGGAAGAAATTAGAATGGTCGTCAGACAAATCAAGAACGGGAAATCAGCAGGATCCCACAACATACCAGCTGAAGCACTGAAGTCAGACGTCGAAGTAACCACAAGCATGCTTTATCTTCTATTCAGAAAGATTTGGGGGAGGAACAAGTGCTGATGGACTGGAAAGAAGGACACCTCATCAAGATTTGAAAGAAAGGAGATTCGAGCAAATGTAAAAACTACAGAGGCATCACACTACTGTCAATACCAGAGAAAGTCTCTAACAGAGTTTTGCTGGACCGGATGAAGGATGCAGTAGACGCCCAACTTCGAGATCAACAGGCTGGATTCCGTAAGGATCGGTCGTGCACAGGTCAAATTGCAACACTACGGATCATCGTCGAACAATCAGTTGAGTGGAACTCGTCACTATACATCAACTTCATTGATTATGAAAAGGCACTTGACAGTGTAGATAGGAGAACGTTATGGAAACTTCTTCGACACTACGCAGTTCCTGAGAAGATTGTCAATATTATCCGAAACTCATATGACGGACTGTAGAACTATGGTCTACTATGATATTAGTACTGCTCTAATAGTAGACCTCATCCTAAATTTGTAGATTTGTCATGATATAACTGCCTAATCTATAAGATCTTACGTGGAAGTCACACCATCGACTACACCAACTCACCGTATCGTAACAACTACCAATACATGACGAAGAACAAGCTTAGGCTAGAGAAAGAACAATATATTTAATATGAATAAAAGATGTAAGGTAATATTCAGCAGAGACCACGCCTGCATGGTCGAGCCATGCCATCCGATCAACTCCAGTCCATTCAATTCATTGTACGCGCTTTCTCCATTGTTAGGTATTTCTACGCGTTAAATATTGAGTATCTATTTTCTGAGTAGTCTCGTGTTCAGCTTTGTGGATTGTGCGGTTATTGTTCAATGCCACTCCACTACTCTCCCATCAGAATCAACGTGATGTTGGTTCGATACCGAATTGGATGGGATCGTCGTGCGTTGAAGGTTACCAAGACTAGGAAGAATCCCCCGGGTAATGATAAGCTGAAAGATAAATCAAAAAGGCGGCAGCATCTGGTCGGGAAATACATGTAATAATTTTTTAAAAAAAATCTGCCTTCATGCTTGACACGCTTAAAATGACAATTTGGGTGAAGATTATTTGAGCTATAAAAAAATGGGATTACAGTAATAATAATAATACAATGCGTGTTACTAGCCGTTGGTTAATAACTTGACGTATAGGCAGTAAGTATTTTGTGTTTAGAAATATTAAAGTAATGAATATCGTAGAAATGTTAATATTGGTATTAGTTTCGGTTTAAATTATGAAACCAATTAACAATTATGCCGGTAACCCGTCCATATGTGATTTCCAATTGCATCTGTATTAGTAGGCTAACTGAAAGAACAAAAGTATTACCATGGAAAAGAATTCCAACTAGTGTTCCAGTTAGTTTGATACGGTTTATTTAGTTACGGGGAGATTTTCTCAACCTCATTTTTACTTGACCGTGATAGAATTTATTAATACTACTAATACAGATGAATGGTTATTAAAACAAAATTTCAATACATGAGTGATAATTATATGAATTTTGGACAGATAGTTAAGAACAAATCGTTAAACATGAGTGTATTCGTAAGAGACATGCTCTAGACTCAATGTTCTGAGTTGCCATAGACTGTTTATACATATTTATACCTGACGGCTGATTGGGCATACAAGTTAGTTGCAAGTATACAGTTTGTCATAAGGCGGAATACGATTCAATTGAGATATAGTGGTTATAAGTTATTGAAATCAGTTAGGCCTGTGTCATATTACGAAGTGATGTGGTGCTGCAAGATGTATTTAGCTAAATAAGCTTTTACAAGATGATTAATAATGAGTGATGCTCATGTGGTTATCAGGGAGAACATAAGTTGTAACCAAGGGGAGTACACTCCCAACTCATGTCTATGATAATAGCTTGAACCTTAGTCAGTGTTGGGGTAAATTCGACATTGATGTTTTCAGTTTGCAGGAGATTTGCTCGACTGCTTATACTGATTATTTGCATGCGTGGTTGTGTCGCCAAACCATCAATTAGACTGACAAGGTTTTGAGATATTTACTTAATGAGCAACTGAGAGAGAAACATACTGTAATCATCTGTGATGGATAAAGATACCAAGAAAACAACATTTAATGGTAATTATAAGTCAATTTGTTGACCGATTTCGTTAATAGTTTCATTAATTTTATCAATCATATTACGTGATTGTCAAGTCATGACAATGCTTTATGACGATATCCTGAAACTATTAAATTTAACTAGTTATAGTGTTGATTGAGGATTAGCCAGTGGAAAATAGGTATTTTTGCTTTAGGTGATTCAAAATTATCGGAAATTTGTAGTGTTACAGAATCCGAGACGCCTAATTTAATTATAAATTTTAATTCAGAAAGATTCGCTTAGTGTTAATTCTAGTAGGCTACGGAGTTTTGATTTTGAACGTTTGTTTAGCCAACAGCTACCTGGGGATTTAGTTATTTTACTAGTGCAGTTGATAGTACCTAAATTTGTAATCTAATTATCTAAACCATGTCTGCATTGTAGGCTGCTGCTATGAAAAACCAATCCATAAACCCAAATACGATTAGCAACAACGACTATGATGGGTTTATTGATAAATGTTAAAGGCGATTCAGACGATTTCTAAATTTAGAAGACATGAAGATATACTGTAACGTATGTACGGGCCAGGTTAACAAGCAGGTTGTTGACGTATATGACAATTAAAAAATAATGAACACGACCAGGCTGCTTATGAAACTTCAGGCAGGAATATGACGCGTTATAAACATTCCATAAGAAGTTACTGCATTCAGCCTAGAGACACTTACAAATATATGACAAAAGCAACTGGAAAACATATATATGTTCAGTACAAAAAGTCATTAAGTAAGATAGTTGAACTCACCTGGATTATTTCTAAAAATTAGATTATTCAGTGGACGACATATATAACGCCATTCGTAAGAAGTAGTAATCATCCAAAAGTATCCAGAATAAAACATGCAGTATGGCAATTAATTCCAGGGTGCTTGATGGTGTTGACGTTTCTGCCACTCACTCGGATTAGAACAATCGAATGAATTCACCTAATTGTGTGGTTGTTATTGAACGAGCCATCTAAAATGACCTTATGATTGCAGAAAACCTATAGATGAAACTCACCGTATGTTTTTGGAGAAGTGTCATCCTTGTTGTTTGGCAATGGAACTCGAGAATTTGAAATTAGGCAGGCAGTGGTCGGAAGAAAAGATATTACAGGATAGTGCATAGTTTAAAACAGGATGAGGTGTTAGGTGAAGGAACACTGATAATTAGATCCCGATAACTATTTAGTCCTTGATTGCATTGTTAGTCAATGTATACTTAGGCTATTTGCAGGTCATATTTGCTAGAGCTTGATGTTTAAACAAGTCTATGTCGCTGAAGCAGTTAAATGCTATTAAAGCTTGTTAACGAACCATCAAAGCTAATTAGTTGATATAGATGATCAAATTTTATTATCGATTAAGCTAGTAAGTTATGTGAACTACTCAATATAACATTACGATAATACATGTGAGCATTAATCAGGACTGTTGGAATATTCGGTTACCATAAGTACAAAATAAATCAAGAAATTCAGAATGGGAATAAGATTAACAATTATAGGTTGCGTTTCTCTGGTCGGGCTTACCAATGTAGAACTATGGTCTACTATGATATTAGCACTGCTCTAATAATAGACCTCATCCTAAATTTGTAGATTTGTCATGATATAACTGCCTAATCTATAAGATCTTACGTGGAAGTCACACCATCGACTACACCAACTCACCGTATCGTAACAACTACCAATACATGACGAAGAACAAGCTTAGGCTAGAGAAAGAACAATATATTTAATATGAATAAAAGATGTAAGGTAATATTCAGCAGAGACCACGCCTGCATGGTCGAGCCATGCCATCCGATCAACTCCAGTCCATTCAATTCATTGTACGCGCTTTCTCCATTGTTAGGTATTTCTACGCGTTAAATATTGAGTATCTATTTTCTGAGTAGTCTCGTGTTCAGCTTTGTGGATTGTGCGGTTATTGTTCAATGCCACTACAGGACTACAGTGCAAAATCGTGCATGGAGGATAGCTGACAGATGCATTCAAAGTAAGGACCGGAGTCACAGAAGGCTATCCACTCTCTCCCTTCATCTTTCTTCTGGTGGTCGACCGGATTATGTGGACCTCGACATCTGAGGAAAAACGGCGAATACAATGGTCAGCTCAAAATCAATTAGACGACTTGAACTTCGCAGATGACCTACCCCTCCTATCGCATGCACACGAACAAATGCAGATGAAGACAGCCAGTGTAGTAGTAGTCTCCGCATCAGTAGGCCTCAGCATTCACAAGGAGAAAATCAAGGTCGTGAATTTCAAAACGAAGAATAGCAATCCAATCACTCTTGATGGAGAAACTCTGGAAGATGTAGAATCCTTCACATACCTAGGAAGCATCAACGATGAACAAGGAAGTTCAGATGCAGATGTAAAGGCGAGGATTGGCAAAGAAAGGACCGAATTCCTACAAGTGAAGAACATATGGAACTCAAAACAAATTTTAACCAATATCAGAGTGAGAATCTTCAATACGAACGTCAAGACAGTCAGTTCATTGTACAGAGCTGAAACTTGTAGAACTACAACAACCATCATCAAGAAGATTCAAGTATTTATAAATAGCTATCTACGCAAGATACTCAACATCCATTGGCCGGATACCATCAGCAACGACCTTTTGTGGGAGAGAACAAACCAGCCGAAGAAGAAATTAAGAAAAGGCGATGGAAATGGATAGGACATACACTACGCAAATCGTCAAACTGCATCACGAGGCAAGCCCTGACTTGGAATCCTGAAGGGAAGAGGAAAAGAGGAAGGCCAAAGAACACATTACGTCGGGAAATAGAAGCAGATATGAAAAGGATTAATGACGACTGGAAAGATCTGGAAAGTACTTCCCAGGACAGGGTTGGATGAAGTGTACCGGTGAGCGGCCTATGGTCCTTCACGAGGAGTAACAGGCTTAAGTAAGTAAGTAATTAAGTAACCACTTCAAAAGCTATTGCTTATATTCAAAAGCGATTATATACATCCCATGATTCATTTCATGACTTAATTGTAGACACAAACAGTATAGAGTCCACTATTTCATTCAAGAACAGGAATTCTTTAGATCTTATCGTTGTGGTTCGACCCACTGAAGTCTCAATATCGAGGATTACTGGACGCAGACTGCCAACACGAGGATACTGTGAGTTGTTAATAAGAGATGATAATTCTTCATACATGCCTCGTGAAGTTTTAGAGAAACAGGACTATCAATACTGGGTGTAAAAAATTTGAAAAGTCTTAAAGTGGAGTTGTATTTACTCGTTTCTAAAGAAAATTCAGATGCTTCACCTAATGATTTGATATCTGCGTGTGCTAAGTGAAGTGGAGATATGATCATTTAGCCTATAACACTTCAGGTACAGGGTGGTACAGTCTTTCTTAAAAGACGAATAACTCGTTATGGTCGTCAGGAAACATTACATTAGACATTGAACGATTTGTGTACGGAAGGTATAATTGAACCGATTCATTCTTCAGCATGGAGTACACCTAATGTTACGCCATCGGAGTCGGATGACAAGACCCCTAGAATATGTGGTGACTTTGGATTAACATTGAACTCCCGTTTGTTGAAACAAACGTGCACGACGGTAGAGGCTGAAGATATTCTAAATCGACTTCATGGTTCTAAAGTGTTCTCGAAGGTTGACTTAGAAGATGCTTATCTTCTAATCTTTTTGATAAATCTTCATCTATTTTGACAACATTTAATACTTCTATTGGGCCGTTCAGAAACAACTTCCTTCCATTTGGTCTAAGTTGTTCTTCAGCCGCATTTTGAGAAGTTGTGAATAAGGTAGTCAGTGATCTAGACGGTGTTGAAGTTTATCAAAATGATATCGTTGCTTATCGGTATGATAAAACGGCTCACGACCAGAGACTTATTGCTTTATTGCGTCGTTTAATTGAGAATATCACGGTAAATACAAATAACTATTCATTTCGTGTATGTCTTGGATACCTTGTTGATGGTAATGGTTTTAGAACAGATATGAAACGCCTAGCTCCACTGATAAATCCACCGTCCCCGAAAAATCTTACAGAACTACCTTCACCAGTGGGTGATTCCCAATACTATTCTCGTTTTGTTCATAATTTTTCTTGTCATGCCAATTGTTTATTTAGTATTTTGACATCCAGTTTAATCAAATGGTCTGAGGAACAAGAGTCATTCTTACGAAGTCTAGTAAGGTTTCTTCAAAGTGATGCTATCCTTCGAACGTACTCACCCAGTGTACATCCTTTACTTATTACTGATGCATCATCTATGGGTATTGGCTCAGTTTTGGAGCAGAAAGGTAGACCAGTTATCTGTGTTTCACTCAGAATTGCTGTTACTGAACAAGGTTATTGACAAACTGAGCTAGAAACATTAGCTGTGTCTTGGGCCGCTAAAAGAATCCATAATTATTTATTCAGAAAGAAATTCGCTATTGTTACTGATCACGGTACTTTAAAGCTCATTTATCATCTTGAAAATTCCTTAGCACGCTACTCAGCTGCTATGGTTCAACGATGGAGTATTGCTTTGAGTGCCTATGACTATACGGTTCAGCATAGGATTTTTCGTTCGAATATAGCGTATTCGGAATCTGTAGAAGTTACATATTATCGTGAAAATAGTCTTCGGCCAGTCATGAGGATTGTGGTGAAGGATGTCGGGAAATCTGTGATGCGAACTCTAGATATCAATGACTTAAGTATACACAACCGACATTTTGATCAAACACAATTCCAGGAACCCAGTGTGTATGTTCTAATTTTCGTTAATATTTCTAGTACTAATGAGTACATTCTAGATAGTGGAGTCTATATCCAATACACAGGATGAACTTAAGGAGAAGAAATAAAATTGATTACAGAAACTTAGACTTCAATCTAAACTGTGGTGGATGAGGTCTTTGTATGGACTAACGATCCCTGTGTACTTGATGACTGCCTGATTTCATATTCCAAATACAAAACGTTCGTCCGTGCTCATCTGATACTCATTGGTTTAATTGCGTTGCATCTGGGATTCTTATTTTGTACTATAATTCAAGTACTCCTAATTGTCATAGTTTCTTATGAAATACATATCCGTCTATATCAATGAGTGTTCGAATGATTCTTATTTTACTATGGCTGATAAGGAAACCAAATAAAATGGTTGTAGCTTTTGCTCAGTAAACAATGAAGGTATTTTAGATTTTAACATGTTCTCATTGAGAAAAGCTTGAAATTGCAGTCACATGAATGGTTATTATTAGGATATCCTCTATTGTTCTTGTCAGTTTGAACTTCAAGACAGATGAAGAACTACTAATGGTATCGTAAAAGTGAACTGCCTTCTTAAAAAGGAAGTTCCTTTCTTCGGAATATTAAACTTTTAATTGGATCGTGTTAGATTCGTTAACCTGGAGGATACTACTGATTCGACTTACTCGGAACGGAACGAGGGCTCAGGATTCAGAGACTCAATAGACTATTGTGGTCCATTGTCTTCGACAAAGCTAACTCGATCAAGAAGTCTTGATAAGGCGTAAAAAGTGTATTCTACAAGCAACAGCAGATACCAAGCCAGGTCAGGCAGTTCAGGTCAAGCATACAAGTCTAGCGTATTTACACAAATATATATCGATTTTGTCATAGGAAATTTTTAAACAATAATCAATGTGTCATCAATTGTCTACTATTTAAAAATTTAATCGATAAGTTCATCAACTGACTGCCATTCAAATATTTAAACATTTAATCGATAATTTAATCGATATGATAAAATTACAAAATATGAGTTTTGGGGATATGTCGTCCCCAACAGATCGGTGAGTAATAAATACAAAACTGTACATGAGTAGAACATAAACTCATGTAAATAATATTTATTACATTTTGATTTGGAAATTAGAATTAATGAGAATTACGTTTGTAATAACCTCAATATTGTTTAAAGCGTTAATTTGGACTTGACAATAAATTTCGGTTGAAACAAAAGTTCTTATTCGGCAGTTTCAACAAAGCCGTCAAAATCTTTGTTTTACCTATTGGGTTGTTTTTGAATATAAATAATATATTTGTCTGAGAAAAAAAATCAGTTATAATGAATTCGTTTAGAAAAAATGGTGTAAGATATCTGGTGTTCAGTAGCAGTCCTCAATATAGACAAAGAGAAAAATCCTAACGATTATATTGAAGATCTTATCGGTTGAACGAATTAATCACACTTCAAACTACAGGCATTAGTGTGAACCTCAATAATATTTACTCAAGTAGATCGCTCAAGTATTCATTCACTTTCTTATTTTGTATAGATATTACATTTCCTATTATTTTGTATTGAATGTTGAAAAACGCTGTGTGTTTGAAAAATATAACCGCTCTTTCCAACAGTTCTGTCTCACGATCAAAATAAAGACCTATTCAACAATAGTCTGATTTCTTCTATCGATGGAACGAGGGGTAACCAACGGCATGAAAAGCTGTTCAAATTTACTGACTAAAAGGTGTCTTTATTTGTAGTTCAAGTGAATTCTAGTTGCATTTTGGTGATTTGTCAACAATGAGGTTGGATAAATTAACACAAGTATGAAAGTGGTATTTTGGACTATGGATCACCACTTAACTGAACATGAATTTAGCATTTATCTCGCCTTAAGTTTGTAGGCTACACTAAGGGATGTTAAACAGTTACAAGACCATTCCAAAATATCCTAAGAATCTTCTTCATTTTTTGTTTTTAATGCATCTCAAACAGTTGCCAGGTATGGAGATTCAGACCATACTGTTTACAATAATAATAAATATTAATCTTTTGTAAACCCACAATTCTCAGCCGATAATTTTGAATAATTTCGCTACCTCGTTTCAGGTGTCGTCTTATAGCAATTCTAAGCAATCCAAGATAAGCGCTTCTTGATGTAATCAATCTGGCACTGTTTAATGTCCGTCCGGCATTGACTTAAATAGTTCTCCTGACAAATTTCAATTATTTGTTAACATACATACAAATTGTGTTTTTGACATTCCTTGGTTGTTAAGCACAAGTAAATATCACAATCATTATTTCTGTTTCCATTATTCGATTATTATCATTTCGTCCTCTTCATAATAATGCTGACTGTAAGGACTTTTTAGATGACGACTGGTTAATTCATTGTGAACATTAGGGTTTCTGACCGTGAAATGAATCAACACAACTATTCAGTACATAATAACTTCCAAATATTCTTGCTTATAATCGTCAACACATTCAATTGAAAAACGTTTTCAAACCTTCATATAATATAGACACAGAGGTAAGCAACATTCATTTATATTCATCGAAAAGTGGAAGAAAGACGAAGGCATGTGATATTCGATAAAGAAATTCATTAAAAATTCATACATTAATTCATAACTGAAAATGGCAAAAGAAAAGAGTCATATAGCCAGGCTACCTTCAACTGGCACAGTCAGTCACATGAAATTCACTGTGCCTCAATGCAATTATGTCTAGTACCTCATCTGGTCTGCAAGTAAGTACGGACAATAAATGTTGAAATCGGAAGGCACGTTTGGTGTAGTGTAGTGTAGTGTAGTGTAGCATAGCATAGTGTAGTGTAGTGTAGTGTAGTGTAGTGTTGTTTAACTTAGTTTTGTTAAAAGAATCAAAGCGCAATATATTTGGTAGTTTGGAATAGATGATTATTTGGAGTGAGATTGTGGAAGCTGTGTGTAATGCATTGGCCCATCTATGGACACGAGACTTGAAGGTGGAGTTGGAGTTTTGTAAACTTGTACAAAGGGAGTGCGAATTGCGCCAGATCATGTGTGAATTGACGGTCGACAGAACAATGCCTGATAGACTCAGAACATCAGTTGGCGACCAAGTAGGTGTTTCAGTCAACATGTTAAACATTCAAATTCCAATGTTATTTTAGTGTCATGAAGATGCACCATACCAAATCGACTGATCACAACTCGTCTCCTGTCGGATCAGCACTCAATTGAATTTTGTCACACGGACACATCAACTCATCAGTCGATCAGCATTTCCACATAGGAGGTAGCACAATAGTGCTCCTATCTTCTTACTCTCCCACTTATTTGTTGCATCCATCTGTGTGTCTGTGTGTGTTTGTTTCGGAATGACTATCTGTCTGTCAATCTGCTGTCTGTCTGTCTGTCTGGCTGGCTGACTGACTGACTGGCTGGCTGGCTAGCTGGCTGGCTGGCTAGCTGGCTGGCTGGCTAGCTGTATATCCGTCTGTTTCTCTGTTTATGCTCAGTGCGAGTGGAAATTACATTGGTGAATCAACGCATCGTGTGCATCGCCTGTGCATTGATCAGGCACATTTATCTCACTTGCAATGTCCGATAAGCAATCATTGTATTCGTCAGCACATTTGAAGGGAACTTTGAATGGGTTGACCACACTGACATTGGTGTCGGAGCAGAGCGATCAGTCGTTGTGTAGAACGATCGATGTCAGTGACAATGTTGTGCGAGTATTGTGAAAGTGTTGAGTATGCGAGAGACGGACGGTGTTCTCACTGACGGCTAGGTGACAGTTGTTGATGATAGAAAGATCGTCGCGATGGCCGAGTGGTTAAGGCGTTGGACTCGAAATCCAATGGGGTTTCCCCGCGTAGGTTCAAATCCTGCTCGCGACGAACTTTTACCACTCCAGTCCATAGATCAACTCTGTCAACGCATAACTGTTGATTAAGATTGCCCATTGGTCATGTGTTCACGTGCAATTTACTCCAGACTGATCCACCTGCTACTAATACTGCTACAACCAGATCTACATCTACTAGTGGTAGTCATAAGGATGCGGTCGGTTGGCCTGGTTATCATGCACTTCCTCTGTATGTTCATGTTGAACACGAAGTGCTGAATATGCACATTGTCTGTCATATCTGATGCAGACATTGGCCAGTCAGTGTTTCCGTTTGTACTGGTGTGTGCGTGTTTAGATGAACGTGATTGAGTTCGCGTCTGTGTGCATAAGTGTAGTGTCAGGAGTGGGATTCGAACCCACGCCCACAGAGTGGACTGCGACCTAAACGCAGCGCCTTGGACCGCTCGGCCATCCTGACCACCATTTTGTATCACTGAGGACAGCCAAATTGTATTTAGGACAAATTACAGAATTACTTGGTAAAATAGAAAAACCACATAGTAAATCGTTAATTTGCAAAATATCATTCTATCATATCAAACCGTGCTGTTGCTGTTGCAAAAATCAATACATTGTCTCGCATTTCATTGGTCATGCGATTTCTAACACATTCCATTGTTTTCTCGCTTTCTTTTCTTGATCTTCTCCATCTTCTGCTGCCAGACATTACGTTCTTTTGACTCACGTTATATACTACTTATATCAATATAAGTAGCACGCACCACACTCATCCCCCTTTTTAACAAGTTGCTGTCGTAATCTTTCTGATCTCCGTACCTCTGTGTTCTTTGATGCTTTTCGTGATTCACACTCATGATGATCTTGAAACCATCTCTGTAGTTGACTAGCATTTACGCGCTTTTGCTTGTATTCTCTCCGGATCGTGTAGACCGAGCCGCGTCTCTCCGTGATAACATTCGGTCTTTCCCATTTTGGGGCCAGCTTCCCCGACCCTGCTCCCCCTGCTATGTAGCTTTTCCGTTCTCTACACTTTACTAGGTCCCCCACTGCAAAGGGTTTCCACGTTCTCCTCTGTTGTTCTGCCTTCTTTGTGTCTGATATTTGTTTCTTTTCCACGTTCCTTATTGCCTCTCTCCTCTCTTTTCTTAACCTTGTTGTCGTCCACTTCTGTTGTTGTGGCCAGGTCTTATTATGCATTGGAAGTCGTGGTTGTCTGCCATACATGAGCAAGAAAGGTGACTTCTTGGTTGTTTCTCTCTGTAAGCCCGTTTGTCTGAGGATGATACGGTGTAGTTCGTATTCTCTTGATGCCAAACTGCTTTAAACGGGCTTTAAACTCGTCACTTTCAAAACAGGGACCCTGGTCAGTTAATATCATCTTCGGTATTCCGTGACACGCTTCAAAATGCCGGATTACCACCTCGGTCACTGTCCTTGCCCGCTGGTCTGCAATGTGTACGGCATCTACCCAACGTGTAGCATGTTCCGTCATCACTAACAGGTACTGGTTACCGCTCGCCGTCTGTGGAAACGGTCCCATCACATCCACCGACCATAGATCACCGACTGCGGTTACTGGGATTGACTGTAATGGCGGTTGTCTGTATCGATCGCTTTTCATTAGCTGACACTGCTGGCAGGTTGACACGTATTCAGCCACATCGTCTCTCATGCTCAGCCAGTATGAACTTTGTCGTAGTAAGTCCGTCGTCCTTGCGATGCCTGTATGTGCTACCTGGTGACACTCGTGTATCACTTTACGCCGCCAGTCTTTCGGGATCACCGCCACCCAATTCTCATCATCGTCCTGCCAGGTCAGCACTCCATATGAGTTCACTCTCAGTCGTTCCTTTTGCCGAAGCAGCGTTATTACCTCCTTGTCCATTGTTCGTTTATCTACGTCTGCTCCCTCTTTTATCACTCTGATTACCTCTCGAAGGTTAGGGTCAGCTTTCTGCTGCCGGACGAGTTCTAATGGGTCTCCCTCTAAACTATTCACCGCGTATGCTGTTAATGGCAGGTCGGCTTCAATGTCTGGTCTTGACAAGTAATCTGCCATTACGTTTTCTTTTCCTGGAACATGGCCGATACTGAAATCGTATTCTTGCTGGCGTATCATCCATCGCGCCAACTTCCCTCGGGGGTCTCTTGCTGTTTTCAACCACTGCAGGGGTTTATGGTCCGTCTCAATGTAAAATCGTCTACCTAAAATGTATGGTCTCCATTTTTCCACTGCCCACACGATCGCTAAACACTCCTTTTCGATGGTTGAATACTTCTGTTCAGCAGGTGTGAGGACGCGACTCGCGTATTCCACCACTCTATCAGCCTGACTCAACACATCACCTATACCATGATCACTCGCGTCTGTGGCCACTGTGAACAGTCTTCCCGGTTCAGGCAGTCTGAGCGTCATCTGGCGATCGTCTAGCATGTTTTTGATTGGGTTGAACGTTTGTTCGGCAGTCTCAGTCCACGTAAACTTGGTGCTGCTCAATAACTTATATAAGGGTGCTGCTATTTCGTTGAAATTCTTGACAAACCGACTGTAGAACGCCGCTCTTCCCAGGAACTGTCTCAACTTCCTTTTCGAATTAGGTACTGCAATATTTTTTATGGTAAGAATTTTCTCCGGCAATGGTTTTATTTCTCCATTTCCCACTTTATGTCCCAACAATGTGACGCTACTTTTCGCTATCTGCGACTTGTCCTTATTGATCCGAAGTCTAAATTCGTCAATTCGCTTTAAGACCGCTTCCAGATGCTTGATGTGATCTGTTTCTGTTTGACTGTACACAACTACATCGTCGCCATATACCTCGACATTATCTAGATTCTTGAGCAGTGTCATTAATCTTCTGAACGTGAACGGTGCACCCGCCTACCCGAACGGCATTCGTTTAAATTGATACTGTTTATCACGTACAGTAAACGCTGTCTTGCTCCGATCACTCTGTTTTATAGGCAGTTGCCAATAACCTGACCGTAAATCCAGCACTGTAAACACCGTGGCATTCTGTAGCCGATCTAATGTTTCCACCACTGTTGGCATTGCACAAGGCTTCAGGTCTGTTATATTATTCAATTCTCTAAAGTCGACACAAAATCTATACTTTCCATTTGGTTTCTTTACCAAGAGTACCGGCGAGCTATATGGGCTGTCCGCTTCCTCAATTATACCTTCTTTTAACATTTCCTGGACCTGACGATTTACCTCGGCCTCTAAATGCACCGGGACACGACGTGTTGCAAATATATTTACTCGACTGTTCTTTATCGGTATTTCGTGCTTTACTCTGTCACAAAATCCATACGGCTCCCCATCTCCAGTGAATAGTTTCGCATACTTTTTGCATAACTCGTGAATGTTTGGTTTCTTTGACGAGACATCCGCTGCGACTCTTATTTCAGCCACTTCGCTACTTTCATGTATTGTCAATGAACCATATTTCGTGACCACCTTACCGCTTCTTAAGTCAACTATCGCTTTTACTTCTCTTAGGAAATCTGCTTCTAATATTGGTCTCGATAAGCTTGTGGTTACGACGAACAGAAAATTTATCTCAGCATCCCCCACTTTTACGATACTGTTAGATACGACAAACACCTCTAACATATGGCCCCCTATCGTGTGGACAGCTAATGTACACGGCTTGATTCTCTTACATTGCTCTTTTCCTATTACCGATACTGCTGCACCTGTATCGATCAGACAAACTAAATCTCGCTCATTTATGTTCACTCTCGTTTATACTGCCCCTCTGTCTACTAACGCAACAATCCCCAGATTCCTAGGATAGAAAGAACAATCGTTGTGACGTCTAACATATCTGCGTCTTCGTCTTGTTGGACAGTTTATCTTCCAATGCCCTGTGCCTCCACAAGCGTAACATTTATCGTTCCTTTTATTGTTCACTCGTATTGCTGCAATCTCACGGTCCAGCTCCTCAATCTTATTCTCGACATTACTCATCTTCTGTTTTCCGCACCCGACCGGAGCTACTGTTCGCGTCATCAGTTGACGAGTCACCTTCGCCAGTTCACTGATATCCATCGGTTGCGCTGCGTTCACCAGTTTCAGCTGTTGTGAGACGGTGGCAGGCACACTTTTGATAAACTGTGACCCCAACAACTGTGCCTCCGACTCCTCATCCAGACTCGGCAGCGCACGGCGTAACAATCTGGTAAGCTCCACAGCCAGCACAAGTAGGTCACCATCGACCGGCAACTTCGCCAACCGAAACTTCTGCAGCGCGTCCTCTCTGTCCACTGGGCTGTCAAACTCCGCCGCCAACCGCACCATGACTGTCTCCCATGTAAACTTCCCCCAAGCTCCGTCCAAGCTGTCATACACAGCCTTCGCCCTGCCTCTCAGCAGCGTCCCCAGAACCATCAACTTCGCCTTCGGCTCCATCACTCCCACCAGCCACCCCACGGCCTCAAACTCCTTCAGGAAGCTCAGGACATCTACGTCCTCAAAATCATTCGGGCATGAAATCATCATCCTAAGTGGAGGCAGCGACACCAAATGTAGTGAAGAAGAACACGGGTGAGGACAGCCAAATTGTATTTAGGACAAATTACAGAATTACTTGGTAAAATAGAAAAACCACATAGTAAATCGTTAATTTGCAAAATATCATTCTATCATATCAAACCGTGCTGTTGCTGTTGCAAACATCAATACATTGTCTCGCATTTCTTTGGTCATGCGATTTCTAATACATTCCATTGTTTTCTCGCATTATTTTATTGAACTTCGCAATCTTCTGCTGCCAGATATTACGTTCAATTGACTCACGATATATACGAATATATCAATATAAGTAGCACGCACCACAACACCAATTCACACAAATCACACCATTATTAAACAATTCAAACAACCTTCCATATCAAGCACAATTCAAACCAACCTCTTACGAGATGAATCTGTCACAAATCAGCCTCATTCAAACACATCACTGTGGACATTCTCTCACATGTTCACATCACTCTCCACAACTAGTTCCAACTAATCGATCACCGCATCCATGCACAGAAACTCCTCCACCTGACTGGCTTCAGTGCACATCAATCAGCACACACCATTCAATTCGACGTGATCATCGTTAATTACTCAGTGTTTCACTTGTAGACTTCCTCATCAAATTTTCACCATAATCCACCTGCAATCCATTGGGCACCAGCTGTCAGTCGGTGCTGATGACGACCACCTCCACAACAACAACAACAACAAAAACAAAAACAACAACAACCGATGACTACGCTCTGTCGACAGACAAATTTATGAGGTCAGTCACCAGTCACAGATTGATGCTGTCTGAATGCTATGCTCGAGAGGGATGTTCCTCATTTGTAGACACATGAAGAACACAACGCGTAGAACACACTCACCACTAAACAATGAGGACATGTTAACCATGTCCACTACAACATAACCATCTGGTCGTGCCATCATCAACTGGCACAGTCAGTCTCATGAAATTCACTGTGCCTCAATGCAATTATGTCTAGTACCTCATCTGGTCTGCAAGTAAGTACGGACAATAAATGTTGAAATCGGAAGGCACGTTTGGTGTAGTGTAGTGTAGTGTAGTGTAGCATAGCATAGTGTAGTGTAGTGTAGTGTAGTGTAGTGTAGTGTTGTTTAACTTAGTTTTGTTAAAAGAATCAAAGCGCAATATATTTGGTAGTTTGGAATAGATGATTATTTGGAGTGAGATTGTGGAAGCTGTGTGTAATGCATTGGCCCATCTATGGACACGAGACTTGAAGGTGGAGTTGGAGTTTTGTAAACTTGTACAAAGGAAGTGCGAATTGCGCCAGATCATGTGTGAATTGACGGTCGACAGAACAATGCCTGATAGACTCAGAACATCAGTTGGCGACCAAGTAGGTGTTTCAGTCAACATGTTAAACATTCAAATTCCAATGTTATTTTAGTGTCATGAAGATGCACCATACCAAATCGACTGATCACAACTCGTCTCCTGTCGGATCAGCACTCAATTGAATTTTGTCACACGGACACATCAACTCATCAGTCGATCAGCATTTCCACATAGGAGGTAGCACAATAGTGCTCCTATCTTCTTACTCTCCCACTTATTTGTTGCATCCATCTGTGTGTCTGTGTGTGTTTGTTTCGGAATGACTATCTGTCTGTCAATCTGCTGTCTGTCTGTCTGTCTGTCTGGCTGGCTGGCTGACTGACTGGCTGGCTGGCTGGCTAGCTGGCTGGCTGGCTAGCTGTATATCCGTCTGTTTCTCTGTTTATGCTCAGTGCGAGTGGAAATTACATTGGTGAATCAACGCATCGTGTGCATCGCCTGTGCATTGATCAGGCACATTTATCCCACTTGCAATGTCCGATAAGCAATCATTGTATTCGTCAGCACATTTGAAGGGAACTTTGAATGGGTTGACCACACTGACATTGGTGTCGGAGCAGAGCGATCAGTCGTTGTGTAGAACGATCGATGTCAGTGACAATGTTGTGCGAGTATTGTGAAAGTGTTGAGTATGCGAGAGACGGACGGTGTTCTCACTGACGGCTAGGTGACAGTTGTTGATGATAGAAAGATCGTCGCGATGGCCGAGTGGTTAAGGCGTTGGACTCGAAATCCAATGGGGTTTCCCCGCGTAGGTTCAAATCCTGCTCGCGACGAACTTTTACCACTCCAGTCCATAGATCAACTCTGTCAACGCATAACTGTTGATTAAGATTGCCCATTGGTCATGTGTTCACGTGCAATTTACTCCAGACTGATCCACCTGCTACTAATACTGCTACAACCAGATCTACATCTACTAGTGGTAGTCATAAGGATGCGGTCGGTTGGCCTGGTTATCATGCACTTCCTCTGTATGTTCATGTTGAACACGAAGTGCTGAATATGCACATTGTCTGTCATATCTGATGCAGACATTGGCCAGTCAGTGTTTCCGTTTGTACTGGTGTGTGCGTGTTTAGATGAACGTGATTGAGTTCGCGTCTGTGTGCATAAGTGTAGTGTCAGGAGTGGGATTCGAACCCACGCCCACAGAGTGGACTGCGACCTAAACGCAGCGCCTTGGACCGCTCGGCCATCCTGACCACCATTTTCTACCACCAACTCACACACATCACACCATTATTAAACAATTCAAACAACCTTCCATATCAAGCACAATTCAAACCAACCTCTTACGAGATGAATCTGTCACAAATCAGCCTCATTCAAACACATCACTGTGGACATTCTCTCACATGTTCACATCACTCTCCACAACTAGTTCCAACTAATCGATCACCGCATCCATGCACAGAAACTCCTCCACCTGACTGGCTTCAGTGCACATCAATCAGCACACACCATTCAATTCGACGTGATCATCGTTAATTACTCAGTGTTTCACTTGTAGACTTCCTCATCAAATTTTCACCATAATCCACCTGCAATCCATTGGGCACCAGCTGTCAGTCGGTGCTGATGACGACCACCTCCACAACAACAACAACAACAAAAACAAAAACAACAACAACCGATGACTACGCTCTGTCGACAGACAAATTTATGAGGTCAGTCACCAGTCACAGATTGATGCTGTCTGAATGCTATGCTCGAGAGGGATGTTCCTCATTTGTAGACACATGAAGAACACAACGCGTAGAACACACTCACCACTAAACAATGAGGACATGTTAACCATGTCCACTACAACATAACCATCTGGTCGTGCCATCATCAACTGGCACAGTCAGTCTCATGAAATTCACTGTGCCTCAATGCAATTATGTCTAGTACCTCATCTGGTCTGCAAGTAAGTACGGACAATAAATGTTGAAATCGGAAGGCACGTTTGGTGTAGTGTAGTGTAGTGTAGTGTAGCATAGCATAGTGTAGTGTAGTGTAGTGTAGTGTAGTGTAGTGTAGTGTAGTGTTGTTTAACTTAGTTTTGTTAAAAGAATCAAAGCGCAATATATTTGGTAGTTTGGAATAGATGATTATTTGGAGTGAGATTGTGGAAGCTGTGTGTAATGCATTGGCCCATCTATGGACACGAGACTTGAAGGTGGAGTTGGAGTTTTGTAAACTTGTACAAAGGAAGTGCGAATTGCGCCAGATCATGTGTGAATTGACGGTCGACAGAACAATGCCTGATAGACTCAGAACATCAGTTGGCGACCAAGTAGGTGTTTCAGTCAACATGTTAAACATTCAAATTCCAATGTTATTTTAGTGTCATGAAGATGCACCATACCAAATCGACTGATCACAACTCGTCTCCTGTCGGATCAGCACTCAATTGAATTTTGTCACACGGACACATCAACTCATCAGTCGATCAGCATTTCCACATAGGAGGTAGCACAATAGTGCTCCTATCTTCTTACTCTCCCACTTATTTGTTGCATCCATCTGTGTGTCTGTGTGTGTTTGTTTCGGAATGACTATCTGTCTGTCAATCTGCTGTCTGTCTGTCTGTCTGTCTGGCTGGCTGGCTGACTGACTGGCTGGCTGGCTGGCTAGCTGGCTGGCTGGCTAGCTGTATATCCGTCTGTTTCTCTGTTTATGCTCAGTGCGAGTGGAAATTACATTGGTGAATCAACGCATCGTGTGCATCGCCTGTGCATTGATCAGGCACATTTATCCCACTTGCAATGTCCGATAAGCAATCATTGTATTCGTCAGCACATTTGAAGGGAACTTTGAATGGGTTGACCACACTGACATTGGTGTCGGAGCAGAGCGATCAGTCGTTGTGTAGAACGATCGATGTCAGTGACAATGTTGTGCGAGTATTGTGAAAGTGTTGAGTATGCGAGAGACGGACGGTGTTCTCACTGACGGCTAGGTGACAGTTGTTGATGATAGAAAGATCGTCGCGATGGCCGAGTGGTTAAGGCGTTGGACTCGAAATCCAATGGGGTTTCCCCGCGTAGGTTCAAATCCTGCTCGCGACGAACTTTTACCACTCCAGTCCATAGATCAACTCTGTCAACGCATAACTGTTGATTAAGATTGCCCATTGGTCATGTGTTCACGTGCAATTTACTCCAGACTGATCCACCTGCTACTAACACTGCTACAACCAGATCTACATCTACTAGTGGTAGTCATAAGGATGCGGTCGGTTGGCCTGGTTATCATGCACTTCCTCTGTATGTTCATGTTGAACACGAAGTGCTGAATATGCACATTGTCTGTCATATCTGATGCAGACATTGGCCAGTCAGTGTTTCCGTTTGTACTGGTGTGTGCGTGTTTAGATGAACGTGATTGAGTTCGCGTCTGTGTGCATAAGTGTAGTGTCAGGAGTGGGATTCGAACCCACGCCCACAGAGTGGACTGCGACCTAAACGCAGCGCCTTGGACCGCTCGGCCATCCTGACCACCATTTTCTACCACCAACTCACACACATCACACCATTATTAAACAATTCAAACAACCTTCCATATCAAGCACAATTCAAACCAACCTCTTACGAGATGAATCTGTCACAAATCAGCCTCATTCAAACACATCACTGTGGACATTCTCTCACATGTTCACATCACTCTCCACAACTAGTTCCAACTAATCGATCACCGCATCCATGCACAGAAACTCCTCCACCTGACTGGCTTCAGTGCACATCAATCAGCACACACCATTCAATTCGACGTGATCATCGTTAATTACTCAGTGTTTCACTTGTAGACTTCCTCATCAAATTTTCACCATAATCCACCTGCAATCCATTGGGCACCAGCTGTCAGTCGGTGCTGATGACGACCACCTCCACAACAACAACAACAACAAAAACAAAAACAACAACAACCGATGACTACGCTCTGTCGACAGACAAATTTATGAGGTCAGTCACCAGTCACAGATTGATGCTGTCTGAATGCTATGCTCGAGAGGGATGTTCCTCATTTGTAGACACATGAAGAACACAACGCGTAGAACACACTCACCACTAAACAATGAGGACATGTTAACCATGTCCACTACAACATAACCATCTGGTCGTGCCATCATCAACTGGCACAGTCAGTCTCATGAAATTCACTGTGCCTCAATGCAATTATGTCTAGTACCTCATCTGGTCTGCAAGTAAGTACGGACAATAAATGTTGAAATCGGAAGGCACGTTTGGTGTAGTGTAGTGTAGTGTAGTGTAGCATAGCATAGTGTAGTGTAGTGTAGTGTAGTGTAGTGTTGTTTAACTTAGTTTTGTTAAAAGAATCAAAGCGCAATATATTTGGTAGTTTGGAATAGATGATTATTTGGAGTGAGATTGTGGAAGCTGTGTGTAATGCATTGGCCCATCTATGGACACGAGACTTGAAGGTGGAGTTGGAGTTTTGTAAACTTGTACAAAGGAAGTGCGAATTGCGCCAGATCATGTGTGAATTGACGGTCGACAGAACAATGCCTGATAGACTCAGAACATCAGTTGGCGACCAAGTAGGTGTTTCAGTCAACATGTTAAACATTCAAATTCCAATGTTATTTTAGTGTCATGAAGATGCACCATACCAAATCGACTGATCACAACTCGTCTCCTGTCGGATCAGCACTCAATTGAATTTTGTCACACGGACACATCAACTCATCAGTCGATCAGCATTTCCACATAGGAGGTAGCACAATAGTGCTCCTATCTTCTTACTCTCCCACTTATTTGTTGCATCCATCTGTGTGTCTGTGTGTGTTTGTTTCGGAATGACTATCTGTCTGTCAATCTGCTGTCTGTCTGTCTGTCTGTCTGGCTGGCTGGCTGACTGACTGGCTGGCTGGCTGGCTAGCTGGCTGGCTGGCTAGCTGTATATCCGTCTGTTTCTCTGTTTATGCTCAGTGCGAGTGGAAATTACATTGGTGAATCAACGCATCGTGTGCATCGCCTGTGCATTGATCAGGCACATTTATCCCACTTGCAATGTCCGATAAGCAATCATTGTATTCGTCAGCACATTTGAAGGGAACTTTGAATGGGTTGACCACACTGACATTGGTGTCGGAGCAGAGCGATCAGTCGTTGTGTAGAACGATCGATGTCAGTGACAATGTTGTGCGAGTATTGTGAAAGTGTTGAGTATGCGAGAGACGGACGGTGTTCTCACTGACGGCTAGGTGACAGTTGTTGATGATAGAAAGATCGTCGCGATGGCCGAGTGGTTAAGGCGTTGGACTCGAAATCCAATGGGGTTTCCCCGCGTAGGTTCAAATCCTGCTCGCGACGAACTTTTACCACTCCAGTCCATAGATCAACTCTGTCAACGCATAACTGTTGATTAAGATTGCCCATTGGTCATGTGTTCACGTGCAATTTACTCCAGACTGATCCACCTGCTACTAATACTGCTACAACCAGATCTACATCTACTAGTGGTAGTCATAAGGATGCGGTCGGTTGGCCTGGTTATCATGCACTTCCTCTGTATGTTCATGTTGAACACGAAGTGCTGAATATGCACATTGTCTGTCATATCTGATGCAGACATTGGCCAGTCAGTGTTTCCGTTTGTACTGGTGTGTGCGTGTTTAGATGAACGTGATTGAGTTCGCGTCTGTGTGCATAAGTGTAGTGTCAGGAGTGGGATTCGAACCCACGCCCACAGAGTGGACTGCGACCTAAACGCAGCGCCTTGGACCGCTCGGCCATCCTGACCACCATTTTCTACCACCAACTCACACACATCACACCATTATTAAACAATTCAAACAACCTTCCATATCAAGCACAATTCAAACCAACCTCTTACGAGATGAATCTGTCACAAATCAGCCTCATTCAAACACATCACTGTGGACATTCTCTCACATGTTCACATCACTCTCCACAACTAGTTCCAACTAATCGATCACCGCATCCATGCACAGAAACTCCTCCACCTGACTGGCTTCAGTGCACATCAATCAGCACACACCATTCAATTCGACGTGATCATCGTTAATTACTCAGTGTTTCACTTGTAGACTTCCTCATCAAATTTTCACCATAATCCACCTGCAATCCATTGGGCACCAGCTGTCAGTCGGTGCTGATGACGACCACCTCCACAACAACAACAACAACAAAAACAAAAACAACAACAACCGATGACTACGCTCTGTCGACAGACAAATTTATGAGGTCAGTCACCAGTCACAGATTGATGCTGTCTGAATGCTATGCTCGAGAGGGATGTTCCTCATTTGTAGACACATGAAGAACACAACGCGTAGAACACACTCACCACTAAACAATGAGGACATGTTAACCATGTCCACTACAACATAACCATCTGGTCGTGCCATCATCAACTGGCACAGTCAGTCTCATGAAATTCACTGTGCCTCAATGCAATTATGTCTAGTACCTCATCTGGTCTGCAAGTAAGTACGGACAATAAATGTTGAAATCGGAAGGCACGTTTGGTGTAGTGTAGTGTAGTGTAGTGTAGCATAGCATAGTGTAGTGTAGTGTAGTGTAGTGTAGTGTTGTTTAACTTAGTTTTGTTAAAAGAATCAAAGCGCAATATATTTGGTAGTTTGGAATAGATGATTATTTGGAGTGAGATTGTGGAAGCTGTGTGTAATGCATTGGCCCATCTATGGACACGAGACTTGAAGGTGGAGTTGGAGTTTTGTAAACTTGTACAAAGGAAGTGCGAATTGCGCCAGATCATGTGTGAATTGACGGTCGACAGAACAATGCCTGATAGACTCAGAACATCAGTTGGCGACCAAGTAGGTGTTTCAGTCAACATGTTAAACATTCAAATTCCAATGTTATTTTAGTGTCATGAAGATGCACCATACCAAATCGACTGATCACAACTCGTCTCCTGTCGGATCAGCACTCAATTGAATTTTGTCACACGGACACATCAACTCATCAGTCGATCAGCATTTCCACATAGGAGGTAGCACAATAGTGCTCCTATCTTCTTACTCTCCCACTTATTTGTTGCATCCATCTGTGTGTCTGTGTGTGTTTGTTTCGGAATGACTATCTGTCTGTCAATCTGCTGTCTGTCTGTCTGTCTGGCTGGCTGGCTGGCTGACTGACTGGCTGGCTGGCTGGCTAGCTGGCTGGCTGGCTAGCTGTATATCCGTCTGTTTCTCTGTTTATGCTCAGTGCGAGTGGAAATTACATTGGTGAATCAACGCATCGTGTGCATCGCCTGTGCATTGATCAGGCACATTTATCCCACTTGCAATGTCCGATAAGCAATCATTGTATTCGTCAGCACATTTGAAGGGAACTTTGAATGGGTTGACCACACTGACATTGGTGTCGGAGCAGAGCGATCAGTCGTTGTGTAGAACGATCGATGTCAGTGACAATGTTGTGCGAGTATTGTGAAAGTGTTGAGTATGCGAGAGACGGACGGTGTTCTCACTGACGGCTAGGTGACAGTTGTTGATGATAGAAAGATCGTCGCGATGGCCGAGTGGTTAAGGCGTTGGACTCGAAATCCAATGGGGTTTCCCCGCGTAGGTTCAAATCCTGCTCGCGACGAACTTTTACCACTCCAGTCCATAGATCAACTCTGTCAACGCATAACTGTTGATTAAGATTGCCCATTGGTCATGTGTTCACGTGCAATTTACTCCAGACTGATCCACCTGCTACTAACACTGCTACAACCAGATCTACATCTACTAGTGGTAGTCATAAGGATGCGGTCGGTTGGCCTGGTTATCATGCACTTCCTCTGTATGTTCATGTTGAACACGAAGTGCTGAATATGCACATTGTCTGTCATATCTGATGCAGACATTGGCCAGTCAGTGTTTCCGTTTGTACTGGTGTGTGCGTGTTTAGATGAACGTGATTGAGTTCGCGTCTGTGTGCATAAGTGTAGTGTCAGGAGTGGGATTCGAACCCACGCCCACAGAGTGGACTGCGACCTAAACGCAGCGCCTTGGACCGCTCGGCCATCCTGACCACCATTTTCTACCACCAACTCACACACATCACACCATTATTAAACAATTCAAACAACCTTCCATATCAAGCACAATTCAAACCAACCTCTTACGAGATGAATCTGTCACAAATCAGCCTCATTCAAACACATCACTGTGGACATTCTCTCACATGTTCACATCACTCTCCACAACTAGTTCCAACTAATCGATCACCGCATCCATGCACAGAAACTCCTCCACCTGACTGGCTTCAGTGCACATCAATCAGCACACACCATTCAATTCGACGTGATCATCGTTAATTACTCAGTGTTTCACTTGTAGACTTCCTCATCAAATTTTCACCATAATCCACCTGCAATCCATTGGGCACCAGCTGTCAGTCGGTGCTGATGACGACCACCTCCACAACAACAACAACAACAAAAACAAAAACAACAACAACCGATGACTACGCTCTGTCGACAGACAAATTTATGAGGTCAGTCACCAGTCACAGATTGATGCTGTCTGAATGCTATGCTCGAGAGGGATGTTCCTCATTTGTAGACACATGAAGAACACAACGCGTAGAACACACTCACCACTAAACAATGAGGACATGTTAACCATGTCCACTACAACATAACCATCTGGTCGTGCCATCATCAACTGGCACAGTCAGTCTCATGAAATTCACTGTGCCTCAATGCAATTATGTCTAGTACCTCATCTGGTCTGCAAGTAAGTACGGACAATAAATGTTGAAATCGGAAGGCACGTTTGGTGTAGTGTAGTGTAGTGTAGTGTAGCATAGCATAGTGTAGTGTAGTGTAGTGTAGTGTAGTGTTGTTTAACTTAGTTTTGTTAAAAGAATCAAAGCGCAATATATTTGGTAGTTTGGAATAGATGATTATTTGGAGTGAGATTGTGGAAGCTGTGTGTAATGCATTGGCCCATCTATGGACACGAGACTTGAAGGTGGAGTTGGAGTTTTGTAAACTTGTACAAAGGAAGTGCGAATTGCGCCAGATCATGTGTGAATTGACGGTCGACAGAACAATGCCTGATAGACTCAGAACATCAGTTGGCGACCAAGTAGGTGTTTCAGTCAACATGTTAAACATTCAAATTCCAATGTTATTTTAGTGTCATGAAGATGCACCATACCAAATCGACTGATCACAACTCGTCTCCTGTCGGATCAGCACTCAATTGAATTTTGTCACACGGACACATCAACTCATCAGTCGATCAGCATTTCCACATAGGAGGTAGCACAATAGTGCTCCTATCTTCTTACTCTCCCACTTATTTGTTGCATCCATCTGTGTGTCTGTGTGTGTTTGTTTCGGAATGACTATCTGTCTGTCAATCTGCTGTCTGTCTGTCTGTCTGTCTGGCTGGCTGGCTGACTGACTGGCTGGCTGGCTGGCTAGCTGGCTGGCTGGCTAGCTGTATATCCGTCTGTTTCTCTGTTTATGCTCAGTGCGAGTGGAAATTACATTGGTGAATCAACGCATCGTGTGCATCGCCTGTGCATTGATCAGGCACATTTATCCCACTTGCAATGTCCGATAAGCAATCATTGTATTCGTCAGCACATTTGAAGGGAACTTTGAATGGGTTGACCACACTGACATTGGTGTCGGAGCAGAGCGATCAGTCGTTGTGTAGAACGATCGATGTCAGTGACAATGTTGTGCGAGTATTGTGAAAGTGTTGAGTATGCGAGAGACGGACGGTGTTCTCACTGACGGCTAGGTGACAGTTGTTGATGATAGAAAGATCGTCGCGATGGCCGAGTGGTTAAGGCGTTGGACTCGAAATCCAATGGGGTTCCCCCGCGTAGGTTCAAATCCTGCTCGCGACGAACTTTTACCACTCCAGTCCATAGATCAACTCTGTCAACGCATAACTGTTGATTAAGATTGCCCATTGGTCATGTGTTCACGTGCAATTTACTCCAGACTGATCCACCTGCTACTAATACTGCTACAACCAGATCTACATCTACTAGTGGTAGTCATAAGGATGCGGTCGGTTGGCCTGGTTATCATGCACTTCCTCTGTATGTTCATGTTGAACACGAAGTGCTGAATATGCACATTGTCTGTCATATCTGATGCAGACATTGGCCAGTCAGTGTTTCCGTTTGTACTGGTGTGTGCGTGTTTAGATGAACGTGATTGAGTTCGCGTCTGTGTGCATAAGTGTAGTGTCAGGAGTGGGATTCGAACCCACGCCCACAGAGTGGACTGCGACCTAAACGCAGCGCCTTGGACCGCTCGGCCATCCTGACCACCATTTTCTACCACCAACTCACACACATCACACCATTATTAAACAATTCAAACAACCTTCCATATCAAGCACAATTCAAACCAACCTCTTACGAGATGAATCTGTCACAAATCAGCCTCATTCAAACACATCACTGTGGACATTCTCTCACATGTTCACATCACTCTCCACAACTAGTTCCAACTAATCGATCACCGCATCCATGCACAGAAACTCCTCCACCTGACTGGCTTCAGTGCACATCAATCAGCACACACCATTCAATTCGACGTGATCATCGTTAATTACTCAGTGTTTCACTTGTAGACTTCCTCATCAAATTTTCACCATAATCCACCTGCAATCCATTGGGCACCAGCTGTCAGTCGGTGCTGATGACGACCACCTCCACAACAACAACAACAACAAAAACAAAAACAACAACAACCGATGACTACGCTCTGTCGACAGACAAATTTATGAGGTCAGTCACCAGTCACAGATTGATGCTGTCTGAATGCTATGCTCGAGAGGGATGTTCCTCATTTGTAGACACATGAAGAACACAACGCGTAGAACACACTCACCACTAAACAATGAGGACATGTTAACCATGTCCACTACAACATAACCATCTGGTCGTGCCATCATCAACTGGCACAGTCAGTCTCATGAAATTCACTGTGCCTCAATGCAATTATGTTTAGTACCTCATCTGGTCTGCAAGTAAGTACGGACAATAAATGTTGAAATCGGAAGGCAGCATAGTGTAGTGTAGTGTAGTGTAGTGTAGTGTAGTGTTGTTTAACTTAGTTTTGTTAAAAGAATCAAAGCGCAATATATTTGGTAGTTTGGAATAGATGATTATTTGGAGTGAGATTGTGGAAGCTGTGTGTAATGCATTGGCCCATCTATGGACACGAGACTTGAAGGTGGAGTTGGAGTTTTGTAAACTTGTACAAAGGAAGTGCGAATTGCGCCAGATCATGTGTGAATTGACGGTCGACAGAACAATGCCTGATAGACTCAGAACATCAGTTGGCGACCAAGTAGGTGTTTCAGTCAACATGTTAAACATTCAAATTCCAATGTTATTTTAGTGTCATGAAGATGCACCATACCAAATCGACTGATCACAACTCGTCTCCTGTCGGATCAGCACTCAATTGAATTTTGTCACACGGACACATCAACTCATCAGTCGATCAGCATTTCCACATAGGAGGTAGCACAATAGTGCTCCTATCTTCTTACTCTCCCACTTATTTGTTGCATCCATCTGTGTGTCTGTGTGTGTTTGTTTCGGAATGACTATCTGTCTGTCAATCTGCTGTCTGTCTGTCTGGCTGGCTGACTGACTGGCTGGCTGGCTAGCTGGCTGGCTGGCTAGCTGTATATCCGTCTGTTTCTCTGTTTATGCTCAGTGCGAGTGGAAATTACATTGGTGAATCAACGCATCGTGTGCATCGCCTGTGCATTGATCAGGCACATTTATCCCACTTGCAATGTCCGATAAGCAATCATTGTATTCGTCAGCACATTTGAAGGGAACTTTGAATGGGTTGACCACACTGACATTGGTGTCGGAGCAGAGCGATCAGTCGTTGTGTAGAACGATCGATGTCAGTGACAATGTTGTGCGAGTATTGTGAAAGTGTTGAGTATGCGAGAGACGGACGGTGTTCTCACTGACGGCTAGGTGACAGTTGTTGATGATAGAAAGATCGTCGCGATGGCCGAGTGGTTAAGGCGTTGGACTCGAAATCCAATGGGGTTTCCCCGCGTAGGTTCAAATCCTGCTCGCGACGAACTTTTACCACTCCAGTCCATAGATCAACTCTGTCAACGCATAACTGTTGATTAAGATTGCCCATTGGTCATGTGTTCACGTGCAATTTACTCCAGACTGATCCACCTGCTACTAATACTGCTACAACCAGATCTACATCTACTAGTGGTAGTCATAAGGATGCGGTCGGTTGGCCTGGTTATCATGCACTTCCTCTGTATGTTCATGTTGAACACGAAGTGCTGAATATGCACATTGTCTGTCATATCTGATGCAGACATTGGCCAGTCAGTGTTTCCGTTTGTACTGGTGTGTGCGTGTTTAGATGAACGTGATTGAGTTCGCGTCTGTGTGCATAAGTGTAGTGTCAGGAGTGGGATTCGAACCCACGCCCACAGAGTGGACTGCGACCTAAACGCAGCGCCTTGGACCGCTCGGCCATCCTGACCACCATTTTCTACCACCAACTCACACACATCACACCATTATTAAACAATTCAAACAACCTTCCATATCAAGCACAATTCAAACCAACCTCTTACGAGATGAATCTGTCACAAATCAGCCTCATTCAAACACATCACTGTGGACATTCTCTCACATGTTCACATCACTCTCCACAACTAGTTCCAACTAATCGATCACCGCATCCATGCACAGAAACTCCTCCACCTGACTGGCTTCAGTGCACATCAATCAGCACACACCATTCAATTCGACGTGATCATCGTTAATTACTCAGTGTTTCACTTGTAGACTTCCTCATCAAATTTTCACCATAATCCACCTGCAATCCATTGGGCACCAGCTGTCAGTCGGTGCTGATGACGACCACCTCCACAACAACAACAACAACAAAAACAAAAACAACAACAACCGATGACTACGCTCTGTCGACAGACAAATTTATGAGGTCAGTCACCAGTCACAGATTGATGCTGTCTGAATGCTATGCTCGAGAGGGATGTTCCTCATTTGTAGACACATGAAGAACACAACGCGTAGAACACACTCACCACTAAACAATGAGGACATGTTAACCATGTCCACTACAACATAACCATCTGGTCGTGCCATCATCAACTGGCACAGTCAGTCTCATGAAATTCACTGTGCCTCAATGCAATTATGTTTAGTACCTCATCTGGTCTGCAAGTAAGTACGGACGATAAATGTTGAAATCGGAAGGCACGTTTGGTGTAGTGTAGTGTAGTGTAGTGTAGCATAGCATAGTGTAGTGTAGTGTAGTGTTGTTTAACTTAGTTTTGTTAAAAGAATCAAAGCGCAATATATTTGGTAGTGTGGAATAGATGATTATTTGGAGTGAGATTGTGGAAGCTGTGTGTAATGCATTGGCCCATCTATGGACACGAGACTTGAAGGTGGAGTTGGAGTTTTGTAAACTTGTACAAAGGAAGTGCGAATTGCGCCAGATCATGTGTGAATTGACGGTCGACAGAACAATGCCTGATAGACTCAGAACATCAGTTGGCGACCAAGTAGGTGTTTCAGTCAACATGTTAAACATTCAAATTCCAATGTTATTTTAGTGTCATGAAGATGCACCATACCAAATCGACTGATCACAACTCGTCTCCTGTCGGATCAGCACTCAATTGAATTTTGTCACACGGACACATCAACTCATCAGTCGATCAGCATTTCCACATAGGAGGTAGCACAATAGTGCTCCTATCTTCTTAATCTCCCACTTATTTGTTGCATCCATCTGTGTGTCTGTGTGTGTTTGTTTCGGAATGACTATCTGTCTGTCAATCTGCTGTCTGTCTGTCTGGCTGGCTGACTGACTGGCTGGCTGGCTAGCTGGCTGGCTGGCTAGCTGTATATCCGTCTGTTTCTCTGTTTATGCTCAGTGCGAGTGGAAATTACATTGGTGAATCAACGCATCGTGTGCATCGCCTGTGCATTGATCAGGCACATTTATCCCACTTGCAATGTCCGATAAGCAATCATTGTATTCGTCAGCACATTTGAAGGGAACTTTGAATGGGTTGACCACACTGACATTGGTGTCGGAGCAGAGCGATCAGTCGTTGTGTAGAACGATCGATGTCAGTGACAATGTTGTGCGAGTATTGTGAAAGTGTTGAGTATGCGAGAGACGGACGGTGTTCTCACTGACGGCTAGGTGACAGTTGTTGATGATAGAAAGATCGTCGCGATGGCCGAGTGGTTAAGGCGTTGGACTCGAAATCCAATGGGGTTTCCCCGCGTAGGTTCAAATCCTGCTCGCGACGAACTTTTACCACTCCAGTCCATAGATCAACTCTGTCAACGCATAACTGTTGATTAAGATTGCCCATTGGTCATGTGTTCACGTGCAATTTACTCCAGACTGATCCACCTGCTACTAATACTGCTACAACCAGATCTACATCTACTAGTGGTAGTCATAAGGATGCGGTCGGTTGGCCTGGTTATCATGCACTTCCTCTGTATGTTCATGTTGAACACGAAGTGCTGAATATGCACATTGTCTGTCATATCTGATGCAGACATTGGCCAGTCAGTGTTTCCGTTTGTACTGGTGTGTGCGTGTTTAGATGAACGTGATTGAGTTCGCGTCTGTGTGCATAAGTGTAGTGTCAGGAGTGGGATTCGAACCCACGCCCACAGAGTGGACTGCGACCTAAACGCAGCGCCTTGGACCGCTCGGCCATCCTGACCACCATTTTCTACCACCAACTCACACACATCACACCATTATTAAACAATTCAAACAACCTTCCATATCAAACACAATTCAAACCAACCTCTTACGAGATGAATCTGTCACAAATCAGCCTCATTCAAACACATCACTGTGGACATTCTCTCACATGTTCACATCACTCTCCACAACTAGTTCCAACTAATCGATCACCGCATCCATGCACAGAAACTCCTCCACCTGACTGGCTTCAGTGCACATCAATCAGCACACACCATTCAATTCGACGTGATCATCGTTAATTACTCAGTGTTTCACTTGTAGACTTCCTCATCAAATTTTCACCATAATCCACCTGCAATCCATTGGGCACCAGCTGTCAGTCGGTGCTGATGACGACCACCTCCACAACAACAACAACAACAAAAACAAAAACAACAACAACCGATGACTACGCTCTGTCGACAGACAAATTTATGAGGTCAGTCACCAGTCACAGATTGATGCTGTCTGAATGCTATGCTCGAGAGGGATGTTCCTCATTTGTAGACACATGAAGAACACAACGCGTAGAACACACTCACCACTAAACAATGAGGACATGTTAACCATGTCCACTACAACATAACCATCTGGTCGTGCCATCATCAACTGGCACAGTCAGTCTCATGAAATTCACTGTGCCTCAATGCAATTATGTCTAGTACCTCATCTGGTCTGCAAGTAAGTACGGACGATAAATGTTGAAATCGGAAGGCACGTTTGGTGTAGTGTAGTGTAGTGAAGTTTAGTGTAGTGTTGTTTAACTTAGTTTTGTTAAAAGAATCAAAGCGCAATATATTTGGTAGTTTGGAATAGATGATTATTTGGAGTGAGATTGTGGAAGCTGTGTGTAATGCATTGGCCCATCTATGGACACGAGACTTGAAGGTGGAGTTGGAGTTTTGTAAACTTGTACAAAGGAAGTGCGAATTGCGCCAGATCATGTGTGAATTGACGGTCGACAGAACAATGCCTGATAGACTCAGAACATCAGTTGGCGACCAAGTAGGTGTTTCAGTCAACATGTTAAACATTCAAATTCCAATGTTATTTTAGTGTCATGAAGATGCACCATACCAAATCGACTGATCACAACTCGTCTCCTGTCGGATCAGCACTCAATTGAATTTTGTCACACGGACACATCAACTCATCAGTCGATCAGCATTTCCACATAGGAGGTAGCACAATAGTGCTCCTATCTTCTTACTCTCCCACTTATTTGTTGCATCCATCTGTGTGTCTGTGTGTGTTTGTTTCGGAATGACTATCTGTCTGTCAATCTGCTGTCTGTCTGTCTGTCTGTCTGGCTGGCTGGCTGACTGACTGGCTGGCTGGCTGGCTAGCTGGCTGGCTGGCTAGCTGTATATCCGTCTGTTTCTCTGTTTATGCTCAGTGCGAGTGGAAATTACATTGGTGAATCAACGCATCGTGTGCATCGCCTGTGCATTGATCAGGCACATTTATCCCACTTGCAATGTCCGATAAGCAATCATTGTATTCGTCAGCACATTTGAAGGGAACTTTGAATGGGTTGACCACACTGACATTGGTGTCGGAGCAGAGCGATCAGTCGTTGTGTAGAACGATCGATGTCAGTGACAATGTTGTGCGAGTATTGTGAAAGTGTTGAGTATGCGAGAGACGGACGGTGTTCTCACTGACGGCTAGGTGACAGTTGTTGATGATAGAAAGATCGTCGCGATGGCCGAGTGGTTAAGGCGTTGGACTCGAAATCCAATGGGGTTTCCCCGCGTAGGTTCAAATCCTGCTCGCGACGAACTTTTACCACTCCAGTCCATAGATCAACTCTGTCAACGCATAACTGTTGATTAAGATTGCCCATTGGTCATGTGTTCACGTGCAATTTACTCCAGACTGATCCACCTGCTACTAACACTGCTACAACCAGATCTACATCTACTAGTGGTAGTCATAAGGATGCGGTCGGTTGGCCTGGTTATCATGCACTTCCTCTGTATGTTCATGTTGAACACGAAGTGCTGAATATGCACATTGTCTGTCATATCTGATGCAGACATTGGCCAGTCAGTGTTTCCGTTTGTACTGGTGTGTGCGTGTTTAGATGAACGTGATTGAGTTCGCGTCTGTGTGCATAAGTGTAGTGTCAGGAGTGGGACCCGAACCCACGCCCACAGAGTGGACTGCGACCTAAACGCAGCGCCTTGGACCGCTCGGCCATCCTGACCACCATTTTCTACCACCAACTCACACACATCACACCATTATTAAACAATTCAAACAACCTTCCATATCAAGCACAATTCAAACCAACCTCTTACGAGATGAATCTGTCACAAATCAGCCTCATTCAAACACATCACTGTGGACATTCTCTCACATGTTCACATCACTCTCCACAACTAGTTCCAACTAATCGATCACCGCATCCATGCACAGAAACTCCTCCACCTGACTGGCTTCAGTGCACATCAATCAGCACACACCATTCAATTCGACGTGATCATCGTTAATTACTCAGTGTTTCACTTGTAGACTTCCTCATCAAATTTTCACCATAATCCACCTGCAATCCATTGGGCACCAGCTGTCAGTCGGTGCTGATGACGACCACCTCCACAACAACAACAACAACAAAAACAAAAACAACAACAACCGATGACTACGCTCTGTCGACAGACAAATTTATGAGGTCAGTCACCAGTCACAGATTGATGCTGTCTGAATGCTATGCTCGAGAGGGATGTTCCTCAATTGTAGACACTTGAAGAACACAACGCGTAGAACACACTCACCACTAAACAATGAGGACATGTTAACCATGTCCACTACAACATAACCATCTGGTCGTGCCATCATCAACTGGCACAGTCAGTCTCATGAAATTCACTGTGCCTCAATGCAATTATGTCTAGTACCTCATCTGGTCTGCAAGTAAGTACGGACAATAAATGTTGAAATCGGAAGGCACGTTTGGTGTAGTGTAATTTAGTGTATTTTTTTTTATTTTTGTTTAGTTTAGTATAGTATAGTGTAGTATAGAATTGTAGAGTATATCATGGTTCACTATTCCTTAGCTCCTTCTCTGATAGCGAAACCAGCACGACAACATAGCAGGTAAAATAACTTCCATCATGCAATTGTGTTCATAGCCCGGGTTTGTCCGATAATAAAGACTGGTTTTAAGAACATATATAACCACAAATGTGAAATTGCAGTTTGATTGTAACCGTAAAGTAAAATAAGTGCTTCACACGTAACTAATCATAGCTTCAGCAAAATTAAGCTCTGAACAAAGAATTTTTATATAAATACCATGGCTGAATTCTATAATTTCAATTAAATTTAGCGTTTGGTGGATAGTTCTAATAAAATTGTTATATCATGTAGTATCCCGATGAGAAAACTTTTGAGTTTCTGAAGTTTTGTCATTTAATGTAAGTCAATTCTTCGCGCAAAGACTTTAAAAACGCTACGTCAAATATCCAAGTTTCTACTCATTGAAATGTCACAAAGGTATAATTATTTTTGTGCTGTCATTAGATTTTGCTAAACGTCTGCGACAAGAATAATTATAAAGCACAAAAATCCAAGTGTCCGTAGCGGTAAATAAATCCCCAAAATAAATAGCTCTGTAAGTTTTCGACATTGGATGCTGACTATATGTTTTAGTGAACTCATCTAGCTGAAGGCGCTCGGTCAGGCATCCGCACCAGATCACGTGTGGTAACGCCGTGCTCAACATCAACCGCAATCGCTAGCCAGATTAGATCAGAGAATTCCGATATATTGGTCATCGCCAAATATACTCTTCCGATCTCCTCGACTCTGTCTTTTGATTTCTCTGGGTGAGAACGAAATACATTAAAAGGTGTTACTGGTAGAAGCGTTGTCAAACACTGAATACCTGTGACATCATCATCGGTGAGACTGACGTGATCTGGCACACCTAATTGCAACTGTGAGTCTGTTCCTTTTTGGGATTTTTATATATCATTGCCTTATTTTTTTTATTTTTTTAAACACTGTGATTCTTTTTCGCGTTTTTTTTCTTGGATATATATATATTTTCCCCTCGTTCATTATCGTACTTCGTACTTCATCATGACTGAACAGACACCTAAAGTACTCAAGCTTAAGACTTTGTCCCCGCCTTCGTTTCAACTGATGCCTTTCTGGCCCGACAACATCGAAGCCTGGTTTTGCTACGCAGAAGCCGACTTCTCCGAGCACGGCGTGATCGACACACGTGCACAATTCCTCGCAGTAGTCAAGGCACTACCGCGCGAATTCAACAGGTACGTAACACCTAGTATGTTTACTAGTGATGTTTCCGATCCTTACGAAATCTTAAAACGCTCGATTCTTAAACGAGGAGACCTAACCGATCGACGAAGGTTAGATCAACTCTTCAACAATATCGACCTGCAACACGGTTCTGCGACAGACATGTTGCAACGGATGAGAGAGGTTATAGGCCCAAGAACTTTCGACGAAGGTCTATTCAAACAACTCTTCTTGTCAGAACTTCCCCAACAGGTGCAAGCAGTTCTGGTCTCGTTCCAGAACAACGCCTTAGACGAGCTAGCTGTATCTGCCGACCGCATTTTAGAAATTACGAAACCTTCTACTACCGAGGTATTTTCAGTCAAAGAAAAACCTCAAACGACTCAGAATGATATAACCGACTTATGTCACACACTCACGCGTTATCTTAGTCTTCGTATCGAACGTAAGAGATCGCGCACACCACGTAGAAACATTTCTCGTAAGCGATCTGTCTCTAGACCACGAGAGACAGATAACCCCGACTGGTGCTGGTATCATAACCAGTATGGAAAGCTTTCCAGAAATTGCAGAAAACCCTGCAATTTTCCCAACACGAAACCGACTGATTCGAAAAACAATTCGGGAAACTTCCAAGCAGGCACGCGTTAACGGCAACCATAGCCGGTGAACAAAGCCGTCTGTTATTCGTCACAGATGTGACAACGAGAGTTCGCTACCTCGTCGACACTGGCGCAGAAGTTAGCGTTCTTCCAGCAAATCCTAACGACCGACTACACGAATCGACCCTAAACTTACAGGCGGCAAACGGAAAACCGATCGCTACGTATGGCAAAATGTACGTTTACCTTAACGTGGGTTTATGCAAACCCATCCACTGGATTTTCGTTGTTGCAGATGTTTCTATGCCAATCATTGGTATGGACCTTGTACAACACCACAATCTGATCATCGACACTCGCAAACGGAGGCTAGTAGACGGAAACACTAATTTGTCCGTTTGCGTAACTTCTTTTACTGGTTGTAAAGTATCCCCAGTCACAGTTAAACATATGATAGACCCACTCTACCAACCACTACTCGATAAGTACCCTGGGATACAACAAACTCAACCGAAACTACCGTGTGTAACCAGCAATGTTACACATCACATCACGACTACAGGACCACCTGTATTCTCTAAAGCACGACGACTAGCTCCTGAAAAGCTAAGGTTAGCGAAAAACGAATTCGATCACATGATGGACTTAGGAATCATACGACCGTCAAGTAGCCCATATGCATCTCCGTTGCACATGGTCCCTAAAAACGACAGCAACGATTGGCGTCCAACTGGTGACTATCGGCGATTGAACGCGAAAACCATTCCCGATCGTTACTCGTTGCCTCACATTCACGATTTGACAGCTACCTTGAAAGGTACAACTGTCTTTTCGAAAATCGACTTGGTTAAAGCGTATAACCAAATCCCTATGGCTACTGACGACATACCGAAAACAGCTATCATAACTCCTTTCGGACTCTATCAATTTTTGCGAATGCCTTTCGGTCTAAGGAATGCTGCTCAAACATTCCAAAGATTCATAGACGACGTTTTTCGAGGTCTCAACTTCGTACATGCGTATGTTGATGACTGTCTAATCGCAAGTCCGGACAGAGAAACACATCTCAAGCATCTGGATCTTGTTTTCGAACGACTACAAAAACATGGCATTACTGTAAACGTTCAGAAATGCCAATTCGGAACCGACTCGTTAGACTTCCTAGGACACACTATCGATGCTCAAGGCATTCGACCTCTTAGGACCAAAGTGGCGGCCATTCTGGATTACTCAGAACCGACCACCGTCAAGCAATTACGCACGTTTAACGGCCTCGTATGTTTCTATAGACGTTTCATACCCAAATGCGCATTACTTATGAAACCTCTGACAGACCAACTTCGTGGAAATGCGAAATCCATCAATCTGGACAACACTGCACGAAAAGCATTCTCCACAGTTAAGGAACTGATTGCTAAAGCAACATTGCTCGCACATCAGGACACCCGAGCACCCATTAGCATCGCAGTAGACGCATCCGACTCGGCAATCGGAGGAGTCTTACAACAATGGGTTAACAACTCCTGGCAACCGTTGGCATTTTTTCTCTAGAAGGTTGCTAGACACCGAATCGAGGTACAGCACATTCGGTAGGGAACTCCTAGCTATGTATTGTGCTGTACGGCATTTCCAACACTACATCGAAGGTCGTGAATTCACTCTTTTCACGGACCATAAACCGCTCACTTTCTCGTTAAGCTCTCCTTCTGACAAGTACTCTCCCCGTGAGTCTCGACAACTGGACTACATTTCGCAGTTTACTTCAGACATTCAACACATCTCTGGAGCAAACAATGTAGTTGCAGACGCTTTATCTCGCATAACTTCCTTGAACAGTTTCCAAGGAATCGACCTTCTTAAGCTCGTCGAGCTTCAAAAAGAAGACAGTGATCTTCAGCACGAGTTATCGTCCACAACACTTAAACTACGCATCAAACAGATGAGAACAGGTAAGGAAACCTTACTTTGTGACACATCTACAGGTAGGGATCGCCCAATCTTGCCAAAACATTACCGAAGCAATGTCTTCAACACATTGCACAAACTTTCTCATCCAGGTGTTCGTGCAACCATCAAGCTCATAGCAGAACGGTTTTGCTGGCCTGGTATGAATAAAGACGTGAGGGAGTGGGCACGCTCCTGTGTAAGCTGCCAAAAATCTAAGATCATCAGACACAATAAATGTCCCTTAGGCTCGTCTAAAACTCCCGATGCTCGTTTCGACCATGTTCATCTGGATTTGGTAGGACCCTTACCAGATTCAAATGGATACTCTTACCTCTTAACCTGCGTTGACCGTTTCACTCGATGGCCAGAAGCAGTACCTATCAAGGACATCACTGCTGAAACAGTGGCCCGCACCTTCGTCGAACGATGGGTAGCAAACTTCGGTTGCGCTTCAACCCTCACCACAGACCGCGCACGTCAGTTTGAATCTGATCTTTTCCGTCGTCTGACCACACTTTTAGGAACCACTCGCTTCCGAACGACCGCCTACCATCCACAAGCAAACGGGTTGGTAGAACGTTTTCACCGACAACTGAAAGCTTCGCTATCAGCTGCAAACGTTTCACAATGGACCGACGCTCTTCCACTCGTCTTACTAGGTATCCGCAATGCAGTGAAAGCTGACATTGGCTACACGGCGGCTCAACTCGTTTATGGAACGACACTTCGACTTCCAGGAGAATTCGTGGATCCTTCGTCCTTCTCAATGAACATGGATCTAACCTCCTACACGAACAGGCTTACAAACGCAATGCGTTCAGTTAAACCTGCTTCCACTCGACCTCAATCAACTGATGTTTTCGTTCAACCTGACTTACGATATAGTACACACGTTTTCGTTCGTCGAGATTCGCATCGACGACCATTCGAATCAGCATACGAAGGACCCTTCAAAGTTCTTCAACGTGAATCTAAGTACTATATAGTCGATAAGAACGGAACCAACGATAGCATCAGCATCGATCGCTTAAAAGCAGCGTATTTAGAAGGAAATCCTATCTACGTGGATTTTCCTTCGGTACAATCGAACGACACGACTCCGACACTTATAATACCTCATCCGACAACCAACACACACGATGATACTTCGACAGTATCCGAAAATAAACTTAAAACGACGCGTTCTGGAAGAGGGGTGAGATTTCCAGAACATTTAAACGACTATTGCACGTAAGGCACTTCTCGGCATTTTATATTATTTTTTTAAAAATAAAACAATTTTAATATGCTTATATATTTTTATTTCTATTTAAAAAAACAAAACAAAAAAACAATTTTTTAACGCTATTACGTGTTCATGAGTTTATTTTCCATTTTTTTCCGCCGACATTGTGTTTTTACGCACATACGAGTGTATTTTCGACATGCACTTACATTTCCTTTTTTCTTTTCCAGGACGGCTGGAAAAGAACGATGACGTTTATGAGGATCCGAAATTTTCATTGTACATTTTCTTTTTTTACTATGTTGTACCTCCGTCCCATATAGTAAGGAAAGACGACCAGACGCTGCTAAATTTAGTAAGCTATCAGAAGAGTGTTTACCAACGACAAACTCGTTGGGTTTAAACTTCTGCCTGGCCACGTCTTAGGGTCGTCACTGCCCCACTAGGGGAGGAGTGATCTGTAGCGGTAAATAAATCCCCAAAATAAATAGCTCTGTAAGTTTTCGACATTGGATGCTGACTATATGTTTTAGTGAACTCATCTAGCTGAAGGCGCTCGGTCAGGCATCCGCACCAGATCACGTGTGGTAACGCCGTGCTCAACATCAACCGCAATCGCTAGCCAGATCAGATCAGAGAATTCCGATATATTGGTCGTCGCCAAATATACTCTTCCGATCTCCTCGACTCTGTCTTTTGATTTCTCTGGGTGAGAACGAAATACATTAAAAGGTGTTACTGGTAGAAGCGTTGTCAAACACTGAATACCTGTGACATCATCATGTCTAACAGGTAAACAATGAAAATATAAACAGTTATTCGTCCAAAGGTAGTCTCAAAGATTTTAGGTTTAGAATAGTTACCTTTTAATTCAGAAAGACTTTATTTGTTATCTTTTGTTAACATGAAGAACTGAGCAGCCCAGCTTCGGACTAGAGTGAGACAGGCTGGTTGATTGCCATGTAACGTGACCATTTAAGTTGTTCAGTCACATCCTTCTTGTTCAACTCTGATCTAAGAATCTCCAAACGGTGCATTTGATCCGAGAAAGGTGCTAGGGATTTAATCGCTATCCACCATTCCTCCAGCAAGATACAGAACAATTGTGTTCGGAAGTGTTCATGAAAGCTGTTGATTCGATCAATTATGTGCACTTCTTTATCGCGTTGAATACTTAAGGAATGCGTTTGAAAGTTGGCCCAATAGTCCAACTGTGTTTTCCTCAAAATAACAGCGCATATCAAAGCGAGAAACATTGGTGCATTTGAAATGCGTGAGACAAAAAAATAAGTGTCTACTCATTATTATTGGAAAATTAAGATAACTATTGTTAATACTACAATCTATCTTTGGCCCTAGTTACAATATATTGATACTTTGTTTTATATACCTAATAACATCTCAGCTAACTCTATCGAACAACGGTGATTATGGAAATCCAATTGCAAAATCTGGCTGAAAGATTCTGATATGATTGAGTGAAGCATAAGATCAGCCATATACGAAGTCATCGATTCACTTCTTGTCTTAACGAATATGTTTCAAATGGACAGAGTAAGGCAATAGATATCAATAGGTATACCTGTAGAATTATGGTCTACCGTGATGTTAGTACTGCTTTAATAATTGATCTAATCCCAAACTTGTACATCTGTCATGATGTAACTGCCAAATCTATAAGATCTTACGTGGAAGTCACATCATTGTCTACACTGGCTCATGGTATCGTAACAATAACCAATATATGATGGAGAACATATTCAGGCTGGAGATAGATCAATGTATTTAATATGAGTAAAAGATATGAGGTAACATCCAACAGGGACCACGCCTGCAAGGCCGAGCCATGCGATTCGATCAACTCGAGTTAAATCAATTCATTGTTCCCGCCTTATCCACCGTAGGGTTTTTTTCGCGTTAGATACTGAATATCTAGTTCCCCAGTTGTCCAACGTTAAGCTTTAAGGATTGTGTGCTTCGGGCCCAATATCACCACATACCCAAGTAGATGAATAAATATTTCGCCAAAATACAAAACATCCTGTCCTAAAACTTATTCGTTTGTCAACAAATTATAGTCTCACCGACTTGTTATTCATAACCGCACTGAGCTTCCATCATATGTTCAAAAGTAAAAATAAAATCACTCAGGCCTATTCGTATCACCAATGCAGTAATAAACGGATAACACTTGCGGTTGAAGTTTGAAATAATAGGTAAATCCGTAACAATAAAGATAAGCTGAAAACAACGTTACAATAAAATAGCAGATTACAAGCACCTTTCAGTAGACTGCCCTGAAGCTAAACAAGACAGATGTTGGTGAAAGCATATCAGATCGTAGGGGAATGGCAGAGGAACGTGGGGCAGTTTAATAAGATATAACAACAATAAGACGCTGTTCATGCCGAGAAATTCTGAGTTCGAATGTCAAGATATGGTTGAGCATATCTGGCACCAATCTCGAGGGGTCACAAAACTTCGTTTCAACGAAACTTCAAGAAAATATCAACATGTCTTGAACAGCCAACTGAAAGTTGGAAACATCTCGTCCGAGAAGAATTAAACACTTGAAATTCTGCTCTCCAAGTTGGCGGAAAAGCTATGACGCCTCATGATGAAAATCGAGATTCTTCGGAAGTCAAGAAGCCGATGCCTCTCTCGGCAACCAGAACAACAATTTTTATAGGTACGTGGAATGTCCGGACAATGCAGAAGACCGAGAAGACCAGTCAAATAGCATCGAAAATGAGGAGATACAATAGGCGGCGCTCTGAAACTGCTAAACACGTTGGATCCGAGCTGTACAGAAAAGGTTCGATTCATAAGAGATGTTTCTTCACTCTGTTCACGAAGTATAGAATACTCAGCACACTCAGAGAATTGTTCCGATGCTGTCCAAAGAAGCACGAAATTCACCCGTAGGATTGGAATCTCGTGGACTCAGGATTATCAAAGCGTCTTTCAAAATTAGGAAGGAGGGAGTCACGATGAGTGTTATCCAATGTTATGCACCCACCAACGATAGAAAAGACAACAATAACGATCAGTTCTATGAGGGGCTGCAACCGATTATAGCGAAGTGCCCAGAGAAAGACCTGACCATCCTGATGGGGGACCTAAACTCCGATGTCAGAATGAACAATACTGGGCATGAGGATACCATGGGGCGACATGGACAACTGGTAGAAACGGACGGGAACGGTGAGATATCCGCAAATTTATACTCATTCAACAAAATAGTTATGAGTGGCACGATATCCATTCACAAACGCATACACAAAGCTACATGAGTATCATCGGATCACACCACAGAAGATCAGGTAAATCTTATTTGCATCACTGAAAATTTCAGAAGAGCTTTGGAGGACGTGCGAATCAGGAGAGAAGTTGACATAGTTCCAGATCACCACCTGGTTGTGACCATAGTGAAACTGAAGCTAAAGAAACACTGGAAAACTGGGGAAACATCAGTACAAAGGTTGAATACAGACTTCCTTTGATATACTGACAAACTCAACGAATTCAAGATAACTATCGATAACAGGTCCCAAGCCTTACAGGATCAACTGAAAGAGGAAACTACCGTGGGGGACAACTGAAAAGCGATCAAAGAAGCATTAATTTCAGCGTGTCGGGAGATGTTGGTCGCAACAAGCATCCTCATAAAGAACAGATCTCTATCGGAACTCTGGACAAGATTCAAGAAAGAGAGAACAAGTAGGAAACAACTAACAACAGCTGAACAAGAACAAAGGATGTCAAAACACAAACTGAATACACAGAAGCAAGCAAGAGGGTGAAGAGGAGCATTAAAGCTGACAAGCAGAAACACGTGGAAGACCCAGCAGCGACAGCGGATAAATTTCAAGAGAAGGAAATATGATACAACTATATGACACAACGGAGACGCTGGCAAAGAAATGTAACAACTGGAAAGAACTGAAAAGCATTGAGCAGTGCAGAATTGGGTGGAGAATGCTGGTGAGTGACCTATGCTTCTCCAAGTGGGGTAACAGGCCTGAGTAACTAAGTAAGTCTGATCGAGCTAATGCTTACTCTGCTGTCAAGCTACCAACTATGCCATTTTAGCCTTTTTTTATCATATTAAAAACACTTGATGTTAAGCCTAGTTTTCTTAAGGTAAACTTAACACCAGGAATCCGAAGCAGACAGCATTCCTACAGTTGAAGAACATATGGAACTCAAAATAACTGTCAGTGAACATCAAAGTAGGAATTTTTAATACGAATATCAGGACACTTCTACTATACGGAGCTGGAACGTGGAGAACAACCACAACCATCACCAGAATAGCACAAGTAATTCTAAACAGTTGTCCATGCAATATACTCAATGTCCATTGACCGAATACCATCAACAACAACCTACTGTGAGAGAGAACGAACCAGCTTTCATCCGAAAAGGAAATTAGGAAAAGATGTTGGAGATGGATAGGACATATATTGTAGAAATCATCAAACTACATCAAGAGTCAAGCCCTAACTTGGAATCCTGAAAGGAAACAAGAAAGAGCAAAACAAAGGAACACGTTGCTTTGGGCATTGGAGGCAGACATCCAGAGAAAGAATAGCATCTAAAAACAACTGGGAAGGATTGACCAGGACAGAGTTGGGTGAAGAATGCTGGTGGCTAACCTTATTTGTCCATGTGTGGGTTACCATTCGTAGTAACTCTTGGGATATTCAGAAAATTATCGCGAGAAATTTTTCTGTTAGGTCTTATGCTATCCTCGGACTTGAAATAGTTTTTTTCTTTATTGGTTAGTATTTATTTCACGTGTCGTTTCCCAGCTGGTCAATAGTGTAAATTTTTATTTTCTTTTTTATTGTTCGATGTGATCTGCTTGATTAGTATATAAACAGAGTATGTTTGAAATATAATGATTCATATCTCAGAGGCTGAGACTTGCGTTCTCGACTCAGATGGCTGGGCTAGACAGGGAAGCGGGACCAATCAGCACTCTAGACTGCTCGTACAAATTTACGTGTCATTGATCCGATCGATAATACCCCGGGCTCTAATCTGCAGCCCATAAGACACAACATTTACATATGTATGTTTGTCGTACTTCCAAATAGCCCTAAGACTCTTTGTAGGAAAAAATAGATGATAGTTCTGTATCACAGTTATCACATCACCCTCCATTATTTGTATGCTACAACGCAGTAGGTGAGAGCGCACTGGTCAAATCATTTCCAAATCAATGATTGATGCGAGCTGTCTTATGCTACTTCTAACAAATTTTGAATGCTCATGACCCGGCCATCTCACGTTTCGCGTATTTGAGGTAGAATGACGGATAGTGATCTCACTAATGCCTATCGTACGATACATCATATACACAAAGATGAATCGTTAATAGGCCCTGTCATTGCACAATTCATCGCGGATATTGAAAGTCCAACAGAGGTTGTAACCGAAACGCTAGCTGATTATAGAAATATGGGTAAGTCAACACAACGACCAACATCCAAGTACCAAATCGGTTGACAAACGTTCAGACAATCTGGGCAGTTCTGTTGGTATCACTGAAAGTTTCATTCCAACTCGACCAAGTGCAGTCAACCATGTGTCTGGTCCGAACAGACTTCCAAGAATATTCTAGACGAATAAGCACTCGCCGGGTCGCGACGACTGAGGATGGGTGCCCAAACAATTGCTTGTTTTATGTGAGAGACAGAAATTTGATCCTGAACCTTCTGGTGGATACTAATGTTGCTCATAGTATCGTCCCTCAGAATAAAGCCGAGCTGGGTTGAGAAACTTCTTCAGTTACACTTCAAGCTGCCAACAATTCTAAAATCGCGACGCTTGGACAGAAAACTTTCACGCTAGAATTGGGGTTCAGGAGGCAATTCCCTTTGGTTTTCGCTACAGCCAATTCGGATCTGCCACTACTGAGAGTGAAAGTTTTCGAGAGATATGAACCTATTATAGACACAAACCTACTGTCAAACCGTTCCTTATAGGTACCCAATACCTAATATTCAAGATTTTAGAGATGGAATACGGAATATGAACATAATTACTAAGATGGACTTGGTCAAGGCATATCACAAAATCCAAGTAGCTAAGAAAGATTTCCCCAAGACAACTATTACTACACCTGAGGAACGTGGCACAAACATTTCAAAGATTTATGGATAAACTACTTCGAAATTTTCCATTTGCAGAGCGGTATATGGACGATTTATTAATTGCAGGTCCCGATTTATAATCATACGAACAGCATGTGAGAGAAGTGTTTAAACGGCTGAATGAAAATGGAATGAACATACGTCACACCAAGTGTGTTTTTGGTGTTCGAAATTTAGAATTTTTCAGGCACACAATACATTGAGAAGGAGTTAAACCGATCAAAAAAGAAGTGGACACCATCAGACAATACTCCAGATTCTCTTAAAAGAAAACCAAAATATTTCAAGCTGACTTCTGCGGTTGTTGAGGCTATTAAACAGCTAAATGATCAACTGTATTTGAAAAAGTATTCGAATCTCCTCTCGCCACTTATTTTGGTGGTGGATGCTTCAGACAAAGCAGTAGGCGTAACCACTAACCAACTGGTTAAAATCGCCTGTGAACCAATTGCTTTCTTCTCAAAAAGACTCGCTTCAGCAGAGACAAGGTATTCTACATTCGGATGAGAACTTCTTGCAATCTACCACAGCAAAGCACTCTAGTCTCAAACTAAGATAGCTACCACCACCTATTGAAGGTAGTTCGATTTGCTATGGCACAACCAAGGCAATGGCTTCGTCCTTCGTCCCAAAAATATCCGAAAATTAGCATTTAATAACTTCCATACTTAATCTCATGGTGGCACGAAAGCTACTACCAAACTAATCAGTGCCAGATATATATGGTCAGGTTTACGAAACGATGTACACTAGTGGTTTAAAGTGCTCGTTATGTCAACAACCAAACGTTAACTGCTAAAAAATTCACCTATCGGAGTTTTCTCACAGCCAGATGCACATTTTATCCATATTCATATCGATTTGGTAAGTACTTTACCCCGTTTTGATCGTCTTAATTGTCTATTTACATGCATAGACAGATTCACGAGGTTCCCAATAGCCATACCGATAGCCGAAAGCATAGATGAAACAGTGGCCAAAGTCTACATTCGGAAATGAGTGGCCAATTTGATACACCTATTGCAATAACGACTAATGTAGGGGCTCGATTTGAATCTGAGTTATTCAATAACTTATCTAAACTTCTAGGCTCCAAAAGAATATGTTGCACCGTTAAAGGCTACCCTAGTATCACAGCCAAACTACAGTCAGTGGACAGAATCCATGTGATAAGTTATTTTGGGAATAAGGACATTTGTCAAAACTGGTTCACAGTGTTCAACGGCAGAAACAGTCTTCAAGATGACTCTTAGACCGTCGAGTGAGGTTATCATTTCTTTTGCTGAAAGTAAACAGCTTGGCTTAGAGAGTTACGAAAACAGGGAAACACCGACTGATTAGGTATTGATAGGCTAAAATTGGATTATTTATACCATGAACCACTATGCATGTTATTAGACCGTTTGCCTGATAAAACAGTTATAGAATTGATAAGTAACCAATAGAACTCTACACAAGTAACTAAAACGGTTAGATGGGCACAACGGATTGTTCAAACAAGGATATCTACAGTTTTGGCTTGAGCCTAAAATTTAATGACGTTTCTACTAAAACCAACTAAAAATAACTTATACTTGTACATTTCGTTTTGTAAGTGATTGTTTTATACAAACAGTGGAGCGATTCTTCATGTTTGACTGACCTTAAATAATCTTTTTCTTCAAAGTAAGTTTTTGTTTGTTTTTGACTTGAGAGCGACTTAAGAGGCAGGTCAGTAAACAACTGGTAGACGGAAAGAGCATGAGAAAATCGTACCTCATCAACATGGTGTTAAATAGCCCGTTTCTAGCACTTCTTCAAATATTCTTATTTATTTTTTCTACCCTCCATATATTTTAATAATCTGATGAAATTATTCAGTAAGAAGTCTCAGTGGGAAGATGATATGACGGGAATAATAAAACGTTACGTTCTTCTAATCATTGTGATTTTTGTTCAATATTACATCCGTTTTAATTCAACGTGTTGACTACTCAGTGTAGTATTTATTTTGTTTTTCCAGTGTGACATGTTATTCGGTATAACATTAATTTATTTCGATTATCAGACTATCTTCATCTTTTCATTGCATTATCGAAATTTATCAAGGTAACTAGTTGTTTTAAATGGATTTATTTGAGTGTAATGTTTATTCGAGATATGATATTCTTGTATTAAATTCACGTGTATTATGCATATTACAATACGTAGCATGTGTGATTTTGTCGTGATCCTCAGGGTATTTTTCACTTATATGATTTCATCCTAATTAACAATCAAAATGGGTTTACAATCGACGTATAAATGAGTGTATTATCGATTAGGGTTGTAGTAGTGTTTTGAGGTTAGTAAATCTTCATTCGTACAAATCTTGGTGTTCTTACTTGGTGTCATGTCAATTGCAGTGGTTCCTCTTTTTTTTTAAGTATAAGGAGTAAGCGATTACGACAACAAAATTAGCGACGACCAGACATAATAATTGGTGACTCAGTCATAGCAACTTACGATCAGTCATGACAGAAGGAGAGTAGTACTTGGAATCCTTTGATTGTTGGTTTTGATCGCTCACTTTTAAAGATGATAAAATGTCGATTGATTTTATAACTATGAGTGACCCAGTATCTGGTTCCAATTGGATCGCACGATTGATTGCTATAGAAATTTATATCCCAGCTACCCTCGTATATGATCAGCGACTTAACTGACGTTGGTGAATAACAGAATTAAATAAGTCAAATACGGCAATGGATTTTGAAGACTCATATTTCCTACAATCGTTGATCTGTACAGACAATCAAGAAAACGAATCGGAGAAAGCGAAGAGGAGAGATCGAAACGAAACGAAATGACGAGCAGTTGAGAAGGCAAGTGATCCAACTCAATTTAATCAAGCTTTACTTAACATTTATATTCAGAAAAAATAAGTTGAAGACGCATAATGAATAGGGTAAGTAATTAACACACATATAACCATACAAAAGCAGTCAGGTTTAATAAGCGAATAACTGACAAGGTCAAAGTGCAACTAAGGCGAATGAATAAACTGAGTGTACAAAATATAGACTTTTCAAAATCCATCCTCGTGTCGGTTACTTTTTCAAGGCCACATAACTTATTCTAGCTTCTGGATAGCTCAGTTTATCCATTCTTCTTGAGTCACGTTTTGACCTTATTAATTATTTACTTATCAACCTTGAGCGTATGTGTGTGTACATCTTTTCTTACTCACCACATGTCTGTAGCTTATTTTTCTGTGACTATGCATATTGATTAACCCTTGACTAAATGGAGTTGGCTCACACGCCTTCTCCACTGCGCACGTCATTTCGCTTCGCTCTTTTCTATTCGCTTCATCTCTCTGATTTCCTGTCCAGATTAGTGAGTGTACAAAATATACACTTTTCAAAATCCATCCTCGTATTTGACTTATTTAGTTCCGTTATTCATTAAGTCGATTTAAGTCGATAATAATATATGAAGATTGATGACATGGGTACTTCAATAACAATCATTCATACGATTTTATCGAATTCAGATTTCGGACCAATAAAACACATGGAAAGAATCTTAATTATCCAGAAAAATCACTTCTACTTTTGACAAATTATTACGAATAATAAACAGTCATTTTCATGTGGTATCATATGAAATACGTGAAACTATTTAAAACAACGCATAATTTACTCTCAAAATCAGGATTCCTGTTCAGAAGTAGGTCTCTAATTGTAATTTTCATGAACAACTGCAATTGAATAAGTATCTCTACTAAAGTTTGACTTGATAATTAAAAAGAATCGAGCATTGAGTAGGTTGTTATTATTAAGGAACATAATATATGTTGTAATATCTTAATTAGTAGAAAAGGTAAATATTCCGATGTTTCATGACCCCGTCTAAGCCACCTCTTCACACAACAAATAAACAAATTCATTTCACTCAAGTTCAAATAACACTAAGGAACAAAGTGAAAATAATTATAATGATCAATTAACAAGACAAGAATGATTAATTTGATATTATGACATTTCGGTCAAGGTGATCTATGTGATAAATGCTTGGGTGTTTGCGTTTATGTTAATGTATGAAAAATATAAATGTTTGTATAAATACGCTTGACTTGTGTGTTTGACTTGTTATCTGCTGTTTGTCTGTAGAATACACTTTCTACCCCTTACCCAGACTTCTTGATCGGGTTATCAGAGCCGGGGACAGCGAACCAGAATAGCTATCGAGTCTCTGAATCATTGATCCCTCGTTCCGTTCGAGTAAGACGAATCAGTAATAGCAATTCAAGATTAACGAATCACAACAAATTATCGACGGGGATGGGATTTCAATTATGGACCATGCCAAACTTGAACTGTTACTTGAGCAGCAGCTGAAGTTGATGCAAATGTTGATGGAGACCAAGGTTACGCCTCCTTTACAGCCAAGCACGTCTAGTTCAATCACGGCACCATCGGTAGATCGCATCGCAAATAGCACAGCTGATTTTCATTACGATCCTGATTCTAATGTTACTTTTGAGATGTGGTTCAGGCGTTATGAAGATCTATTTAAATTTGATTTCGTCAATCAAGATGATGCTTGGAAAGTGCGGCTGCTACTTCGTAAATTGGGTGCAACTGAGCTGGACAAGTATTGCAATCTGATCCTGCCTTTGAACCCACGTGACCGATCATTTGCAGACAAAGTTCAAACATTAAGCCAACATTTTGGAGATAACTCGTCACTGTTTAATACTCGTTATCGATGCTTGAAGCTAACTATGAACGAAGATGATGATTTTCTTACGCATGTGGGCATCATCAACCATGAATGTGAACGCTTCCAGTTAAAGTCCTTGACCGAAGATCAGTTTAAAGCCCTGATCCTTATTTGCAGCCTACAGCACGAAAAGTTCAGTGACTTACGAACAAGACTACTAAGTCGTTTGGATCAAGAGCCGAAACTCACTCTGAGTGATATAGCTAATGAATATCAACGTCTCATCAATCCGCAACGAGAGACTTCTATGGTCCATCTAGCCGATCTGATGTACGAGCGGTTCAACAGACACCTTACAAAACCAAATACGTCCCCGCTTCATCCAGTCCATCCCACTTTAGCTCGAGACGACAGACTAAAGCAACTCCTCCTGCAATCTGGTGTATGGCACTACGTTCGAAACTGCCCATTTAAGCAACATTGATGCAAGAAGTGTAAGGTTATTGGTCATAAGGATGGGTTTTGCCTGAGGAAAAAGACTCCAAGTCAATCCAGAAATACCAAAAAGACCCTTCCTAGATCCCGCACCAATTCATTGAGCTTAATATCTTCGTGTAAAAGCGCATCATCAGGTGAGAGAAAGTTTATTACTCTTAATATTAATGAGCATTCATCTAGATTGCAAACAGATACAGCATCAGATGTCACTATCCTCTCTCGTAAGACTTGGACCAAAATGGGCAGCCCAAACTTGCAGCGTACAACACAAAAGCCTCGTACTGCGTGTGGTAATAACCTTCACCTGCTAAGACAAATAGAATGTACAGTTACTTTTCGTGATTTGGCATTTGTTGGGGTATGCTACATAACGCCAGATGATCTAAATTTGCTCGGGTTAGATTGGTTCGATCACTTAAATTTAGCTGATGTCCCGTTGAATACCATATGCAAACTGGTATCACAACCCCAACTATGACACCAACCACATGACTTGGAAGCTTATACGAGGAACCTAATGACGCAGTTTTCAACTATTTTCCAACCTGGATTGGGTCGCTGCGCTGCTATGAAAGCAACACTTCGATTTAAAACTAGGGCTAAGCCTGTTTTTCGCCCAAAGAGACGTGTCCCTTATGCAACATTACAAACAGTAGATGAAGAATTGAACTGCCTTCAACAACAAGAAGTTATCAGTCCCGTTTCCTACTCTGCATAGGCAGCATCTATCGTGGTTATTAAGGAAGCCAACGGCACGATACGTGTATGTGCTGACTTTTCAACAGGTCCCAATGCAGCTCTGGAACAACATCATTATCCCCTGCCTGTTCCCGCAGACCTATTTACCATGCTGAATGAGGGAAGGTTTTTTGCTAAGCTAGATCTAGCTGATGCTTATTGGCAAGTGGAAGTAGATGAAGCATCAAGAGAGCTGCTAACTATCAATACCCATCGTGGTTTTTTCCAGTATAACCGTCTACCTTTCGGGGTCAAAACTGCACAATCTATTTTCTAAAAACTAATGGAAACCATCCTGTCAGGTATCTCGTGAGTCGTGGCTTATTTGGATGACATTTTAATCGTAACAACGACATTAGAACAGCTACGAGAACGCACGACATTGGTACTGCAACGCATCAGTGACAACGGGTTTCGGTTACGCCCGGAGAAATGCCAGTTTTATTTGCAGTCGTTAAAGTACTTAGGGTTCATTTTCGATGCCGACGGCGGCAGGCCGGATCCTGAGAATATTCGAGCTATCAAACTGATGCCCACTCCCACTAATGTCTCGTCACTACGTTCCTTCCTGGGACTTGTCAGCTATCACTCAGCGTTCGTTCCATCGATGCATGATATTCACGCTCCACTGAATAGCTTACTGCAGAATAACAGCTCTTGGAACTAGACTAAACAATGTGACGCTGCATTTTGTAAACTGAAGTCCATTATTAGTTCGGAATTTCTGTTGACACACTACGATCCAGACATGCCGACCATCGTAGCTGCAGACGCTTCAGCGTATGGCCTAGGCGTCGTTATCTCCCATCAGTTTCCGGATGCGTCGGAAAAAGCTGTTATGCATGCAGCCCGCACATTAACCCCAGCAGAAAAAAATACAGCCAGATAGAAAAAGAAGTTCTTGCGCTTGTGTTTGCTGTGCGCCGTTTCCATAAGTTCCTGTACGGTCGGAGATTCACGCTTCTCACATATCACAAGCCTTTACTCGCAATATTCGGGTCGAAATCTGGCATTCCAGCTCATTCTGCAAATCGTCTTCAGAGATGGGCCTTAGCACTCTTGGGGTATGATTTCGAAATCCAGTAATGACGCACTCAACAATTCGGTCAGGCGGATGCTTTATCACGGTTCATTAGTGACCAGTTGGCGGCTGAGGAAAACACGGTAATCGCATCTCTGCTAGCGGAAGACCAAGCCGAACGCTATCTGACGACCGCAACCCTGCCGTTATCTGCAACATACATACAAAATGCTTCTAAGAGCGACCCCATCATCAAGATGACTATGAGTTATGTCACCAACGGTTGGCTGTCTAAGGAGTTTGATGGTGATATAAAACAGCTGTATCAGCGGCGGGATTCTCTATGCATCGTAAACGACTGCTTGATGTTCGGAGAGAGAGTGGTTGTGCCAGAATCCCTACTTGCAAAAGTGCTGAAACAGTTCCACCTTGGTCATCCGGGGGTTAGAAGAATGAAATCCATAGCCAGGAGTCATGCGTATTGGCCGCTGATGGATCAACATATAACGGAATTGGTTGGAAAATGTATGCGGTGTCAGCAAGCAGCAAAAGTGAACGCCGAAATTCATATTCTGCAATTTCATCTTATTGATCAACTTATCGATTAAATGTTAAATATTTGAATGGATGTCAATTGATGAACTTAACGGTTAAATGATTAAATAGCAGTCAATTGACGAAATTATGGATTAAATATTTGATTGCCTGTCAATTGATGAACTTATTGATTAATGTTTAAAAACATTTTACTATGACAATATTGATTGTAAATATTTTTGTATAAATACGCTTGACTTGTGTGTTTGACTTGTTATCTGCTGTTTGTCTGTAGAATACACTTTCTACCCCTTACCCAGACTTCTTGATCGGGTTATCAGAGCCGGGGACAGCGAACCAGAATAGCTATCGAGTCTCTGAATCATTGATCCTTCGTTCCGTTCGAGTAAGACGAATCAGTAATAGCAATTCAAGATTAACGAATCATAACACTATGGTTTTCGGAAAACCCCGAAAAATTTCTCTATAATCTATCAATAGTGACGTTAAATCAGATAGAAACAGAAGCTTTGTCGCTTGGATTTAAATTTCATATCCACAAAATGCGTGCCGACAGAATCGACACAGAAACTCAATTTGAGAATTTATCTGATCAAATTAAAGAGTTGCACCCAGTTAGTGAAGACAAGAAAAACTGATTAAAATCTAAACTAGTTGATATCGCAAACCAATATCTTGTTTCCCCCACACCACAGTCTCAACTTCTGTCCAAAGACCACGTTGATTTTAAACACATTATAGCTTGTAAGCAGCTGATGAGAATAACGAAATAAAATCAATCCATATTATTCTGCTTCAATGTTCGTTCTTGCTCTGTTTAGGATAATCTGATGGGACTATGTGTATGACATTAATGCATACTACTAAAGAACCAGCACACCTGAAAATGCTTTAGTTCAAATAAAGGAAAAAATCCCGTTTGTATCAACATAGAATCGCGTCTACAAATTAGGATGTGTCGATTATAACACCTTCTATATTGGAAAGTCATTTCTTGAAATCTTGAATCAAACCAAAGAACATCTTAAATACACAAAAACACCTAATTATCCTGTGGTACTATAGAGACTCTAAATTAGATTGGAGATATCGGTACGTGCCGCTTTCAATAACCATCAAATCGATATTAAAAATATAAAAATAATACAAAAAGACTTGTCCAACTACAAAGAAAGGCAAGTTGCTAAATCCTACTACTCTCAATAGAAAAAAGCCTTATTATTAATCCGATTTAGACCATAACTGATTCTATCCCCCATCTCAAACCATTATCATACAAATATAGTACTACCATTTCACATTACAAATGTCACATTTTTCACACATTAACATAAACGCAAATACCCAAGCATTTATCACATAGATCACCTTGACCGAAAGGTCTTGTTAATTGATCATTATAATTATTTTCACTTTGTTCCTTAATGTTATTTGAACTTGAGTGAAATGAATTTGTTTATTTGTTTTGTGAAGAGGTGGCTTACACGGGGTCATGACACGTCGGAATGTTTAACTTTTCAACTAATTGAGATATTAAAAATAGTTTGCTTTTATTAATTTTGGATTTAACATTTTAGACGCTTGATTGTTTGCATAAACTGTACTTAACCATAGAATCCTTACTTACTTACTTACTTACGCCTGTTACTCCCAATGGAGCATAGGCCGCTGACCAGCATTCTCCAGTGTCCGGCCAATGGATCTGAAGTATTTTGCGTAGACAATTGTTAATAAACACCTGTATTTTCTGGATGATGGCTTTCGCAGTTCTCCAGGTTTCTGCCGCATACAGTAGAACTGTCTTGACATTTGTATTGAAAATCCTGACCTTGGTGTTGGTTGACAGTTGCTTTGAGTTCCAGATGTTTCTCAGTTGTAAATATGCTGCTCTTGCCTTACCGATCCGCGCCTTCACATCTGCATCAGATCCACCCTGTTCGTCAATGATGCTGCCCAAATACGTAAAGGTTTTTACATCTTCCAAATCTTCTCCGTCAATTGTGATTGGATTGGTGCATTCTTTGTTGTATCGGAGAATCCTGCTTTTCCCTTTGTGTATATTGTAACCTACTGCTGCTGAGGCTGCTGCCACACTGTTCGTCTTCTCCAGCATCTGTTGTTGCGTTTGAGATAGAGGGGCCAGATCGTCTGCGAAGTCTAGATCGTCCAACTGCATCTTAGATGCCCATTGTATCCCGCGCTTCCCTTCAGACGTTGACGTCCTCATGATCCAGTCGATCACCAGGAGAAAGAGAAAGAGTGAGAGTAAGCAACGTTGTCTAACACCGGTCTTCACTTCGAACGACTTTGTCAACTGTCCTCCATGCACAATTTTGCAGTGTAATCCATCATATGAGTTCTGTATGATATTGACTATCTTCTGGGGCACGCCGTAGTGTCGAAGAAGTTTCCATAGTGTTGTTCTGTCCACGCTATCAAATGCCTTTTCGTATTCAATGAAGTTGATGTAGAGTGATGAATTCCATTCAAGTGATTGTTCCACAATGATCCGTAGAGTTGCGATTTGGTCTGTACACGATCCATCCTCACGGAATCCTGATTGTTGGTCACGAAGTTGGACGTCTACGCAGTCCTTCATCCTGTTTAACAATACCCCGTTGAAGACTTTTCCCGGAATTGAGAGAAGAGTGATGCCCCTGTAGTTATCACACTTGCTGAGATCGCCTTTCTGCGGTATTTTGATCAGGTGTCCTTCTTTCCAGTATTTTGATACTTGTTCCTCATCCAAAATCTAATTACAGAGAATGTGGAGTATCCTTGCAGTTGCCGCTACGTCTGCTTTTAGTGCCTCTGCTGGGATGTTGTCCGGTCCTGCAGCTTTGTCACTCTTGATTTGTCTGATGGCCATGCTGATTTCTTCAATTGTTGGTGGGCCAACATTGATTGGGAGGTCGGTGGGTGTTGCTTCGATGTTGGGTGGGTTCAGTGGAGCTGGTCAATTCAAGAGTTCTTTGAAGTGTTCTACCCACCTGTTTTGTTGCTCTTCAATGTTGGTGATTACCTCACCTTCCTTCAAATTATTCAAACTGTAGAATCCACTTATATAAAATTTCTTCCTGTAGCTTTCATATAACTAGTGTTAGGCCCTTGAATTTTTAGCTCACGGGTCTGTGATAATTATGCTAGAAAGGAGAGTTGCCTCAGTGCAGTTTATGGTCTTGAAGTGATAGGTAACATAGAGAGAAGTTTGCAAAGAAATAGGCATTACGAACTTAGGTGTATCGACTCAGGTTCAATAGTGCTTGTTGGATGTATCGTTTACCAGTTGCGGGACATTTGACTGTAGCGCTAATACGAGACATGGAATCGGCATCAATGAGAACTAGGATCGTGACTGGTTACTTGAGAAGTGATATTGTTCAGTGGTCTTCGTGATATATGAAAACTGACAGTAGTTGATGTTTAGGACTGCAAACGATCAGTGTCTTATTAGCATATGTGCATCGTGTATGGATGAATTTAAACTTCACCCCATTGCACAACTTAGTGGCTCTCAGGTTTGAGTAGCTAAGTGGATAAGAAAATTGCGTCTGAAGCCAGTGGTACTGTGTTCCAGTCCTGTAGTGAACGTCAACTCTGGGATGCAGGTGCATCCAGTTGACGAGTCGAAAGTTCGACGAAACGCGCATCCTGGATTCTACTGGTAGCTACCATCCATCTTTGCCAAGAATTTGAAGATAAATTTTGTCAAGGCGATAAAACATTCACAGGATTAATTACCGATATTAACTGGTTTATTGTAAAATCCATAACGAAGCAATCAAATAAGAAACAATTTATGAAATGATAATTATATCAAACAATCAATTTGTCAAAAGGAGTAATTTTCAAAAACTTTTATTCTTCAATTCTAATGTTTAGTAGTAGAATAAAAAGATATTTTGCCTACATTAGGTTCTTTTTGGATAAGGTTTCTGTAATAAAGAACACAAAGTTAATCATGACTGGACTTGTTAACCTAATAACTTTGATTTTCAATGAAATATTCATATTCAGTCAATGATGTTTACAAAATTATTCCTTCATTCATTTGAAACTAGAGGTTTTAATAAGCAATGATGGATGGTGGCTAGCAGTGGAATCCAGGACGCGCGTTTCGTCTTATTTGGGACTCGTCACCTGGATGTACCTGCATCTCAGAATTGACGTTCACTCTGGGACTCGAGCCCAGTACCATTTACTCCAAACTCCATCACCTTTATCCACTTAGCTACTGAGTTCTGATAGCCACTTGCATGTGCAATGAGGTGAATTTAAATCCACTTGGTATTGTTTGGCTTGTATTTTCCCATTGAGGTTTAAAACTGCAACTGATCAGTCCGTTATTGACATATGTGCATACAGTGCGTATGCCTCGATATTGACTCATTTTAATGAATAAATGAGTGATTCCATCAAGAACTTAAATGATCAATCTATAAAAGACATCTTATTATTGATAATAATATTAATTGATTACATATTGGAAACTATTGTCACATTTATTTAGCGCCTAATGTCTATTAAAACGTTAATCATTAAATTATTACATGTAATCCATTGTTTGATTGAGTAGATACTACTTATTTTGTTAAACTAGTAATAACTTAATATTCTACAATCACATATATAACATCATATTTAACATTAATGAAGTATTTATTTCAACCCATATTATTACAAAACTACAATTCAGAAATGTTAGCCTCTTTATTAGGCTAATTACTATAATTAACATTTTATTGTAATGAATACAAAACAAACTTAGACTAATGAGATGTCATTTACAGAACACTTGAACTTGTAATAGAGTAAGCTTAATAAAAAAGAGGAGAAAACAAGCTGACATTATATCATTGGTGAAATAATAATTAAATTTTATACGATTTATTTTTCATTTAATTAGCCAATAGTTTGGTTGTTGTTGCTGTTTTTATTTGTCACTAAGTTTACTGATTATCAATAGTATAAAAGCGGATAATGAAAATGATTAGTTTCATTAAATAATGTTTCATTCATTATTATTTGATATCATTGTGTTACATTTGATCATACTTGTTTCAATACAAGTTGGTAAGTCTTATAATACATTTAAATGATATTTACATAATTATACTATTTATGCCTTACTTACTTACTTACGCTTGTTACTCCTAAAGGAGCATAGGCCGCTGATCATCATTCTCCAATCCACTCTGTCGTGGGCCTTTTTTTCTAGTTCCATCCAATTCTTGTTTATTTTACTCATATCTATCTCCATTTCACGGGGTGATGTGTTCTTTGGTCTTCCTCTTTTCCTTTGGCCTTGAGGATCCCATGTGAGGGCTTGTCTTATGACGCAGTTGGGTGCTTTCCTCAATGTGTGTCCTATCCACTTCCAGCGCATCTTGCTGATTTCTTCCTCCGGTAGGATCTGGATACAATTTATAAGGTGTATAATTAATATGATGCTTGTTATGAGAAGATGGAGTTGATCAGATCAACTCCATGTTCTTATTGTTCTATCAAAATTTATAAAAAGGACTAATTGCTTTAGATACTTGTTCTATCTGATCGTTGTTGATTGTTGTGTCAGTGCTAAATGATGCCATTACTTACTTACTTACACCTGTTACTCCTCGTGAAGGAGCATAGGTCGCTCACCAGCATTCTCCATCCAACCCTGTCCTGGGCAATCCTTTCCAGCTCCTTCCAGTTGTAATTCATCCTTTTCATATCTGCTTCTATTATCCGACGTAATGTGTTCTTTGGCCTTCCTCTTTTCCGCTTCCCTTCAGGATTCCAAGTTAGAGCTTGCCTCGTGATGCAGTTTGACGATTTGCGTAATGTATGCCCTATCCATTTCCATCGTCTTTTCCTAATTTCTTCTTCAGCTGGAAGTTGGTTTGTTCTCTCCCACAGAAGGCTATTGCTGATGGTATCCGGCCAATGGATGTTGAGTATCTTGCGTAGACAGCTATTTATAAATACTTGTACTTTCTTGATTGTGGTTGTTGTAGTTCTCCAAGTTTCAGCTCCATACAGTAGAATTGCCTTGACGTTCGTATTGAAGATTTTCACTTTGATATTGGTTGAAAGTTGTTTTGAGTTCCATATGTTCTTCAATTGTAGGAATGCGGCCCTTGCTTTGCCAATCCTCGCCTTTACGTCTGCATCTGAACCTCCATGTCTATCGACGATGCTTCCCAGATATGTGAAGGATTCTACATCTTCCAGAGTTTCGCCATCAAGTGTGATTGGATTGCTGTTCTCCGCTTTGAATTTGAGGACCTTGGTTTTCCCTTTGTGTATGCTGAGGCCTACTGATGCAGAGACTGCTGCTACATTGGCTGTCTTTATCTGAATCTGTTCACGTGTACGTGATAGGAGGGCTAGGTCATCTGCGAAGTCCAGATCGTCTAATTGGTTCTGAGCTGTCCATTGTATTCCGTGTTTTCCTTCAGATGTCGAGGTCTTCATAATCCAGTCGACCACCAGAAGAAAGAGGAAGGGAGAGAGTAAACAGCCTTGTCTGACTCCGGTCCTTACTTGGAATGCATCTGTCAGCTGTCCTCCATGCACTACTTTGCACTGTAGTCCGTCGTATGAGTTCCGGATAATATTGACAATCTTCTCAGGAACTCCGTAGTGTCGAAGAAGTTTCCATAATGTCCTCCTATCTACACTGTCGAATGCCTTTTCATAATCAATGAAGTTGATGTATAGTGACGAGTTCCACTCAACTGATTGTTCGACGATGATCCGTAGTGTTGCAATTTGGTCTGTGCACGACCGATCCTTTCGGAATCCAGCTTGTTGATCTCGAAGTTGGGCATCTACTGCATCCTTCATCCGGTTCAGCAACACCCTGTTGAAGACTTTCCCTGGTATTGACAGTAGTGTAATGCCTCTGTAGTTTTCACATTTGCTCAGATCTCCTTTCTTTGGAATCTTGATGAGGTGTCCTTCTTTCCAGTCCATTGGCACTTGTTCCTCCTCCCAAATCTTTTTGAATAGAGGGTAAAGCATGCTTGTGGTTACTTCGACGTCTGATTTCAGTGCTTCAGCTGGTATGTTGTCGGGTCCTGCTGCTTTCCCGTTCTTGATTTGTCTGACGGCCATTCTAATTTCTTCCATCGTTGGTGGGTTGACATCTATAGGAAGATCTGTGTGTGCTGCTTCGATGTTCGGTGGATTCATTGGAGCCGGCCTATTCAGGAGTTCCTCGAAGTATTCTACCCATCTGTTTCGCTGTTGTTGAATTTCAGTGATTGGCTTGCCTTCTTTGTCTTTGACCGGCCTCTCTGGTTTACTGTATTTCCCTGATAGTTTCTTCGTTGTATCGTAGAGCTGTTTCATATTTCCTTCTCTAGCAGCTTTTTCTGCCGTCGTTGCTAATTCTTCCACGTATTTCTTCCTGTCGGCTCTAATGCTCCTCTTCACTTGCTTGTTTGCTTCTATGTATTCAGCTTGTGCTTGGACTTTCTCTGCTCGTGTTCGGCTGTTGTTAATTGCTGTCTTCTTGTTCTTCCTTTCTTTGATCTTGTCCAGTGTTTCTATAGAGATCCATTCCTTATGATGGTGTTTCTTTAGGCCCAGAACCTCTTGACACGTTGAAGTCAATGTTTCTTTGATGCCTTTCCAGTTGTCCTCCATGGTAGTTTCTTCTTCCTTCAGTAGATCTTGAAAGGCTTGGAATCTGTTGTTGAGAGCTATCTTGAATTCATTGAGTTTGTCAGTATCTCGAAGGAAGGCTGTATTGAACCTTTGTAGTGCTGTTTGTCCACTTGTCCAGTTCTTTTTTAGCTTCAGTTTTAAATTGGCTACAACTAGGTGGTGATCTGAAGCTACGTCAGCTCCTCTCCTGGTTCTCACATCTTCCATTGTCCTTCGGAATTTTTTTTTGATGCAAATATGGTCTATCTGGTTCTCTGTAGTGTGGTCCGGTGAGATCCATGTAGCCTTGTGTATACGTTTGTGTGGAAATATTGTGCCTCCTATGACTAATTTGTTGAATGCACACAAATTTGCAAATCTTTCTCCATTTTCGTTCCTCTCTCCCAGTCCATGTCGTCCCATAATATCTTCATATCCAGTGTTGTCTATTCCGACCTTGGCATTTAGATCTCCCATCAGAATGGTGAGGTCCTTTCTTGAGCATTTCTCTATGATTGACTGCAGCCGCTCGTAGAATTGATCTTTAATGTCGTCGTTGCTATCATTGGTGGGTGCATAACATTGGATAATATTCATTAAGATCCCCTCCTTCTTTGTTTTGAATGATGCTTTGATGATTCTGGATCCGTGGGATTCCCATCCTACAAGTGCATTTCGTGCTACTTTGGACAGCATTAGAGCAACTCCCTGTGTGTGTGGAGCATTTTCCTCTTCGTGACCGGAGTATAGCAGCATCTCTCCCGTAGCTAGCCTTTTCTGTCCAGCTTGGGTCCAGTGAGTTTCGCTGATTCCCAGTACTGCCAAGTTGTATCTCCTCATTTCCGTTGCTATTTGGCTGGTCTTCCCGGTTTCCCACATTGTTCTAACGTTCCATGTACCTATAAAAATTTTTGCTCTGGTTGTTAGAAGGGGCATCGGCCTCGTGGCTTCCGAAGGAATTCGGCTTTCACCATGAAGCGTCATAATTCTTCTAAATGAAGACCTTCTAACTCTCAGGGCAGAGTTAAAATGGTTTGAATTATTTTTTCTGGTAAGCGTTTTTTTAGCGAGTTAGTTTTCTACGGGATGGGGACGCTAACCCCATGCCCAACCCTCCTCCTTTACCCGGGCTTGGGACCGGCAGTAACTCTAGAAGAGCTACAGGCGGAGTTAAATGATGCCATGTTTTAGTAATTATTTATTTTCTGATCAACTTTCACTTATAGTAAATAGTTTATCTGAAGATTGGAAAGCTAAATTTTAGTCTACTCATTTAATCGATAGAATAGAAACTATGTTTTCAGTCAATAGATTCGTGTTAATGGATAATGGGTGAAAATGTTTGCGTTTTATAAAGGCAAAGCTCATTCCTTGTTCATGGAGTTGTTTAATGTTTCTTTTGAATCTAATTGAGTAGATATACAAATAGTTAATGTTTCTTCAAAGTTAAAAAATGATTCTTGTCAAGAGTAAATGGTTCATTTTGAAATGAAATTGAATGTATCATTGTGATGATTAATTTTGGATATATATTGTCGAACGTATTGATGTATGGAATATAACAGGTGGATATTAGTGAAGAGCATATGAACACAACTCCGCCTGTAGCTCTTCTAGAGTTACTGGCGGTCCCAACCCCAGATAAAAAAGGAGGGTTAGGCATGAGGTCAATAACAGAATCCCATAGAAGAATTCTTGCTAAAATAAACGCTAACCAGATTAAACAAATTAAACTATATGAACACGGTTAATAGTATTGAATACTTAGTAGTATTAGTACAATTTACATGTAACTATGTTTAAAGTTTATTCCATGAACCTGAAAGTTCTCAATATACTACTTGATTAACATTATTCAAACCTGAGTTGTTCGTTTAAATCTCATAGAAAGTAAGATGAAAGTAAAGAATAGCTTTTTAAAATATAACCATATACCCGAATTCAAATATTCATATTTTCAAATAAACTTATTAATGTTCAATTTACAGATGGTAAAAGACAGAAGCTACATAGTTTCGGAAAACCAGAGGTCATTTTACGAAATCTAAAAGGTAATTAGATAATAGACTGATTGATGTGTTTAAACTTTATGTGGTCCCTGAGAGTGGATAGAATAAGAGATATCAACAAAATCGTCATCACTAATACATAAAATTACATGATTAATGCACGTTTGAATCTGAATAGTGATAAAATGATTTTGTTCGTTTATTGACAGGTTATTAATAAATGTATTCTGAACAAATATATAACTATACTACTTAATCAATGAATTATGATTCTATAACTATCCCAATCATACCGTTTAGTCTTCATGCTTGACAACACTCTTAAGTCAGCTGACTTATCGCTCTAAGGATTTGATTTGTATTCGACATGCAAACAGTCAAGCTGAATAAGTATATTGATGTGACGTTTTGGAGACAACTAAACGTGGAACGATACGTTAATCAAAAAACCCTGACATTCAAAAACATTATGGAATGTATAGAACAATGTAAATAGAGATAGAACAACTATCTTGTTATAATAAATTAACATATATAGATTAGATAAAAAGATTAGAACAAAAGAATACCCTAAGCCGATCACTTAACTGATATCCACAAATATGTTTTTTATGTCAAATGAAATGGGCATAAAAGTAACTATCTAAACTGATACATTTTAATTAGAAGTAATTGATCAAAGTTTTTAAAAGAAATAATATTTAATTTGTAGTTAACTTAGACCTATTCGCATGGAGTCTACGTCTTGTAGATTATCAAGTAAAGCAAGAAATAGGTAATTTATTCATAAATTCATATATATAAATAATTTTTACTTGAGAAGCTGATTTCTATTAATAACACTTTAATTTTGTATCAAAAAAATGTACCCATCACAATAAGACACAAAGAAAATCAATAGTGTTGTGATTTTGAACCCGGCTAATTATGACGTGATTTATTCCTCAATTGACTTGTATGAGCAGCCTAGTGTTCTTATTTGGTTTCTGTTTTTGTTCACCTAGCCTATCTAATTGAGTCCAGAACGCCAATAACAGCTTTTACTATACGAATCATTTATTTCGAATATACATGGTTTATATACCAGCTAAACAAACCGCATTACACCATGAAATAGGAAATAACATTTACACAAGATCAAGTCAAAATGTGGCTGTGAACATGGGAGACAGTAATTAATCAAATGAGTATAATTTAAGAACAGTAAATCTCAGCATAATAGTCTATGGGTCAAAATGAAGCTTATAATAAGAGGAATATAGATATACATAATCTAATTACTGAACAGTTATACAACAGGAATATATATATATATATAATATTAGTTCATCAATAGTTCTCAGAAGTTACTCGTAATGTAATCTTCACTAGGATATAACAAGTAGAATAAACTACGAAATAATATAGGCAACAAAGTTTATCAGTAGATTGGACCTACTAGACAGATAGATTTTAAACAATTAACAAACATTCGTTTATTTCTGATAAATAAATCTGAACTATTTCAAGCAGCTATTTAATGATTAGATCATGTCAATTTGATCAGTAGTTAATAGTAATTATTAATAGAATAGAATTGACTGCCAACTATTTATGTTTATCAAGAAAGTTTATTTCGGAAGTGGGTTTTTTTCGTCGATATTATATTAATTTTAATAGTTGAGATCACGAGTCAATTGGAACTGGACCACCATGGAGAACCTAGAAGAACTGTGTCACTAAATTTCGTGGATTACTTGAAGTTAGACATTAACATCGTTGGATGCTGACTCAGTAGTCTAGAGATTAAACGTTCTCTTGCGAGATCGATAGATCCTGTATTTGAATCTCACGTGGCGGAATCATGAATACACACTGCTGAGGAGTCTCACAACAGGACGAGATGGCCATCCAGTACTTTCAGGTTTTTCATAGTGGTGTAGCTACAATTGATTCATGATTTAAGTTTATTTGATAGTAGAAAAATAAACTTAAGTTATCCTGAATTCATTATGAAATAACACTGGTGTTATATATTTATCGGTTATAATATACTTTATATTATGTTAATTTTTAGCGATACTTCCACGAATATATTCAATTGATGAAGAAGCATTCACTAAATGTATGTGAAAATACAATGAATACTCTAATAATAATGATGAATTTTAGATATTAAATGTTTTAATTTTGCATTAGATTAAGTTCATAAATCTAATTTTGGACAAGGTACAAAAAGGTTTTCAAAATACTGTTTTATCTTTAATTAAAAATAAGTGTACTACATTTTATCTATATTTCTATATAAATTCATTGTATAAGATAGTTTAACATTCCCAAATTCATTTTATGACCTAATACTATGAAGCATTATTGTCTGAGTTTTTGATTAAGATCATGAATCAATGAATGTTAGACTATTATTGAAAACCTGAAAATACTGGATGACTATTTGTTCCTAGTATGAAACTCTTTAGCAATGTGAATCCACAATCGTGTACATGAGAAGATAGTCGTGCAACATCATGGATTAACTTGAAGTTAGACATGAACATGGTCTGGAGGTTAAGCGTCTTCATGAGAGACCGAAGATCTTGAGTTCGAATCCTACATGCAGGATTGTAGTTAATTACTACTGAGTCGTCCCATACTAGAACGAAACAGTCGTTCATTGCTTTCACATTTTCAATGTTAGTTTAACATTCATCGATTTATGATCACAATAAAAACAACACAACAATCTCCACAACCTAATACTGATTTGTATATTATATTCCATGAGGTTATAATCTGTAATAAATTTTACTTAATTAATATTATATCCAAGTATATTGAATGGGCAAGTCTCAAGTGACTAGATAAACATATATTTACATAATCTAAGTATCAGTTACGTAGAATTTATGATTCTATAAGTGAATTTTTTGTTTATATGGAATTGTATTACTATTTTCAATTAAAATATTTTAGATTTGGATAAATTAGTTGGTTCAGTGATGAACGAAGACGGTATGCGTTTCAATTAGCTAATAAATATGTATTATTGAAAGATATATAATTTTTTTTTGAACAATATTTATAATCTTTATATGCAGTGATAGATAATGGCTAGCAATAGAATCTAGGATGCATGTTTCATCCTATTTGGGACTCGTCAATTGAATATACCTGCATTGATAAGTCGTCTAGGTTGAACGCTATATACGATTCCTAAGCTATTCCGGTAACCCGCAGTCTAGAACTACACAGTGACTTGAACTCCAGAGAGAAGACACAAGTATGAGAGAAAACACTTTATCCCAAGGTTCATTTTTGTACAGAAAATCAAGGGTATTTATAGATGTTGGCGTTTGTTAAATCAACATCATATTTCAGCCAATCCGTTAACGTTATATTATGCTACCGACCAATGATAGCACGCCACGCTGGAATTCTCGAACGTTCCATCATACTCTGATTGGCTAGGACTCTTCGGCTCCTTTTGGGCCTCTGGAGGCTCCGTTGAAGTTCTCCGGAAGCCGACCCAACATGCATCTTAGAGTTAATGTTTACTCTGTGACTTGAACTCAGTACCGTTGACTTCAAATATCATTGTGTTATCCATTTAGCTACTGAGTCCTGATAGCCACTTACTTGTGTAATAGGGGTGATACAAGCAAACAAAACCAAGTGAATTTAGTATTTATAATCTATTGAAAATTCATCATTAATTAAACAATTATACAATGTTGAATAAAAATTTTTATTTTTATTTATATATTTAGTGTATTTAATTGAGAGACAATATTATTTATGATGGTTTAAGATGAACAATCTATTTATTCATTGATTATACTCAATATAGAAGCGAAAGTCGCAAAATCTTCAAGTCGCTATGACTGTTTGAAAGAGGAACTAGAAAAAATCGAAAGTAAGAGTAAATATTCAAAACTACATGGTTAAATGTTTTAATTCTATTTATCATTTGATTTTTTTTTAAAAACTTATCAGTATAGGAGTTATGGAGATAAGTAGGTTTTTGATTGAGATCATGAACCGATTAATATTAGACCACCATTGAAAACCTGGAAACATTTGACGGCCGTTTTTTCCTATTGTGGAACTCCTCGTCAGTGCGCATCCACGATCCCGCCTAGCAGGATTCCAACCCAGAGCTTTCATTCTCGCCCACGAACGTCTAACCTACTAGACCACTGAGCCGGCATCCAATAGTGTTAATGTCTAACCTCGAACCTGGGTTCAAATCTTGCGAGGCGGGATAGTGGATGCGCACGACTGAGGAGTACCACAATAGGACGAAACGGCCTTCCAGCACTCCCAGGTTTTTGATGGTGCTCTAACATACACCGGTTCATGCTCTCAATTAAAAACAAACTTACTAATTTGCATTATCTAATGTTTTCATGTTATTCGAATAACAAGGATTTCAACTTCTTGTTAATCTACCTAACTAAAATATTATATAATTCTTAGACGAACATTACTAGTGTTAGTTGAATAAACAAATGTCTCGTATATTCTAGGTCATAAAAGTCATCCTTATTTCGAAATTCGTAATATTAATTGTATTCAGTTGGAATGGATTGTTAACAGAATCAGAGTCCTCTTGGGAAACAGATATTTTATGAAGTGAATTATGTAAACCGATAACTTACATTCATTATTATTTCATGGTGGCAATAATGATAACAGATATTGTATTTCATTTTCAGTATCTTGTATAACATACAAATCTCTTAGTTTCGATAACTAATGTTGGCGGTGTATTAAACATCGAAACTGTGTGTGTAATCCATCTAGAATAAGCTAATCACATATACTGAATTAATTTAGTATGATAGTACTAGGAAACTTACCGTCGAATATAATCCAATACTGGAATTCGGATGAAAGGTAATTTCCAAATATAATCAGTCGATATTTTCTAAAAGGACGAAAGATCTATACAATAAGTGATTCAATACCATTTCGGTCCAATAACCGGTAATTTTGGAAAGAAATGTCTTTATCCAAATAATTTACAATTAAAGAAGGAAATTTCTTCGCTCAATTCGTTCCTTCTTTATTTACCAAATGGCAAAATGGGAATTTTCACTATAATTTACAATTATTGACTGTGGGATAGTTATGTTTTTTCGATTAGCCTTAGCTGCAAGACATAACATCATAATGTCTTAAAAGAGCTGAATCTACTGACTATTTGTCACTTTCCAAAGCACACATATAGTTTTCTTGATTGAATGATAAAATCATTCTCATTTTGTCTTACCTGGTAACAAAATTCATTAGTATAAGCAATTACGACATCTGTGGTTACATCTTATTCTCATTTAAAAATCTTGTGTTTATATTTACATGAATGTTAGTTGAGTTTGAATGTCTGTAATCCATAGCAATCTGTTTTCTAAACAAATTTTGAATAGCTTATGAAAAGCAGCTTACTTCATAAATTTTTGCAATTATATAGGAAAGGCGGCTGAGCTCAGCGGAACGCAATGTAAAATCCCTAAAGGACTTCATTACAAAGGTAAGCTGAAATGAACCACCCATTTAATTATTATGCAAGTGGCAATTGTAGGTGAATATTGAAGCTGTTTCTCAAGAGTCTTTCTTCAAGTACTGACTAAACAATACGGCTCAAAGAACTAAACAACACCGAAATCATTTACATAGTAATTCTAAATAGATAATAATTCACTTCAACAGACGTTTCATTAAATGAAACCAACATTAAATATTTTAACGAGACTGAGATACTACTACCGGTCTAATGACGATATAGCTTGACTGGAATGAAATATAACTTTCTGAATTAATCTGGATAACTGTATTTTGACTGACCTCATTATGTAACTAGATTGACTTCAATGGCATGATATTTTTAGAGTCTGATGCGAAATATTTCGAAGATACTTATTCATCAGACACACATCTTAGCAAACAAATCATATTGAAGTAAGATGAACAAATTGATGAAGCATGAATGTTGGCTAATAACCAAATCACAGAATGAATTCGATACTCAGTTTATATATCTATTCATTGAGTACAATGAATAAATACGAAAGCTTATGTGAGGATACACAAAAATATACGGAAAATGACATTATAAAAAGCACAATCAAGTTAGAGGATTGATAAGGACACATATTACATGGTCACCGAATAAGAATTATTTGTGATAGGATTTATTTAATATCCAATTTACTCAAAATAATAACAAGTTCATATATAGGCATAATCAAATAATATGCTTGTAATAGTTTGTTATTTCACAAATCATACTGGTAACTTGTTCATAACAATAATGAACAATTATCGGAATTGGTTTTGTGGAGATTTTTAGAAATTTCACTGGTTGGAATCATGAGTCAATTGAAGCTGGACCACCATGGAAAACCTGGAGGCACTGGACTGCCATTACGTCCTGGTATGGGACTCCTCAGCAGTGCGCATCCACGATCCCGCATCCTAGAAGATTCGAACACAGGACCTACTGGCTTCGCGCACGAGCACTTAACCATTAGACCGCTGAGCTGGCATCCAACGATGGGCACTACTGAGGAGTCCCATACCAGGACGAAACAGCCGTCCAGTGCTTCCAGGTTTTCCATGGTGGTCTAGCTTCAATTGACTCATGATTTCAACCAGTGAAATAATGAACTAATTAACTAACAACAATATCATCTAAGTATTTGTGTACAGTTTCTATAGCATACACATATGTACATGATTAGTTTTAATCTGTTTCATGAATTCAGACTTATGAATAAATGATAGATTACAAATGCAAATATGAATACACTCTCAATATTTTCATATGTTTCAGACATGGAAACTTTCATTGAGTTGAGTAGAAATAAATACAGAATTATCAACAGTTACAACGAAAATTTGTGTAAGTAATAATCAACAAAACTTTATTTGATAAAATAAATATTCTTTATTGAATAATATATTCATTAAACTTAAAACAGTATACGAATGTTTATGCAAATTTCATATTGTAATACTTAATGTACATCTTGGACTAAATGAAATAAAAGAATGTACTATTCACTAATATATTAAGTAACATTGGAGTGACCAGTGGAGTTCAGTCGGGTAAGTTGTGATATAGTAACTCACTGATGAAAACGATGGACGTGTCAATCAATTTGGTAGATTAGTTGAAGTTAGACATTAACACCGTTAGATGCCCATCGGCTCAATGGTCTAGTGATTAAGTGCTCATGCGCGAGACCAGTAGGTTCTGGGTTCGAATCCTGCGGGGCGGGATCGTGGATGCGTACTGCTGAGAAGTCCCACGATAGGACGAAACGGCCGTCCAGTGTTTCTAGGTTTTCCTTGGTGGTCTACTAACTTTAACATAAAAAGGTTTCATAAAGTTAATTGATGAGTTTACATTATTTGTTATACCTTACAATGATTTACTCAGTGTTTATTCGCAAACATTTCAGTTAAATACGGACTTATATTAGATTTTGTCAACAAAGCCAAACCGAGTAAGTTAATTTCATATCGATTTCATACTGACTAATTAAGCATTTATAAAAATGATGAAAAATTCAATGATAGTTTCGAGGAATCTAGGTGTATAAAAAAAAGAATGTAAAATGGTAATTGTACAGCATTAGACTTCAATGTAAACCAAGGAGATTTAAATTATTGTATTTGGTTTCATCTCGGTTGAGCGATTAAAACTGTAGATAATAGGTTCACATCTCATTATAAGCATCAATAGTGTGAAGTAAATATATTTAAATGACGCGATATAAGAAAACAAAACTCGCTTCCTGGATCTCACTATTAGCCACAATCTAAACGATAGAATATTCCTTGATAATTATCAGTCGTATAACAGGTATACAAATGCATTCTTTTGACTTAATTTACAGAAAATTACAAGCATTTCTTAACTGTGATCATTTTGCATGATTTTACTAAAATCCATGATTTTGTTTATTATAGATAATGCATGAAAGTGATCAAAGTCACGTTTTCTTATGATGAGAATTAGTATAAATTCCATAATTTATATCATTCGAAAATCGTTTCAATAAATGGTTTTAATGGAATTTCGTCAATTTCATTTTCCTTGCTGTTAAACTAGATTTACAGTTTTAGTGACTCTAGACCTGACTCCAGATAGATAATGTGAATGATTTTTATTGAAACATACATTTCGCCAATCCTTGCATATAATTATCGACTTAACTGGCGTTAGTGAATAACGCAATTAAATAAGTCAAATACGAGAATGAATTTTGAATACGTATATTTCATACAGTCGTTGATTCAGAAAAACGGTCGGAGGAACTAAGCGAGGAAATCGCAGAGAGGAGAGTGAAGCGAAACAACGCGCAGTGGAGAGAGCATGTAAGCCAACTCAATTTAATCAGACAAAAATCAGTTACAGCCAAGTGATGAGCAAGATAAGAAACGCACACACATACGCGTATATAAAAACAGTCGAGGTTATTAACCGACTGATTGACAAGGTCAAAATATGACTCAAGAAAAATGAATAAATTGTTTTGTCCAGAAGCCAGAATAAGCTATATGGGCTTAATATAGCAATCGACAATACATAGTAATTGAAGGCAAGTTACACTGAAAACATTGCATACGAATCAATTTTCGAATTGTTGACGATTTGTCACCATTGAAATCTCACTCCTTAACTCGCTTCAATCGTTAGCCATATTTGTTAGCGTCTCAAGTCATAATCGATTGAAGTTGAAACCGTAAGTCATGATTCACCAACGGCTATCAGCCATATACTGTTATCCTTAGTGTCACACAGCCATATCACAAACTCACCATGTTGAGATTTCACTAAGTAACAGAGTCGCCAAGTAATACGCGATTTGTAATCAGATGTTTGAAAGTGGTGACATCATTCCAACTATCGCCACTCATCCATAACACGCATTGATACAACTTAGAATTACTAATATGTGAGCGGAACCTCAAAAATAATAATGATCCTACACAGAATTTCGCACAACACCCTCAGTTGTCATGTAGGCTGGCATAACTAACTGTACATTTCACTTTATTAGGGTTTGTGGGGGTAATTAACATAGGCTTATTTTGTAATTAGTCTGTTATTATTCACTTTCTTAAAAATTCCGATTAATAAAAAAATCCATCACAAAATAAGTCCGTGTTAACTATCCTCATAGGTTCGTCTTATTTACCATGTTACCATCATCGTTCACACAACTATACAGACACACGAATTATTCGACTATTCGAGGAGTTCATTACAAGTACTGAGTGCAAACATGTTTTTCTGTCAGTGTTGCGGAAGAATCCCGAGTTTGTTTTGAGATGAAATATGGTCAATGCTTTTACTACAAGAATGAATACCGTCTAAGTCACCACAACCCAATCTTTCACCAGTTTTTTCGCAACCCGAATAGCATAACGTTGGTAAACAGTTTGAGAATAATCACAAATAGTCTTGTTTAATGATATTTGACCCACAGATGAAATACGATCACAGCAATGATAAGGACGATAATCACAACGTTAGAAGATATCGAACAATGGACGAAATAGAGGACTGAGTAAGTGAAAACCAGAACAACAACAACCAGCTTACAGAGATGAAAGGGATGGGTGAATACCAGGTTACATCTACAAAACGCTAATTTACAAATCAAGCACAATTAAGCAAAGTGTTTCTTTGTTACCTCCTCTTTAGACTCACTGAGTTATACATTAGTCAATAAAGCGATACAATAAACAGTATACTAGAGAATATTGGTGAAGATTGTAACTGAATTATTCAATGTTATAAATCCACAAAAATAGTGATGTTCATGTCTATTGCCTTGAATGCTGAAATAATGTGTCCATTGTTGTATTTGAAGTTTAAACATTAAAGAGTAAGTTAAGTAAGCAGTGGAGATCTTTGATCCATAAAATGTGAGTAATCGATAAACGTGATGATACAGATCAAAATATATCGTGGTTATTGTCGCAAGAATAATAATAACAATCATTAGAAAGATAAGTGTCAAATAAGCGCTCATCGGAGGTAGACTGGGATAACGCTAAAATTTGATTATGTTACACGACGAATTAACACGTTCTCTGACGTAGAATGACAATTTGACACTATCAAGATATGTTCTGCGTCTCATACAATGATATATAACGAAACACAACAGATAATTCTGCAAAATACAGATTTACTCGCGTCATAAACGTTTTAGGATAGCCGAACAGTTCGACATTCGGAATTTGTTTGGACATCCAATATACAAGTGTAAATTTTCGTTCCCGTAACTCACAAAAGAGCATCCAAACGTATGCAAACACAGTCAAGTCCAAGTGAAAATATCCACCACAGCGCAAACACATACATACGAAAGCAAAAACAACAGAAAAATAAAAAGTAGACCGACAGAAGCATATTCTGAGAAGATTTAATCTGAAAACCCATTATTTGTAAGGTAGCTAAACAATTCTTGAAAATGTATAGCAATATCATACAAGAAAAACATGACGAACTGAAAGTAATCCTACTAAACAATGAAAATTATGTTGGCCATGTCCGCTGCAACTTAATAATCTGATCGTGTTATCTTCAACTGACACAGTCAGTCACGTGAAATTCATTGTGCCTGTTGGTATGATCCAGAAAATTTTTCTCAAAAGATAAGAAAGGATCAGGAAAACACTAAGAAGCATTTTATCCAATCAGCGTTCACTAGAAGTTTAGCCGGAAACATCAAGAAAGTGAAAAGTCACATGTAGAGTTTCTGATTGTTTGATTACTATACTGCTACTATGTTTAGTAGCATTTCAGAATTTTCGGGAAACCCGAGGACTTTAAAGCGATTAGTCCCTTTTATAAATTTCGATAGAACAGTGAGAAGACGGAGTTGATCTGAAAAATGTGATGTATTTGCGCTATACATTTCGAACAATCTGGTAGGAGGTAGAAAACCAAGTTCATCGATAGCGAAACATAATTGAGATGGGGCACAAAATTAACACTAATACAGCATTTAGAACGTTGTATAGGAATCGTCAAGGACGAATTTTTAAGTTTATTGAAGCCTTGGCTATTCGTAAATTTAAACCCCCCTTATGTGTACAAAAACAATTTGTCGTAACCTTGAATTTACATTGGTAATCATTAAGTCATTCTATGACCTAGGATAACGCGGCAATTTCTTATTCTCTCTCCTTTTAGTTATTTTAATTGAACCTTTTTGTCTGACCTTCAGTATTTTCATATAAAAATACCATGACAAGTATATGTGTGAACAGATTGCTCGAAATGTATGGCAAAACCCAAGGTCATCTAAAATACTAGTATTACAATCAACAACGGGAATCAGAAGAGACTCACCAGGGTTCAGAGATTGTGTATAATCATCGTGTCACATGGGTACCGAAGCCACTAATATCTAGGAGTTGAACCATAAACTTTCAGACTATCCTCCCATACGAAATAATGTTGGATCTTCATATTCCCAAGTTATGAATGACGTGGCTTCATTTAAAACATATTTCTCACATTGACTAGAGTAAACATTAGAAGTGACTTTGCGATAAGGATAAACAGCAGTTGACATGGAATCATCCGAATCGTAATCAAATTCTAGCTCATTTAGTACTTGTGCATCGCATTGAACAAGTTTCCCACAAGCAACAAATGCATTATGAGCACAAATAGTATTTGACATGACATCAAGATTTGATAATTTCCGAAATGATTTTCATCAAATTTATTAAGAATGTCATTGCAAAGTAAAGGATCATTAGCGAAATCAGCATCTATCAAAACACCATCAGGTTTTCGATCATGACTAGGTTCACTCAACATATTTTCCTCACATTTGCAAGGAATTTCATCAGAAATATGTGAATCATTAGTAAAGAAACCATATCTGGTACAATAACATGCGAAATCTGATAAGTTGACTGATTGGAAACTGTTGTCCTGCAAGGATTCTGAGTTTCGTTTAACTCTGAACTGCTATATGAATCTACACTATCTATTGCAATCGTTGATAAAGATAAATCATCATTATAAATACTCGACTTAATAGAATCAGAATTAAAAGACGTAATATTAGTTGCAGCAAGATGAACAGTGGTATTACAATTTGACTCATTATGTCCATGAATCATTTTACGAAATCTTCCTCCTTTACCGCTGTAGCGGTAAATAAATCCCCAAAATAAATAGCACTGTAAGTTTTCGACATTGGATGCTGACCATATGTTTTAGTGGACTCACCTAGCTGAAGGCGCTCGGTCAGGCATCCGCACCAGATCACGTGTGGTAACGCCGTGCTCAACATCAACCGCAATCGCTAGCCAGATTAGATCAGAGAATTCCGATATATTGGTCATCGCCAAATATACTCTTCCGGTCTCCTCGACTCTGTCTTTTGATTTCTCTTGGTGGGAACGAAATATATTAGAAGGTGTTACTGGTAGAAGCGTTGTCAAACACTGAATACCTGTGACATCATCATTGGTGAACCCGACGTGATCTGGTACACCTAATTGCAACTGTGAGTCTGTTCCTTTTTGGGATTTTTTATATATCATTGCCTCATTTTTTATTTTTTTTTAAACATTGTGATTTTTTTTCGTGTTTTTTCTTGGATATATATATATTTTCCCCTCGTTCATTATCGTACTTCATACTTCATCATGACTGAACAGACACCTAAAGTACTCAAGCTTAAGACTTTGTCCCCGCCTTCGTTTCAACTGATGCCTTTCTGGCCCGACAACATCGAAGCCTGGTTTTGCTACGCAGAAGCCGACTTCTCCGAGCACGGCGTGATCGACACACGTGCACAATTCCTCGCAGTAGTCAAGGCACTACCGCGCGAATTCAACAGGTACGTAACACCTAGTATGTTTACTAGTGATGTTTCCGATCCTTACGAAATCTTAAAACGCTCGATTCTTAAACGAGGAGATCTAACCGATCGACGAAGGTTAGATCAACTCTTCAACAATATCGACCTGCAACACGGTTCTGCGACAGACATGTTGCAACGGATGAGAGAGGTTATAGGCCCAAGAACTTTCGACGAAGGTCTATTCAAACAACTCTTCTTGTCAAAACTTCCCCAACAGGTGCAAGCAGTTCTGGTCTCGTTCCAGAACAACGCCTTAGACGAGCTAGCTGCATCTGCCGACCGCATTTTAGAAATTACGAAACCTTCTACTACCGAGGTATTTTCAGTCAAAGAAAAGCCTCACACGACTCAGAATGATATAACCGACTTATGTCACACACTCACGCGTTATCTTAGTCTTCGTACCGACCGTAAGAGATCGCGCACACCACGTAGAAGCATTTCTCGTAAGCGATCTGTCTCTAGACCACGAGAGACAGATAACCCCGACTGGTGCTGGTATCATAACCAGTATGGAAAGTTTTCCAGAAATTGCAGAAACCCCTGCAATTTTCCCAACACGAAACCGACTGATTCGAAAAACAATTCAGGAAACTTCCAAGCCGGCACGCGTTAACGGCAACCGTAGCCGGCGAACAAAGCCGTCTGTTATACGTCACAGATGTGACAACGAGAGTTCGCTACCTCGTCGACAACTGGACTACATTTCGCAGTTTACTTCAGATATTCAACACATCTCTGGAGCAAACAATGTAGTTGCAGACGCTTTATCTCGCATAACTTCCTTGAACAGTTTCCAAGGAATCGACCTTCTTAAACTCGCCGAGCTTCAAAAAGAAGACAGTGATCTTCAGCACGAGTTATCGTCCACAACACTTAAACTACGCATCAAACAGATGGGAACAGGTAAGGAAACTCTACTTTGTGACACATCTACAGGTAGGGATCGCCCAATCGTGCCGAAACATTGTCGACGCAATGTCTTCAACACATTGCACAAACTTTCGCATCCAGGTGTTCGTGCAACCATCAAGCTTATAGCAGAACGGTTTTGCTGGCCTGGAATGAATAAAGACGTGAGGGAGTGGGAACGCTCCTGTGTAAGCTGCCAAAAATTTAAGGTTATCAGACACATAAAATGTCCCTTAAGCTCTTTCAGAACTCCCGATGCTCGTTTCGACCATGTTCATTTGGATTTGGTAGGACCTTTACCAGATTCAAATGGATACTCTTATCTCTTAACCTGCGTTGACCGTTTCACTCGATGGCCAGAAGCAGTACCTATTAAGGACATCACTGCTGAAACAGTGGCCCGCGCCTTCGTCGAACGATGGGTAGCAAACTTCGGTTGCCCTTCAACCATCACTACAGACCGCGGACGTCAGTTTGAATCTGATCTTTTCCGTCGTCTGACCACACTTTTAGGAATCACTCGCTTCCGAACGACCGCCTACCATCCACAAGCAAACGGGTTGGTAGAACGTTTTCACCGACAACTGAAAGCTTCGCTATCAGCTGCAAACGTTTCACAATGGACCGACGCTCTTCCACTCGTCTTACTAGGTATCCGCAATGCAGTGAAAGCTGACATTGGATACACTGCGGCTCAACTCGTTTATGGAACGACACTTCGACTTCCAGGAGAATTCGTGGATCCTTCGTCCTTCTCAATGAACATGGATCTAACCTACTACACGAACAGGCTTACAAACGCAATGCGTTCAGTTAAACCTGCTTCCACTCGACCTCAATCAACTGATGTTTTCGTTCAACCTGACTTACGATATAGTACACACGTTTTCGTTCGTCGAGATTCGCATCGACGACCATTCGAATCAGCATACGAAGGACCCTTCAAAGTTCTTCAACGTGAATCTAAGTACTATATAGTCGATAAGAACGGAACCAACGATAGCATCAGCATCGATCGCTTAAAAGCAGCGTATTTAGAAGGAAATCCTATCTACGTGGATTTTCCTTCGGTACAATCGAACGACATGACTCCGACACTTATAATACCTCATCCGACAACCAACACACGCGATGATACTTCGACAGTATCCGAAAATAAACCTAAAACGACGCGTTCTGGAAGAAGGGTGAGATTTCCAGAACATTTAAACGACTATTGCACGTAAGGCACTTCTCGACATTTATATTATTTTTTAAAAAAAAAAACAATTTTAATATGCTTATATATTTTTATTTCTATTAAAAAAAAAACAATTTTTTTAACGCTATTACGTGTTCATGAGTTTATTTTCCATTTTTTTCCGCCGACATTGTGTTTTTACGCACATACGAGTGTATTTTCGACATGCACTTACATTTCCTTTTTCTTTTCCAGGACGGCTGGAAAAGAACGATGACGTTTATGAGGATCCGAAATTTTCATTGTACATTTTCTTTTTTTACTATGTTGAACCTCCGTCCCATATAGTAAGGAAAGACGACCAGACGCTGCTAAATTTAGTAAGCTATCAGAAGAGTGTATACCAACGACAAACTCGTTGGGTTTAAACTTCTGGCTGGCCACGTCTTAGGGTCGTCACTGCCCCACTAGGGGGGGAGTGATCGGTAGCGGTAAATAAATCCCCAAAATAAATAGCACTGTAAGTTTTCGACATTGGATGCTGACCATATGTTTTAGTGGACTCACCTAGCTGAAGGCGCTCGGTCAGGCATCCGCACCAGATCACGTGTGGTAACGCCGTGCTCAACATCAACCGCAATCGCTAGCCAGATTAGATCAGAGAATTCCGATATATTGGTCATCGCCAAATATACTCTTCCGGTCTCCTCGACTCTGTCTTTTGATTTCTCTTGGTGGGAACGAAATATATTAGAAGGTGTTACTGGTAGAAGCGTTGTCAAACACTGAATACCTGTGACATCCTCACCGCATTAGAAATTTGTGTACTTAACATAGTCTAGCAGCAGTTCCTTGAGAGTTAAGCTAGAGTTTTTAATAAGCTGTTTACTTCTTTTCCGATGAATGTGAGGGAATGTGCTGCAATATTAATATCCTCATCATCTTCCTTGATCATAGCCCAGATTTCGAACCTTTCAAAATTATCCTCTGGAGATAAGCATGACAAATGTATTTTGTAAATAGTTTTTAATGTTATTTTATTTATTCTGTAATTTTTCACAGCCTGTACATTTATCATTAAGTGATCACACATGTTGCTTAAGTGTATGACCTTGAACACACTTCCGTCGTCTTACACTCATAGCATGACACACGCTGTTACCTACTAACAAATACATTACTATACACATATTTTTTGTTTTTCATTGCTTATAACTGTGACAAGTGAACTCTTAATCACCTACTGTAGGCCACTATCACAACGAACCATTCCCGACCGGCTAGATCCACGTCTGGAAGAAGATCAGTCTCCAGGCAGCGCCCTACGTCACCCGAGAGGGCAGCTGCTATTTGTTGGTATCATCACAAACATGGTGCAAAAGCATGTCGCTGTACACAGCCGTGCAACTTCACACCAAACAAACAAGAGACTCTAGGAAATTGGCCGATCAGACAGTAATGGAGGCGTCTGTTACTGGCCACCACGCTAGTCGCGTTTTTTACGTCCGGGATAGTATTTCTGGCTCAGACGTTTTAGTTGATACAGGAGCATAAATCAGCATTGTCCCACTTCACCTCTCGCGACGACAGCACACCACAAGTACCAAATCGTCACTTGTTGCGGCTAACAACACGGTCATTAAAACTTGTGAAGAACAATCCCTTCTTTTAGACCCCGGACTCCGGGGAAGATTCACGTGAGTTTTTATAGTCACCCAAGTCAGGCAACCCATTCTCGGGGCCGATTTTCACAGTGCATACAGTTTATTAGTAGATATGAACAGAAAGAAGTTGACTGACAAAAACACACGTTTGCAGGTGAATGGTACACTTACTACCGTTTATGAATTCCATGGTGTATGAATAAGAAAACCTGTGAACAATCTTTTCACCGATATCTTGACGAAATACGAAGGCATCACTGAAGTAGATTACCAAACGGTATGCACCGTACATTATGTGCAACACCACATTACCACTACCGGTCCACCCATTTGTGCCGAGGCAAAGAGGTCACCTCCATACAAGTTACAGAATGCATAAAGAGAATTTGAACATATGATGCGACATGGAATCATCAGACAATCTAACAGCCCATGAGCCCATGTGAAGATTACCGACGTTTAAACAATCAAACCGTTCCAGATAAATACCCGATTCCACGCATACACGATTTTTCGTTGGACCTACATGGAAAGCGTTTCTTTTCGAAACTTGATCTCGTACGAACATACCATCAAATTCCGATGGCACCAGAAGATAACGAGAAAACGATCATGATTACAGCTCTCTATTTGTTTGAGTTCTTAAGAATGCCATTCGGGCTAAAAAATGAAGTTCAGATGTTTCAACGATTTATGGACGAGGTTGCCAGAGATGCGGGCTTTGTATTCACCTATATCGACGACGTTTAAATTGCTAGCTCATCAACCGAAGAGAATGTTCAGAATATACAGATTCTTTTCGACCGTTTCAAAAAGCATGGTGTCGTAATTAATCCTTCCAAGTATATATTCCGCGTCTCACTCTTAGAGTTTCTAGGAAACTACATCGACTCTCAAGGCATTAAACCACTTCCGGAGAAAGTTGAATCTATCATCAACTATCCTGAACCAGCTTCAATAAAATCATTAAGCCGTTTGCTTGAAACGTGTAATTTTTATCGACGATTCCTACCGAATCGCGCAGACGTATTACAACCTTTAACAGATTTTCTAAAAAGTGATAAATAGGTAACGAAGAAAGAAAAGAACGACATATTCAAGCTACGTTTTGATGCCAAAATAGCATTCGAGAAAGCAAAATCAATGATTACCAGT